>NW_005871061.1:2985808-3111789 GCF_000147115.1 Myotis lucifugus
TACTTCATCATGTGATTTGTTAATTAAAATTAGAATAGTAAATTTATTAGAGCATTATTCTATTGAATTTAATTCATCTTTCTACTTGTCCTTGTATTTAGCATTTTTAATGTTGTTGAATCATAGCATGCTAACATTTCCATAATGCTTAATGGCATATGATGACTTTGCAACCAGAAACACGGACCATTTAGGAAGCATTTAAAGAATGGAACAGTCACCGGAATCAATAAATGCATTGGTTCATTCCTAAGTTTAAGATAAATCTTTCATGTGTGCAAATAACTTATCAAATAACTTTACTTTTTACTATTGGTGCAGAAACTTCAGATAAATATTCAAATTGTGATGTCCTTCGCCTTTCTGTAATTTGGCACCATTATATGTGCTTAATGTCCATAATTTATGACTGTGTGAATGCTCTTAAATATTGCACCTTTGGTGGCTGCCAAATGTATGGTTTGAAAAATGTAAACTTATAAAAGTTAAAGGTGAAAATGAATTCAGGTAGAATGAACTGAAACAAAGGTCATTCTTATACTGATATATTTTAAGGACTAGTTTTAGCATTTATCTGGCTGCTTCTGATATATAATCTTTTTTTACATAATATTGTGGTAATTTCCCTGCTCTACCTAGATAATCATTTGCACTAATTGCTTTCAAATCTGACTTGAAATTGAAGCCATGTCAAGAGTATGTGAAAATGAATGTACTTCTGTGAAGTTAAAGCTGTGGCTGTTCATATGCTAATAAAAGATTTAATTTTAAGGTTTTTTATTCTACCTCTTTATCAAATCAATCAACATGACCTATATTCTCAGTGCAAGAGCAGCTTGAAACTCTAGAAATATTTGCTTTTTTCTGCCATGCTAACATGTTGAGGAACTGATCTACTCAGTTTATAAAAATTGTATTTGGTAATGTTTTCAGTCCCCTCTTATCACAGAGGCCAAATAGATGCAGACTAAATTCAATTTGGCTGAGATAAAGAACTAAAATGATCATCTAGCTAATCCTAAATCTAAATGTACTTTTAAAGTTCAAAGTGACTCTCTGGAGAATCAGTTACTTGCCAGGTTCAATTCACCATTATCCATCTCCATGGCCCTGCAAGTATGGTAAAGCTCATATTTACAGGTTACAATAAGTCATCAAATATCTCCTAATAAGGCAAGGAATAATATACTGATCATGGATCCTATAGCTATTGTATAAAACAGCTATACAGATCATGGTGGGCTCATCAACCTATTTGCACCCACTTTAAGCCAAGATAAATTATTTGAGAAGAAATAGCCTTGAGGCTACAAAATGACATATATTCTGACCAGGCCTCGAATCTCATTGTTCACTCAATACCTATAGTGCTTTGGTCAAGTTACTGAAATTATTTTATTATCCTATATAATAAAAGCCTAATATGCTAAGTGTCCGACTATTTGTTCTACCATTCAACCAGTCACTATGACATGCACTGACCACCAGGGGACAGACGCTCCAACAGGTAGGTTAGCTTGCTGCTGGGGTCTGACTGATTGGGACTGGGCGAGACGGGCTAGACACACCCTGGAGCCAATGTCCTGTGGCCCCTCCCTGGCCTCTAAAATATTTCTTCTAATTAATTTCCTTTCAATGTGCATGAATTTGTGCACTGGGCCTCATATATATATATATATTTAAAGACACCTAGATACATACAATAACATTGACACGTGAAATACATATTTTTGGACATCTGGACATCTGGGCTGGAAAAACAATACCTAGAAGTTTTGTCAGGGAACTCTCTAAGCAGAATGACGTCTCCCTGGGTTTTAGTACCTTCTCTAAATCTGTAAAGCAAAAATGCCCCCAACTATGTACCAGAATATTTAAAAATTGAGGCAACTTACTATAGGGATGTGCTAATACATCAATTTCATCAATAGGGAAGTGGCCTTTATGTTCCAAAGTTATTATTTCAAAAACAACCTGGAAAAGAAGAGGGGATTGGAGAAATCATGAAATGGCGATCTGACAGGACTATCAGAAAAAGTAAATTATATGTTATATAAAACTTATCACAGTGCTTGATACATTGTAGACTTCCATGAATGATTTCTTTGTGTTCCCCACCCTATTACTTTTCTGAGCATGATTTTCAGATTTATAACAGCATTAGGTATGACTTGGTAACTTTGAACTGATGACTTAACAATTCTATATTTTAAAGGGTAATAATAAGAATATTAATACATATATAACTCATGCCATGTCAGCCATTCATCAATCTGCTAAAAGCCCATTAACAGTCATGGGTTAGAACTTTGTGACTTATAAGTACAGATTTCTGAAATCCTGTTTTCTATATTATGAGCTCCTTAGATTTGACGTCCTTACATTTACCAAATCAGTACTTCACTGTTGTCATGACTAAGTGTCCTTTAAATCCTTCCTATTTTGTCAAATAATGCATCACTTCTGGTTTTATTTGCTTTTTGCTTTCTTAATTTTTATAGAAGCCATGGTCAAATATTTGAATAATATTTTTATAGCACTTTAGAATTCTTAGCCCTCTTAGGTTTTTGCATATTTGCTACACACAATCTTATACTCTGAAAACTCTCAATGTCTGTTTTCTTCACACTTTTATACAGACTTCTGAACATTGCTGAAGAAAATCAAGAAACTGTACTGATTCAGTTTACCTTCATTTGGTCCTTGGCTGCTGCTTTGCAATTCTTTTATTTATCTTTTCTTGATACCATTCTGTAGTCTCTACAACAGTTATTCTAAATTATATATAATCTCCTTAAACCTTTAGCCACAATCCTATTTCCTCACTTATGAAAAATTTAATTTATTACTTTATTAAGAGAAAAAGACCACCATGCATAAACCCCCTTCTTGTCCACCCCTTCCATCTCAAAGCTTCTCTGGATTTTCCCTCATCATCTTTTCCTTTTGTCTTGTCTTTGAGGAAAATATTTTCTTCCTTCTTTCCAAGATTAACCCCTCTGTCCTCTCCTATTTTATTTTAGTATCAATATTTCATCCATTGGCCCATTCTTTCTCACATCTTTAGTATTTCCCTATAGCCACTAATATACTCTGGTCTAAGAGAAACCAAAAGTAAGATAGACAAAAATAATAAAACTAACAAAGACTTTTCCTATGAAATTCAATTCACTGAAGCTTATGACATATATCAGGCTTACTTCTATCACCAACTATCTCAGAAATAAAATCTGGAGTCACTTTTTCAACTTATCATTATGTAAATTCCAACCAACTTATAGTCAAGCTGACCCCCCCCCCATCTATAGAAACTGGTTTTTGAAGGTCACTAATGTCCTCCTAACAGTTAAATTTCTGTATTTTCTTAGCCCATATGCTTGACCTCTCTGTAACATTTAATACAGTACATTACACTAACATGTCTTTGCTGAAATTTATTTGTTCTGTTGGCTCATAGGATTACTCATCCTTATGAATTCTTCTACTGTTTTGGCCATTTGTTTCTGCCTATCCATTCCCTGTCTTCTGTATTGTAGTTATTACCTAAGATTCTGTCTTTTGTTCTCTTTAATTCTCTTTCTATAAGCTCCACTCTAGTGATTATATATATATATATATATAATTTAAAATTATCATCTCTGTCCAAATGGTTTTCCTAATCTATATCTTCACTAACAACTTCCCTATTTAAGTCTCAGACCCACAGTTCCAAATGATACCTAAACATTTGAATGTTTTCACCTAAATACATGTTAATACCTAAAACTCAAAATATCCAAAAGTTGGCTTACTATTGTTATCTTCAAATTTTCTATAGCTACTTATTTAAATTTTGCAAATTCCTTAGGTTCATAAATACAGGAGTCATCCTTAAAATCCTCACTCACCCTCAAACCACACTAGACAGTCAGAATTTATTATTAATTTGATCTCTAAAGTTTCATCTCTATCTCTAGCTCTAGCTGTATTTCTATATCTATCTCTAGTTCTAGTTCTATCACTATCTCTACCTTTACCTCCCCCTCTCTTCAAGCCCATTACCACTATTCTTATTCAACTAATACCTCACACCTGAACTTAATACCTTAGTCACTTAACCTCCAGTGTGCCCCCATTGCAATCTGTTCAGTTATAAAAGTAGAGCCATTTTGCTCAATGTCATGTGATACCTTATGTAGCTTCTCCTTGCCAAATGAAGTCCAAATTTCCAAGCCAAATATTGAAGTTCTTGTATTCTGATCCTAACCTACATTTTCTAACTTTATCCCCAACTACTTCCCTTCACATACTCTATATAGAGTATAGCCAAACTACTTGTCATTCCACAAATCAGACACCACGTCCCTGCCTATGTTCTTTTCTCCTTAGGAAAGGCCCTTTCCACATCTTTGTTTTTTGAAATTCTAGACATCTTTCAAGGGTCATCTAAAGTTCCCTTTCTCCATATAATCTACCCTGTTTCTCCTAGACAAGTAGTGATTGCTACTTTGCTTGACCCCCTAAAATGCTATGTTTATTCTTCTTATTGCATGTGCCCATATTGCCTAAATAACAATTATTTATATTTGTGAGTGGTCCTGCTACTGAATTAGTTAGCTTCATGACTACATGAGTTTAAGTTTATTTATTCCTGTACCTCCATAACACCTAACACAGTACTGTGTACTTAGTAACAACTCCACAGTATTTGAAAAATAGATGTCTAATTACAAATGGATCAGATATTTAAATTTAGAGCTTTTCTCTGAAGAGCTTTAAACACTTTAAAGGCATTATCTCACCTCTCAAAAACATTCCTGAAAACAAAGCAAAGGACAGTTACCATTATCTCTGTGAAGGACTAAGAGGCAAAGCAATTTACTAGAGTTGGTGGCAGAGCTGAAAACCCAAGACACCTGATTACTAAACAAGTGCTCTAATCCCTCGACTATGCTTGCTCCAAAATTAAATTAATTCAGATGAAAATAGAAGTAAATTTCCATTTCTTTTGTTTATCCAAGAGTTAGCTTTAATATCCACATTTCCCTGGGTGGATTGTTGCTTAGAAATCCAACTAGCCTTACTTCTTCCTCTACCTTCCACGCACTGGCAGTTCTCATTCTTCCCTGTCACTTGTGTGGAAATGCACTCTGGTTGATGTCCTTCCTCCTGGTTGTTTTACTTTTAATGCACTAGCAGTTGGTGAGCTTGTTCAATTTCTTTTCTTTTCTCTCTTTTTTTTCTTTTCTGTGGCCATTTCTCAAGTGAGCTTACCTGCACTAAATTTTACATGTCATGGGTGGCCTCACATATTGGAGAGCAGAAAATGGCTGCAACTGAAGGGAGGAGAAGGGAGGATAATGACTCTATTTTCTACAGAAAAGGATGAGATCATTTTTAAAAGATGTCATTTCCTTTTAGATACAGAAGGTTGTTAGACTCCCCTTTGTGTCCTTTATCATTTAAGGTCATAGAAAGAGTTGGAAGAAGTTGCTTTCTGGAATGACAGTGAAACCTGAGCTGTCGGGCATCATTTAGACATTAAGATCATGAATTACTTTGCTAACCACTAGTGTAACCAAGATGTCCGTGGGGCTGGATCATGATAAGCATTCTATTATGGCAACATAATACATCAGCTTTAGATTGAGCAGTAAAAAGTAGGAATTGGAGAGACAGCCATTAGTTTACATGCCCCGTTTTGAGCACACTCCCCCAATGTGTCAATAGTAATGGTCTGAATGATGTGTGTGTGTGTGTGTGTGTGTGTGTGTGTGTGTGTATAAAACATAATTCCTGATAGCAGAATCCTCTGAATCATATGATCTAGGCCAGTGGTCGGCAAACTCATTAGTCAACAGAGCCAAATATCAACAGTACAACGATTGAAATTTCTATTGAGAGCCAAAAATTTTAAACTTAAACTATATAGGTAGGTACATTGTTATTAACTTAATTAGGGTACTCCTAAGGCTTAGGAAGAGCCACACTCAAGGGGTCAAAGAGCCGCATGTGGCTCGCGAGCCACAGTTTGCCAACCACGGATCTAGGCCATACCTCTACAATACCAAAAACCACTTGAAAAGAAAATAATATTGAAGGCATTATTATTTATATATATATATATATATATATATATATATATATATATATACCAAATAGCTTGATTGATTGTTGTGTTTTTTCTCTTTATTTGATTGTTTGGGAATATATTTTAAAATGCTATTTATTAGTTTTCATAAATTTGGAGCTCTAAAGATTCCACCTTGTCTTACAAGGAAAGTACCCCTCTACCTACTTACACTTCTAAATCATTATATAAATTTGGAGCACTTACAGGAACCTTTCACCCCTGGAGTACTAACTCACATCTAATTCTCACTGTTGTATATGATAACTATACATGTAAAATAATTCATCATTTAGTCTAACCAAAATATAATTATGCATTCAATCTATAATGCCCTCCACTTCTGCCTAAATTCAGTAAACTGTTATGTAAATAATAATCATTAATAACATGGCACATAAAAATATGCTTTAGGTAATGATGAACCTTAAATTGCATCAAATATTTCGACAGAAGAATATGAACTTGCAGAAAAATAATGGGAGCAAACATCTTGCTGCACTTGACTTTTCCTTGTCCTCATTGGTATCACAAAATCTAACTTAACTGAGGATTTCCAGTGGAATTTCTAATGGAGTAACCATGGCAAAATGTAATTTAAGGAAGGCTGACCAAAGGTGATTAAATAATATAATACAATATTAAGTGCTTTATGTGACTTCAATTTAAACAAGACTTCAGTACTTCCCACACAATATAAAAAAAATCATTTTAACTTAAAAAGAAAATTGTTACTTAACATTAGATTCACTTTAATGGAAAAGATCAAACAAGAGTAGCCATTTTTATTCAGTGGTATGAAAATAATACAAGATGATAATTGTGAATGTAATGAAAATAAAAAACAGAGCTTAAATTGCCATGTAAATAATAAAAAGTGGTTGCTTCTGCCAAAGTATGATGAACTGATACAGATTGTACAGCATCATTATTATCAGAACAGACATGTATAAAATGATTATAAATTAATGGTTTGTCTTACAAAATCATATGTTATAGATTTTTTACTAGGTATATATATAATCACTGGGAACAAAGTACCTTTAAACAAGTAAAATTATGAAATGAATTTTTAAACAAGTAAAATTATGAAATGAATTTTAAAATGTATACTGTACACACAGTATAAATTTTGAGATAATTTTTCATAAGATAAGCAGACTTCATTATATACAGTTATTACTATTGCCTGTGTGACAGATTCGGTCAGCCTCGGTCAGTCTTACTCTAAGTACCTTAACAGTAAGTCAAACCAGGATTGGAAATTAAATTTATCACAGGTTATGTGATTGGTTCCAAGAGCTAAAAACTGAATTGGAAAGGTTGTTGCTCTTATAAATTTGCATGCATTAAGTACAAACAGTGTGCTAGTTTAGCAATTTGTGCAATTCTCAAAGGTTTTCCTTCAATATTTTATTCTTTTCACTTGATAATTTGAAGACTAGGAGTGTAATTTTCCCAGAGTGTGTTAAATCATTTTGCTATGTACTTGAGAGTTCTGTAGATCCTTTCTGTTTGAAGTGTAGCCATGTACCCATCAAATGACCTTTTCTTTATAGTAAATATTGTGTGCCTACTGTTTAGTTTTCTATATTTTTGGGATGCTCATTGTGTGACAATATATATGTGGTAAGGACAGAACGGACAAAATTGTCTATTAAACGTTTCTCAGGAAACTAAATTTTCTGTCCTGATAATATATTCAGAAAGTTGTTAGTGTTTGTGCATAGTATGGTTTTGGTTTACTAATGTTTGGCCAATACTAAAACATGCATTGAAATTCAGTTAGAAAAAAAGGAATGTAAATCATAACTCTTTGAGGAAAAAAACCTTGTGTTAATGTTGACACCAAATTACATTTGTATGAGCAATAGACTCTGTCTACCTACATAACAACAAAACACCTAGATGTTTCTAAATATCCAGATATTTTGTGTTGGTTAGACAAATATTCCAGATAATTGACTGAATTGTTTACCATCAGTTAACATGAATAGATTACTGTATTTTACACTCTGGAGAGGCAGTCATAAGAAGTCAGAAGGTAGCCCTAACCAGTTGTGATCAGTGGTTAGAGCATCGGCCTGTGGACTGAAGTGTCCTGAGTTCCATTCTGGTCATGGGCAAGTACCTTGGTTGCAAGCTTGATTCCCCAAGACTGGTTGGGGCGCGTGCAGGAGGTAACCAATTGATGTGTCTCTCACATTGATGTTTCTCTCTCTGTATCTCTCCCCCTCCCTTCCACTCTCTCTAAAAATCAATGGGGGAAGAAATATCCTCGGGTGAGGATTAACAAGAAGACAGAAGGTGGAGCATGAGATTGTACAGACAGAGTGATTAGATGGTACCTATAATTATTTGGTGTGCATACAATTTCCAAAATTTATTACTCTCATTTTTGTTTTACCTTTAAAACAGCAATTCTGCATAAAAATTATTTTCCCTTCAAAATCCTATTATTTATTCTTTTAGTAAAGGTGTTGATTCATTGCAAAACTATATGATGTCAGGAAGTCAACAGTTATTAAATAGATACATAAAAAGTAAATAGATTTAGATATGGTCTCCCTCAGTACCAATGTATTTTAAAAACAGAATATATCAATTATAAATATCAGAACCAAAAAAAAAAATTTCAACTTCTAGAATCAGTTAGAAAGCACTTATTGAACAATTATATGCAATTAATCCATTCCTTCACTGAACACGGAGCCACCCTATGTGCTAGAAACTGCATAGGATCAGTGTGCAAGTTGAATCAAATAGTTTTTGCCTTCAAGCAAGTCACATTCCATGCAGTGGTTCTCAACCTTCTGGCCCTTTAAATACAGTTCCTCATGTTGTGACCCAACCATAAAATTATTTTCGTTGCTACTTCATAACTGTAATGTTGCTACTGTTATGAATAGTAATGTAAATATCTGATATGCAGGATGGTCTTAGGCTACCCCTGTGAAAGGGTCTTTCAACCGTGAAAGGGGTCGCGACCCACAGGTTGAGAACCGCTGCTAGAGGCTATAGAAATGTTAGTAGTTAATAAGAGTAAGATAAGTGCCAAAAGAGGCATGTGCAAAGTGTTAATAAAACATTAATAAGGGAGCCACTGTCTGCCTTGGGTGGTGGGAAGAAAGTTGTAAAGGAAAGTTTAATAGGGTAAATGTACAAAATCTTGAGAGAAAATGAGCAATTTAAAAATCTGAAAAAAATACTAAAAATCCCTCCTGTTTAGAGGTATTAGAGAGTATCAAGGAAGACAGAATTAAAGTACAAAATTCAAGAGAAAAAAGGAAAATTGCCTTTCATATGTTTAACATTGTACCTTTCATTTCCCTCAAAGAATTTGCTGATTCGTAAGCGGCATGAATAGAGAGGTTGGTAAGCTAAGCAGTAGGGTAGAAGTGGTCACTAAGAGTCTGAAGAGTCTACAGAGCTTCTCATCAATCTTGTAAAGCTGAAAGAAAAAAAGTTGGAGCTCACAGCTCCCAAAGCAACTGATAAGTGACTGGCAAAGGTCCCAAAAAAATGGAAGAGCAGAAAAGTAAACCTGACAGTTCAAACAGATTTTCTCTCAGGTATTCATCAAATTGTAAATAACACAAACATAGATGTGGAGAAACCTAGCAAAATTTGACTGTTTAAAGGCTGAAACACTAAGAGTGGATCAGTTAGAATTTGATTAAGGAATCAGAACCTCTCTGAGTAAAATTGAATAAATGATTTACTGTATGTGTTGGATAGAGTGCAATTGTGGGAGCTAATGTTGAAGATAAGAGAAGGCTGATGCCTCTCTACCCGGGATTAGGCCTAGAGATGCTAAAGGTCAGAAGGGCCAGAATTTGAGAAGAAAACCAAGCAGAGCAGAATCAGAGCAGACTGTAACTCACAAGGACTAACCGAAACCCAAGAGGAAAACCTGGAACCTGTGTTAGTCTATCACTGCCTTTGAATTTATCAATGTAGGTGACTTGCAGAAGGAGCTGGCAAATTTTGCCATGGAGCTGCATGTATGCCTAGCCCAGGACTTGAAAAAGCTGAAGGAGATCTGGTCTGAGCTGGAATAGCTGCCTGCTTGGCTGCTGCTCTAAACTAACAAAGTGAATCAGCAAATTGGCCACAATGTGCGTGAGCTTCCATGGTGCCTAGACCTCTGTGCCTACACCAACCTTGAAAGCATTACTTCCACCTTCCAAATCTCATGGAACCTTTTTTTCTAGAGGTCAATTCTAACTTAGCCCAAAGCAGTTAAGAGAATTCTAGGAAGTATAGTTCCTCATGGATACAGTACACAATCACCAAAGGCTGAGCCTTCTCAACTTGGCATCCACATTTGTCTTCTTTTTATAAAAAAAAAGCAACATAGTTCAACTATCCTTTGTACCACTGAAAGCACATTAACCAAAATAGGATACTTACCATTTTGGGTGGTAGTTATTCTTCTTCTAACTGAATCGTACTCCCTGCATTAAGCAGCTCGGGCTCCCATAACAAAGCACCACAGACAGGGCGGCTTAAAACATATAATTTTTGGTTTTTTTCGCACAGTTATGGAGGTAGGAAGTACCAGGTCAAGGTGTCGATAAGTGTGGTTTCTTGTGAGACCTTTCTCCTTAGATTGCAGATGGCCACCTTCATACTATGTCCTCATATAACTTTTTCTCTGTGCACATACATATTTGGAGTCTTGTTTTCTTCTCAAATTTCCTCTTTTTCTAAGGACATCAGGTAAATTTAATTAGGGCTAACCCTAAGGACTTCATTTAACTTCATCACTATTTAAAGGTTCTATCCCAAAAATGTACTGGGGGTTAGTACTTCCCCATGTGAATTTTGGAGGGACACAATTTATCTCATAACACCCTCTATGCCTTTGCTATCCTGTAACTTAAATAGTGAAATCTAAGGTTAACTACTATTACCATATCTTCTGTTAAATGGTAGAGGAATAGGAGAATAATAAAAAAATGGTTAATACATGCACAAATATATTCTTATCAAAATTGGGAGGAAATACTCATAATTATAATAGTGTTCTTTTCTGTAACAAGTCATGTGGTTATAGAAAGTATTTATGACTTTCTATATCCATTAACCATTATATATTTCCTTTGTCCTCAACAAGCACGTTGACTGGTTCTTGACTACTGGAATAAGTGATCTAAGACTTTATTCCTGAAGTGTTGAGGCCATTAGTAGTCCTGCCTGCATTGAGTTGTTTTAGTTTTTTGTTGACGTTTAAAATGCATCAGACACATTCTTCTTTATTCTCCTTCCTGTAAAGGAGCAACCCAAAATTTCTCCTTGGCCATCAGGATCTACCACCCCAGCTAGTATAGTAATCCTTTTGGCTGTACATTCACTGGCATCGGAAGTTCAAAGGGGATAGGTGTCATTCTCTGCTTCTGATTCAATGGAAACAATGTTGTTTCCTATGGTGGATACTTTTTTTGAGGGGGGAGGGGGGGACTAAGACCTCTAGACCAGCAGAACCTAAAATGATGGGGAAAGTAAGCAAAAGCTTTGCTTCTAAATTACTAGGGATAATTTGTGTTTTTTTTGGTACCCCTGAATTTTTTCTATGGGGGAAAAAAAGGTCATATATTAGTTGAGACCATAATTGCAACCTGGAGAATGTTATCCTTACCACATGGGGTATTACCACCCAGATAAATAACTGAATCTTCAAAGGGCTGTTCCACTATTCTGTCAACCCAGTTGCTTCAGGGTATTGGTAAATATAATAAGACCCAGAATTCCATGACCATGAGCTCCTTGCTATATTTTATTTACCATAAAATGAATTTCTTGATGAGAAAAATATTTCCATTATACATTGTACAACATTTCTTTTAATTTTTATATTCTCGTACTGTTTTCCCACCCTCACCCCATCATCCACCACTACTAACCACAACCTCTTAGTAAGCAATAACTGCCTTATTCATTTTTGTAACATTAATAAATATACCCTGAGATTATGTACATGTTCAAAGGATACTGACTGAATAAATAATAAATAAGTCAGCAATGTCAAATACAACAGAGAGTTCAAGCAACATAAGGGCAAACATTATAAAAAGAAACATTTTGATGGGAAAAAAAATCACTTAAAGGTAGAAATAAAGAGGTGAAACAGAAGGAGAGAGATCTCAGGATGGCAAACTTCCTTACTAGTTATATGAACTTCAGCCTCTGTTATGGATTAAATGTTTGTGTCTCCCAGATTCATGTCCTTAAGCCCTAACCTTCGGTATTTTCAGATGAAGATTTGGGGAGATAATTATGGTTAGATTAGGTCATGAGGATGGGACCCTCATGACGGAACTAGTGGCCTTTTAAAAATAGAAAGAGATTGTGTGTGTGTGTGTTTGTGTGTGTGTGTGTGTGTGTGTGTGGCACATCCACATGCATGCAGGTACACATGTTAAAGGTCCTGTGAAATAATAATAAGAAGAAGGCTTCTGTAAACCAGAAATAGTCCAAGCTGGCATATTGATCTTAGACTTCTCAACTTTCAGAACTGTGAGAAATAAATATCTATTGTTTAAGCTCTTCAGTCTGTAGTATTTTATTATGGCAACCCCAGCAGAGTAAAAAAGCCTCTATTTCCTTCTATCTAAAATGAATGTAAAAGCTGATAGAATTTGTGAGAACAGTAGAGATAATGTATGTAGAATGCCTAGCCAGTGTTCAGCAATAATAGTTATTCTTTCCAGATAGTGCTGTGCAGATATTATGCTGGCTTGACATATTCTTTCTCCTTCAATTCATTTAGAGTTCCTGTTTGCTCTCTGTGTTGCCATTTGATCATTTACCTTACTCTGCTATTCATCTATGCATCTCTTGTCTGCTGACTGTTTGCTTGGACTTGTATTATTTTGGCCTGTGTATTTGTAAACGTTTAATTTTTATTGCCTATCTGGACTCTGAGTAATTACTGACAAGACTCTGTTTCCCTCATGCTCTGCCTGGACCCTTTGGCCAATAATGACCTGGCTTGTATTTTGAATCTTTATGGCAAATCGCTGAGTATTTTTAAGGGAATTCATATTCCATAGTTTCCAGCCTGCCCTGGCCTCTGCTCGAGGATATGAAAAAAAAAAGGAGGGACTGGGAGCAGCCAGAGTGGAGAAGCCAAGCCTTGCTACTGCGGCCAGACCAAAGGCCTGTGTCCCAGGTGCCGGAGGAAAACCAGTGCCTGCAGCCAGGGGAAGGAAGGCTTATTGTGCGAATCTACATGCAATGGGCCACTAGTCAACAATCATATCTAATAAAAGAGAAACATGGTAATTAGCCGTACCTCTGCTACCCTTCCCATTGGCTAATCAGGGCGATATGCAAATTAACTGCCAGCCAAGATGGTGGCCGACAGCCAGGCAGCTTGAAGCGAACAGGAGGCTTGCTTGCTTCAGTGACAGAGGAAGCCAACATTCCCGCCTGCCACTGCCGGCCTCTGAGCTTGCAGTTTGAAACATTGTTACAAATATAGAAGCTAAACAAAACCCCAGAAACCTGCTTTCAGTCAGCCAGAATCTCAGAGCTGGAGTTGAAACAGTGTTTCGATTATAGAACCCAAACAAACCAGATACCTGCTTTCAGCAACCGAGGCCTCAGAGCTGGAGCCAAGCCTCAGAGCTAAAGCTGGCCCAGAATAAAAAAAAAAGAAAAAAAGGAGCAGTTGAAAGCTTCAGTCACCCGCCAGCCTGAAAACGGCCCTCAGCCCCTCACCCAGACTGGCCAGGCACCCCAGTGGGGACCCTCACCCTAAAGGGGGTGTGACCAGCTGCAAACAGGCATCAGTCCCTCACCCAGGCTGGCCAGGCACCCAAGCAGGACCCCCACCCTGATCCAGGACACCCTTCAGGGCAAACCAGCCAGCCCCCACCCGTGCACCAGGCCTCTATCCTATATAGTAAAAGGGTAATATGCCTCCCAGGACCGGGATCAGTGGAGCAGCGAGGCCTCCCGGCACCAGGATCAACATGACAGGGGGCAGCGCCCAAACCCCCTGATCGCCCTGCGGCTCTGTGTGTGACAGGGTGCGGCGCCCCAACCTCCTGATCGGCCCTGCTCTGTGTGTGACAGGGTAGAGCCATAACCTCCCCATTGGCCCTGCCCTGAGTGTGACAGTGGTGGCAGCCCAACCCCCTGATCCGCCCTGCTCTGTGTGTGACAGGGGGCGGAGCCCCAACCACCCTGATGGGCTCTGCTCTGTGAGTGACAGGGGGTGGCGCCGCAACCTCCCCATCGACCCTGCCCTGAGTGTGACAGGGGGCGGTGCCCCAACCCCCCAATCGGTCCTACCCTGAGCGTGACTGAGGGTGGCATCGCAACCTCCCAATCCGCCCTGCTCTGTGCATGACAGGGGGCGGCCCCCAACTCCCCAATCAGCCCTGCCCTGAGCCCAACCAGGGGCTGCACCTAGGGATTGGGCCTGCCCTCTGCCACCCAGGAGCAGGCCTAAGCCAGCAGGTCTTTATCTCCCGAGGGGTCCCAGACTGCGAGAGGGCACAGGCCAGGCTGAGGGACCCCCCTCCCCCCCCCACAAGTGCACAAATTTTTGTGCACCGGGCCTCTAGTAAAAATATATTTAAAAATGAAAAAAATAATGGCATATTGTTATTTCAAGCTGCTTCTACTTTAGCATTTACTTTTTTATTGTAATTCCTCTTCCTTTTAGATGTCTGCACGTAATTAATAGCAGTACTTATTGCTCTAGATCTCCAGTAGTTCTATTGCTTGCTTCCTGAAACAGACAAGCTCACATGCACCAGTGCTTTAAAACTTTCTGGATTAGTGACCTTTGGAGAATCTCATGAAAGTTAAAGGGACCCATATCACTGCCATTTCCAAATGTCTATATGCATTCCCACATAAAATTGTGTATACAATTCCAGGAAGTTCATGGGCATTTTGAAACCTGAGATTTCAACTCCAGATTATGAACTTCTGTATTATTCCTTCCTTTCACCCCAACCTATTTTAGAAACATTTAAATAAAATATTCAGCTTGGATTTTTTAACACTAATTTGTAAATAATCTAAACCTAGGGAATAGTTCAAAGGAACACCAGGTTGAGAAGGGTATGGAAAACAGTAAGACAAAGGTACTAACTCATGAACTCTGCGCTGACATGATTTCCTGGTCTTTAAGAGTTAAGGACAAGATGTTGCCCTTCTCATGTTTTCCATTTGAACAGAGATGTGCCGCAATGGAGAATATTTCAGCTGCCATGTTAATGACTAATTGAGCTTGTTAGCACCGTTACCAAGTGGATCACATGCTCCTCATTGTTGGGCATCTTACTCTTTACTGATGCTTACCAACACCATTAGAGTGAGACATTGTCTTGGCATTTCTGTAGTTCATGGATTAATATATGAGCTATTATTTGACCTTTATTTTCATAATTTGATATAAATTTCACACATATACTAAAATATGTACTGGCATCCCTTTATAATAATGTCCCTCAATGTGGGTTCTCCAAAGAATTACACTGTAATAGTTCTGCCATCATATTTATTGTGACATCAAATTGGCATCATAATGGATTCTTTTTGGATTTGCATCCTTATGCATTTTCTCATTCTAATCTCTCATTATAATGGCATCATAACTGGGTCCCTGCAGACTTTCATTGAAGTTATTATGAGAGAGTTAACATCATGGCAACTCCATATTAAATTGCACAGGAAATCAACATTGTAAAAGAAACTTAAATAAGGTCCTGATAAGCAATTACTGATTATGTTTAGTGATTATTTTGTTTAAACAAATCTCTTAATTCAAAATGTCTCCCAAAGACAGTGTTACACATTACAAAAATAACTGCCTGGCTACCAGGAAAGTTTCACTTCTTTGGGTGGGATGATTTTAAATTGAAGTTTGGCAAAACATCCTAAAGCATACCTTGTGCTTTATTAACTGGAAAGTAAACTAATATTTTTCATTTTTTAGGTTTGTAAAATAGCTGGTCTCTGAGATAGCTATGAGAAAAGAAAGCTGCAAATATCACACTTCTCCCTGAAACCATCAACTTAGATAAAAGTCTTCAACCCTCCAGATGTAGAAACTAAGGAGAAGTATCTGTGATATAATGACCTTTTTCAAACTAACTACTGATAGAGAGGTGAAAAATGTTTGTTTAGAAGGAAATAAATAGCAACCTTTAATTGTTGTAAGGAGTCACCACTATTAGTACTGTTGAACACCTTTTGTGCAAAGCACTGTACTTAATTCAGTCGATAGCAAAAGATGTGATATATCCCCTACTTTTAAAGAATGTATGCTCTAGCTATGGTAAATTGTGCTGCTATGAACATAAGGGTGCATATATCCTTCTGATTCTTGGGATGTATTCCTAGATGTTGGATCACTGGGTCAAATGAGAGTTCCATTTTTAGTTTTTTGAGGAAACTCCACAGTGGGTGCACCAGTCTGCATTCCCACCAGCAGTGCACGAGTGTTCCTTTTTCTCTGCATCCTTGCCAGCACTTGTCATTTGTTGATCTGTAAGATTTGGAAACAGCCTAAGTGCCCACCAGCAGATGAATGGATTAAAAAACTATGGTGCATATACACAATGGAATACTATGCTGTGGTAAAAAAGAAGGAATTCTTACCATTTGCAACAGCATGGATAGAACTAGAGAGCATTATGCTAAGCGAAATAAACCAATCAGAGAAAGATAAATATCACATGATCTCACTCAATTATGGAATATAATGAACAACATAAATTGATGAATAAAAACAGAGACAGAGAAGCATCGATCAGACTGTCAAACCTCAGAGGGAAGGTAGGGGAGGGTGGGAGTAAGGGGGAGAGATCAACCAAAGGACTTGTATGCATACATATAAGCCTAACCAATGGACACAGACAGCAAGGGGGTGAGGGCATGAGTCGGGGGGGGGCAATGGGGTAATAAGAACTCATATGTAATACCTTAATCTATAAAGAAAAATTAATTAATTAATTAAAAAGAATGTATGCTCTAATTGTGGGATAAATATCATACACCTTAATAGCTGGTTGTCAATAAATACAAGACTGCCCCACTAAAGACCTGGTGAATGTGTGATTAAGACAACCAGTGCTGCAGTAGAAATTCACAAGAGTCAAGTGTATTAGGTTCCTGTGACTATGCTAATAAATCGCCACAAATTCAGTGGCTTAAAACAACACAATCTATTATCTTACATTTCTCTAAATTCAAAGTTTAATACAGTCTCACTGGGCTGAAATCAAAGTATTGGGAAGGCTGCATTCCTTTCTGGAGACGTCAGTGGAGAACACATTTCCTTGGCTCATGGTTCCTCTCTTCATCTTCAGAGACAGCAGTGATGTGGCTCTTTGTGTTTTTCTTCCATAGTTGCATCTTCCTCTGATTGACCCTCTCTTCTGATTTGAAGAACCCTTGCTATTATATCTGGACTATATTACTAATCCAAGATAACCTCCCTATTTTAAGGTCAGCTGATTAGCAACCTTAATTCTATCTGCAGTCATACTTTCTCTTTGCCATTAAATTTAACATATTCACAGCTCCCAGAGATTTACATTAGGATGTTTGAATACAACTCAGTTGTAATTAATTCTGTGGCATTCTTTCAGGTCAATAATGTTACCATGGTAGAAGATAGTGGATTGGAATATAAACATTGGAGCTAGGCAGATTTAGTTTCAAGTCTGTCCTGTCAGCAGTACATGTGTGACCTTGGACAAGTCACATAAACCATTTGATCCTCAGTCTCTCATCCTTAAGATGATAATAAATGTAGCACCTAACTCACAGTGTAATGGAGGCTAAAGGAGACAACACATGGGGACTTCTGCTTACCAGTCCAACATGTAAGAAGCTTGGAAGTTGCCGCTCCATTGTAATATTAAGAAAAAAGTTGAACAGAGTGAATAATAAACATCTCTTCTTAGAAGTGAGGTCACAGAGCAAGATGCTACCCACAAAATTAGAGAAACAGGAAGGCAAATATAAAGAATCACAACTTACTACAACTGAAACCCTGAAGCAGAAACTGCTGATGGAACCAATACTGCGGTAGGAGAACCTAAACTGTAATTAATAAATTGCTAGAAGTTAAATATGGACAAGTCGGAGAGATAAAAACTCCAGGGAACTCAGCCACAGGGGGGCTGCCATGCTTTAGTAAATTTTACCTCTAGGAATTTGATCAGGTCTGCACAATAAAAATCAGGGAAAAAATCCCCTCATGCTAGTGGTAAGGAGAGGGGGAAAGGCAGCATTTTAAATATGCCAGAACATTCTGTTCTTCTTAATGAGGTCTTCCCTCAAGATAAATTATATTTATCAGAGCCTAAAATATTGGGAGGTTATCAGAGCCTAACAAACCTGGGGGGAAGGGAAATGTGCAAATCCAGCCATCTCTAGCTATACACACAGGGGGAGAGAATACCCACTGCAGCCACTCCAGCCATCCTACCCCACCTAAGAGAGGGAGGGACTGAGAAGCACTTTTGATGTTCACAGTCCAGAGTCAGAGGTTCAGTAAAAGACTGAGACCTAATTATAGGACTATAGAATGCATTCTTTTCCCCTACACCTTGCCAGCACACTACTAAAGGCCTATTTAACACACTTCTTTTCACCAAGTGCATCACGTTCATTTTTCAACCAAAAATCAAAGAGCAAATTAAAAAGCATGAAACACAGTTGGAAGAGAGAGAGCAAGCATCAGAACCAAATTCAGATATGGCAGTGATGTTGGAATGATCTGAAGTGGAACTTAAAATAACTATGACTAATATGTTAAGGGATCTATAGGATAAAATAGACAGCATGCAACATAAACAGAGAGATGGGAATTCTAAGAAAGAACCAAAAGTAAATGCTAGTGATCGAAACCACTGTAACAAAAATGAAGAATGCCTTTGATGGGCCTATTAGTAAACTGGACACAGCTGAGGAAAGAATCTCTGAGCTTGAGAATATATATCAACAGAAACCTCAAAAACTAAAAATCAATCAAACAAACAAAAGACTTGAAAAAAAAAAACCCAGAACATACAAGGACTATGTGACAACTACAACTACAAAAGATGTAACATACATATAATGGCACTACTAGCAGGAGAAAAGAGAAACAAACAGAAGAAATATTTGAAAAAAAATAACTGACTATTTTTCCCTGTTAATGAACCACATATCCAGGAAGCTCAGAGAACACCAAGAAGTATAAAAACAAACAAACAAAACAAAAACAAACAAAAAAACCTTAAACCTTTACACATACAATTTTCAAGCTATAGAAAAAAACAAACAAAAAACTGGCCGGTGTGCTCAGTGGTTGAGTGTCAACCTATGAACCAAGAGGTCATGGTTTGATTCCTGATCAGGGCACATGCCTGAGTTGTGGGTTTGATCCCCAGTGTGGGGTGTGCAGGAGGCCGCTGATCAATGATTATCTCTCACAATTGATCTCTCTCTCTCTCTCTCTCTCTCTCTCTCCTTCATCTGAAATCAATAAAAATACTTTAAAAAAAAAAGAAAACTAAAAAAAATGCCTGAACGAAGCCAGGTTGGGGAAACCTTACCTATAGAGGAGGAGCAAAGATAAGAATTACATCTATCTGAGTTCTACTAAAAAATTATGCAAGTAAAGAGAATGGAATGAAACATTAGTGTTAGAAAAAAAAATCAACACGCAACATTTATGTACCCTGTGAACTTATCCTTCAAAATTAAAGAAGAAATAAAGACTTTCTCAGAGAAGCAAAAATTGAGGAAATTTGTTGCCAGTAGACATGATTTGCAAGAAATGTTGAAAAAAAGGTTATTTAGAAAAGAATATAATATGGTCAGAAACATGGATCTACATAAAGAAATGAAAAGAATTAGATGAAGAAAAAGTGAAGGTAAAACAAAAATGTATTTTTCTTATTCTTAATTGATCTAACATATAATGTTTATTCAAAATAATAAAAGCAAAATTGTTGTATGTTTGTGTAAATACGCTTATGTATGCTAATATATAAGTGAAATAAATGGTAGCAATGATACAAGGGATGGAAAGAAATAATTAGGGTTATTTTCTTTTTTATAAGGTACACAAACTAGTTGTCAAACAGTATAGTATTATTAGAAAGTGGACTTGGATTAGTTATAAATATATTTTGCAAACTCTAGGGCACTAATTTAAAAAAAGTAAAAAGAAGTATAATTTATATGCTAAAAGAAGAGAGAAAATGGAATCTTATAAAATAATTAAAAGCACAATATGTATAAAAAGAGCAGAAGACAAATATAAGAATAAAGAGCAGGGGCAACACATAAAAAACAGTAACAAATAAACCAACTATATCAATAATCACTTTCAATGTAAATAGTCTAAATACACCAATTAAAAAGCAGAGATTGAGTGAATCAAAAAAGAAGTGTCCCACTATATGTTGTCTACAAGGAATCCACATTAAATGTAAGACACATTAGATTAAAAGCAAAGGGATGGAGAAAGATATCACTAGTCATTGTTAGAGATAGCACTAATAGAAAGTGAAAGTGGCTATATATTTTAGACACTGTTGACTTCAGGGCAAGGAAATTTATCAGGGATGAAGAGGAGAATTACATCATGTTAAGTCATCAATTATTCAAGAAGATATAACAATCCTTAATGTGTTTGTGCATATGAAAAGAGGCAAAAACTGATAAAACTGAAAGAAGAAATAGATGAACCCAGCATTACTGTTGGAAACTATAATATCCCTCTTTCAGAAATGGACAGATGCAGCAGGTAGAAAGTCAGTAAGGACATAATTGAATTTAATTGACATGCATAGACTATTTCATCCAACAACAACAGAGTACAGATTCTTCTAGAGCTCACATAGAACATACAACAAGATAGACCACATTTAGGGCCATAAAATACACCTTAACAAATTTAAAAGCATAGAAATCATGCAATATCTGTTCTCAAGTCACAATGGAATTAAACTGGAAACCAACAACAGAAAGATAGTTGGATAATCTCCAAATGCTTGCAGATTAAATGATTCACTTCTAGGTAACACATGGGTCAAAGAAGAAATCTCAAGAGAAATTTTAAAATATTTTGAATTACATAAAATGAAAATACAACTTACTAAAACTTGAGGAGTGCAGCAAAAAAATAGTGTCTTTGAGGGAAATGTATGGCATTAAATGTGCATATTGGAAATTAGAAAAATCTAAAATCAATAATCTAAGCCCTTTACTTTAGAAAATGATGGATAGAAAGATTAAATATTGTCAAAATGTCAGTTCTCCCCAACTTGATCTATAGACTTTATGCATTCCCAAATGAAATCTCAGAAAGTTATTGACAAACTGACTCTGAAGTTTATATAAAGAAGTGAAAGACAAAAAATAGCCAACACAATATTAAAAAAACAAAGTTGGAAGACTGACACTACACAAATTCTAAAGCTATAGTAATAAATACAACATGGTACACGCCAATTTATGGTAATTTATATTTTCATAGAAAATCACCTATTTCATCCAGATTTAAAATTTATTTTCACAAGGTTGAGCGAAGTCATCTCATATAATTATTTCCTATTTCTCCATATATCAGTGGTAATTTTCCCTTTTCCCATTTCCAATTGTGTTTGTGCTTTCTCCCTTTCTTCTTGATCAGATTAGTCAGTCATTTAAATAATATTTATTCATCTGCATCTCTGTAGAGACATAATCCTTACTGTGCAGATAATCATACTCTAGTTGTGGGAATATAAAATTACCAAAATGTCATATTTTAAAATAGGCCTGAATATTTTAATGTTCCATGCTAACTTCATGGTTACAGATAAGTCTGAACATAATCCTTGCCTCCAAGAATTTATTTACTTTTTAATTCTTTATTGTTGAAAGTATTATATATGTCCCCTTTTCCTCCCATGGTCCTCTCCCAGTCTGCATCCACCCACCAGCCCAAGCCTTCACACCCCCACTTTGTCTGCATCCATTGGTTATGCTTATATGCATTAATTTATACTATAAATTTATATATAAACTCCAAGAGTTTATAATTCTGTAAGGAGGAAACTAGTGAACATAACTGTAGTAAAAAGTCAAGTAGACTAACTTTGGGAGGTGGTATAGTATAAGGGTAAGCATTTGCTCTATAGAAAGATTTGGGTTTGTAATTCTAGCTTTGCCATTTCTTAACTGCATTAGTGGGCTAGCTACTTATCTTCTCTAAAGCTCAATTTCTCCATTTTTAAAATATGGATCAAAGTTTCTATCATGTATGATTGTTAAGAGGCTTAAATTAAATAAAGAATATGAGTGCATAGTTTAGTAAACAGCACAAAATTGGTACTCTGTATTTGTATCAATAGGAAAGATATATACACACAATTTTATGCACATCAGGTTATGAAGATGAAAGCAATCTTTATTAAAAGGTAACATTTATTATGGATCTTTCTAGTTTTAACTGTCTTTGTTTTCTCCTGCTTCCTAAAAGTGCCATCATTATATTCACCCTATGTTCATAGAAGTGTTATTTACAATAGCTAAGATCTGGAAACAGCCCAACTGCCCATCAGTAGATGAGTGGATAAAAAAGCTGTGGTACATTTACACAATGGAATACTATGCAGCAGTGAAAAAGAAGCAACTCTTACCCTTTGTGACAGCATAGAGGGACCTGAAGAGTATTATGCCAGTCAGAGAAAGACCAATACCATATGATCTCACTTATATGTGGAAACTAATGAACAAATAAACTTACGAGGAAAATAGAAACAGATACATGGTGGGGGGGGGGGGCGGTACTGGATGAAAAAAGGTAAGGAATTAGCCAGAAAACATCCTATATAATAAATGGGTAATATGCAAATAGACAGAACAGTGGAACAACCAAACAACCAATCAAAGTGTAATCCTATCTAATAAAGAGGGAATATGCTAATTGACCGTCAAACCATTGCAAAGATGGCAGCGCCCACAGCCAATAAGGAGGAAATATGGTAATTGACTGTCCCACCCTCAAAGATGTTGGCACCCACAGCCAATAAGGAGGGAATATGCTAATTGACTTCCCCGCCTTCAAAGATGGTGGCGCCCACAGCCAATAAGGAGGGAATATGCTAATTGACTGCCACGTCCTCAAAGATGGCACCGCCCACAGCCACAAGATGGTGGCACCCAGTCCTCTCAGCCCCCCAGCTACCCAGGGCTGGCCCGAGGCAATCCTCAGATGGTGGCTGCCCAGCACCACCCAAGGCTCAGGTAACCAGGACCAGCCGAGGCTTGTGCTACTGGCATTGGCAGCAGCAGAGGTGTGAAGGGGCGTCGCCATCCCCTCATCTCCAGGTCACCTCCCACCCCTGAGGGCTCCCGAACTGTGAGAGGGGGCAGGCCGGGCTGAGGGACCCCCCTCCAGTGCAGGGATTTTCATGTACCAGGCCTCTAGTATATACATAACACATAGACACAGGCAACAGTGTGGTGATAGCAATAGGGAAAGAGGGTGTGGGCAAAGTAGGAGAAACTGGGGGAGGAAAGAGACTTTGCTTGTGGTGATGGTCTCACAATGATTTATTGAGTTGTACACTTGAAACCAGTGTGGTTTTGTGAATCAATGTCACCCCAATAAATTCAAACATTTTTTTTTAAAAGGAAATCTACACTTCTTCTTTTAGGTATGTTCTCAGAAATGTTAAAAAAATAAAATTAAAAAAAAGAACTTTAAGAAAAAATGCTCTCAATGCATAAGGAATAAACAAAGAGTAAAAGAAAAAAGCACAGAAAAAACAGGTTCTTGCTAATTTTATGAGACTGAATGTGATTTGTTCATTTTTCATCAGGAGTGAAAAATAAAATTATACTAAAGGGCAGAGTTTAGGTTGGACTTTAATAATTTATTTTATTATGTAAATTTAAAAGATAATTATGGGAAGCACCATATTTTTTCACAGTAAGGATGATGAAAGTGCCATAAGGGAGATATTGAATATTTAGAAGGAAAAGGCTGAATAATCTACTTCTAAATGCTAACAAGTTTAGAGAAAGACTATGAGGAAAAGTAAGAACTATAAAAATGGATCATAGATCTGTATTGTAATTGTACTAGTGTTACAAAATTGGTAAGCTGGAATTGTGTCTTATAGTCTCTGACCTTTCTTGCTGTCTTTAACTTTTTAAAAAAGAGACAAAGAAATCAGAGCTCTTTATTATCTCTCTCTCAACTTGGCCATTTTTATGAGATAAGCTTTGACTTCATCTATGAGGCAGGACTGAAATTTATTTTTAGACTCCCTAACCCTCCTATCTTCATGCTCTCTACCACTTTCAGTAGCTCTACTCTTTGCCAGTATTTAGCATGTATTTGTACATTATGAATTTACAATTAAGAGGAAAACAGATCTACTATATCCATAGGTTTATCATAAGCTCCTTGGGAAAAAAGAACATATTTTGTATGTCTGGGTATTCTGCACAATACCTATTTCACACAGCAAGAGTTCAACAATTTTTGATTGCTTCATCTCTAATAATAATAGTTTACATCTATCGCATAGCTACCAAAGGCTTAATGCACGCAAAGCATTATTCTAAATACTCATACTGTTTCACTAGTTCATCAGCAACCCTATGAAGTAGGTGACTTCATAATTCTTAGTTCATTCAGCTTAAAAAGGCCAAACAGCTACTGAATTTTACAGATATGATTTAAACCTGTCTGTTCACAATGAAATCCCAACCCTGAACCACTAAACTCTTCTCCCAATGCTCGTTTTTAGCACTCTATTATTACTGACATTATGTTGTGAATTAGTTTAGCATATTATATTTCCCCCAAGTATTTGCATTTTTATAAGACAGAGTACAGGAGCATATAAGCTGAAGAAATCAATCTCTAATAATGGACTTTCAGTAAGAAACAGTATGAGGAATTGGGGTAATATTTTTGCAGTAACTTTTTGCCTGTTCAAGTCTCATCACTCAGGTGTTTTTCCCAGAAATGATTAGTAAAAGTGAAAAAGCCTTAGATATCTAAGATTAAAGTAGAAAAGAGAGCAAACCTTGGCAATGGCAGAAGTACATTATAAAATAACCTTTTTAAAAACTCATATGTACCCTACCTCCCTTAGAACAACTTTCTTGGTCTCACTGTTTCTTTTGTGTCCTTCTGGAAAATTGTATGCCTGTGCAAAATGGATCAACATAATAGGATCAAATTATACACTGCTTCCCACACATATTAATGTGGTAAATTACATCAATGCTTTCTAATATTAAACATTATTGAATTCCTAGAAAGAACCTCAAATCATCTTAGTGTATTATTCTTTACATGCAGATTCTAATTAGCAATATTTTCTGTAGAATTCTTATATCTACATACATAAATGAGATCAGTCATAGTTTCCTTTCAGAGGCTATTTCTGTGTGATTTCGTGTCAACATTATGTTAACTTTGTAACAAGAGTTTAGAAGCTTCTTATTTCTATCCTCAGGAATAGCTGAAAGATTTTCAGAATGAACTATTTTGTGAATGAGAAAAATACCTTATAAAACTCTTTGAAACTGTTTTCAAGGAAAAACACAGCTCTTCAGCAAGACTAGATATTTTTTCAATGGCAACTGGTTTATTTTTCTTTTAATCTCATCTGTAGCCAATTTATGGTAATTTATATTTTCATAGAAAATCACCTATTTCAACCAGATTTAAAATTTATTGTCACAAGGTTGAGCGAAGTCATCTCATATAATTATTTCCTATTTCTCCATATATCTGTGGTAATTTTCCCTTTTCCCATTTCCAATTGTGTTTGTGCTTTCTCCCTTTCTTCTTGATTAGATTAGCTAGTGGTTTATCTATTTTATCATGGTTTTGAGGAAAAAGCTTTTTCATTATTTTTACTATTTTTGTTGTTAATTCATTAATATTAGCTTTAACCTTTATTAATTTCTTGATTGCTTGTTTCTGATTTCTTCTGGTTTCGTGTGTGTGTGTGTGATTTATATATTTTTCAAAATAGTGCACTTATAATAATACATATAGTCCTTATAAGAACTCTAGAAGGTAAACACTATTTTTATTTCCCGTTAACAGAATAGGACAGTAAGTCAACAATTTTCAACCTTTTTAACCTCACGGCACATGTAAACTAATTGCAAAAATTATGTAGTACCCCCAAAATATATTTTTGTTGCTCCACCAAAAAAATATAGGCATAATTTTGAATCATTCACACTGATGGCTATTGTGTTGGCTGTTGTCATTTTTTTTTTTTGACAATATAAGGGAAAAGGGGTCAGGGCCCCTAACTAAATAATCAGGTATTTTTTGTTTTACAAATTCTTGCGGCACACTGGTTGAAAATCGCTGCATGAAGGCACTCAGAGGTAAAGTCATTTGCCAAGGGTCATGCAGTTAGTGGAGTGGTAGAGCCAGGATATGAAGTTAGCTCTGTTTTTTTTTATCTATCATACTATACTGTCTTCTTCAGTTTATAGTACTGCTTTTCCTTCTCATTTGTTGAGCTGTTGAATGCCTAATTAATACATTTTCAATATTAACTGTTTATCAATAATAGTGTTTAATGCTGTGTTTCTTCTGAGTGCAACTTTATTGTGATCAAATATTTTAATTATTGTTATTCTCTTGATTTTCTGCAATTTTAGGTTTTGTTTTTTTTCACTCAAGAATTAACAGACTTTCTGATATTGGGGGTTTTTAAGGTTTTGTTTGTTTGAATGCTGTTAATGCTAGTATTTTTGTAGATATTCTATTTCAAGTTAAATATATGGCATTTTTTATGGTAGTATGTTGTCATAAATGGATATTAAATTTTTAAATGTTTTCTTCAACAACATATTAAGATGGTCATATATATATATATATTTTTATTTCCCAGTCTGTTAACTTACTGAATTAGATACCTTCCTTTACTCATATCAAAATATTTTTGGATTCTATGATAATCATTTTATATTATTCTTTTAATCTTTGGGTTAAGTTGCTAATATTTATTTAGGTTTTCTGCATTCATGCTCACAAGTGAATATTTCCTAGAAGTTATTGTGCTCATGTTATCCTTGTAAGGTAATCTAGTTATTGCCCTATATTTTAATTTGCTATGTAATGGTAATATCAGGCAAGTTTCTTAGTTGGTAAAAACAAAAATCAATTATAGTTTACTTAGGCAGAAAATTAATTTTTCATTAATATATCATGGAGCTTATGCAATGGGAAGACTAGAGAGCGTTGTTTAGAAAAAGACAAGTACAGAGAGAAGCCAAGCTGCTGAAAACCCTTTGACAGTTGCAATGAAGCTGCTGGATTCAGCTCCATTGAAGTGACTGAATGTAATCTGTCATTCTCCCAGCACCTTTCTCAATTCATCTATATTGTCAAAGTTTTCGGTTGAAATAGGTAATTAGTTGGCCTTACCTACCACATGCTAACGACCAGGGGTTATGGACAGGAAATGTGTATACCCCTTCACCTTTCATAATGTTAAGAGCAAAGTTTAGTATGTATCAACTTTTTGAATATTCTATTTTATTTGAAAAGAAAATGAGTTTTTGAATAAAGTACAAAGTTAATTGTTCATTTAATTCCAGTTTTATATATTTAATTTTTCTTTGTCTACTTTTGACAGTTGCTGTCTGAAAAAAGGATTAGTTCCAACTATAACTCTATCCATTTCTTTTGCAGTTTTTTTTTTACATATGGTGTTACATATCAGGTATTTCATGGCATCAATGAATAAAACTCCATTTCTGTCTGAGTTTTGAATCAATTGAGACAGACACAAATTATATGAAGATCAAAATATATCTTTTATGAATCCTGATTGAATTGGAAGGAGAATGTGGCTTTAGACCTTCAATCAAGTGATATTTTTAATAGTTCATCCTTGCTTAACACAGATTTAGCCACTCAATCATGAGGACAGCTTGACGACTGCTTCCCACACTTGCAAAGGCAAGCCCCTACTGTGTGTCAGTTAGAAGAATAGAGCATTTGTGTTTCTGCATTGAAAGGCGGTTGCACAAAAATGAGAGAGAAACAATGGAGAGACAAATTGAGACTAAGCATGATGCTTATTATTCCAAACTCTCTTTGCTCCTGTTTCTGGGAGAGAAGTAGGTAAGAAGTGCTGGGGGTGACTGTCTAGTGAAGTATCTCACATAAAAACATAAAGAATAGAGAATATGTGTTTTCTCCCTAAAGCATTAAGTTGAGCATCAAATTGCCAGTATTTCTCCCTTTTTGACCTAAAAATATCAATTTTATATTTTAAAGTTATTTTATTTATACTAAGTTCATATGTCTTGTATCTTTTTCTCACATTTCTATTATGCAAATAACACATACATTACTACTTTAAAAAATTTTAACTTATTTAAGGAAATAAGTTCAAATGTACAGATATTAAAAAGAATATAAGAATAATGCATAAAAATCCATTAAGAATTTACCGAGATTCACCTATTGTTAACATTACTGACATTTTTTAGCATTTGCTTTATTATTCAGTACCCCTCCTCACACTCTCTCCACACACAACATATTTGTGTGGCGGGGGGAGGGGTGTGGTCCTTTTCCGAACCGTTTTTGTTTGTTTGTTTTTGTTTTTAAAATATATTTTTATTGATTTCAAAGAGGAAGGGAGAGGGAAAGAGAAATGGAAACATCAGTGATGACCGAGAGTCACTGATCCACTGCCTCTTTCACGCCTCCTACTGGGGATCTAGCCCACTACCCGGAATCGAACCCAGAACCATTCAGTTTTCAGGCTGACACTCTATCCACTGAGCCAAACTAGCTAGGGCCAAATCGCTTTTGAGTAACTTATATATGTCCTAGCCCTATACATACATAACAAGACCATAAATAATCAACTCAGTATATTTAACATTGATATGCTAATTCAATCTATCACTTGTATCTATTTTTTTTCAATTGATCTAATAAAGCACCAGTCTAGGGTCAGTTATTATATTTAGTTGTTATATATCTTTAGCTTTCTTTAATCTGGAACATCTTTTCTTTGTGTTTTATGACATTAACATGTTCAAGGAATGTTAATTATCTGTCTTTTCAGTCTTCTCTATTTTTCATTTTTTGTTTTAATAGAATGCTCTTCATTTTGAGTTTGTCTGATGTTTCATCATGATTAGATTCAGATTATGCATTCTCCACTAGAACACTACATATGAGATGCCATGTCCTTGTCAGGGATCACATCTAGATTCACACAATGCCCATCTGCTCCTCACTGGTGATGTAATTCTGATCATCTAGTCATGGTGTGGTGCAAATTCCATTGTACAATCACTGTATTTTTGCCTGACAACCAGTAAGAAATCTGTCTGGAGACACTATAAGACCATGCAAATATTCTTCTCTTCATTTACATTTTCCCCTAAATTGGTTCTTCCCTGATCAAATATTTACTACGATGGTTGCAAAATTCTAATTTTCAAATTCCAGTACTCCGCCACATTTACCAGTCAGCACTAGACATTCTACTGTAAGCAAGAACCCATCCTCTTCTTATCAGATTGTTTATTTGTTTAGTCTGTTGTTATTGGTATGGACTCATGAACTCTTGTAAATGGTTTATAATTAACTCTTATAATTATATATTCATTATTTTGCTATGAATTCTGTTTTATTTCCTATTAATATTTGTATATTTGCTTCCCCCTTTTCAGTATTTGGCTAGCATGTATTTTCTTATACTTTTATTTTCAACCATTCAGTTTTAAGTATGTTGCTTATAAACAGCACGTTGCTGGTTATTGTTTGTCTTCTACCAATCAGAAAGTATCAGTCTTTTATTATTTTTAAAAAATTCTTATTGTTGAAAGTATTACATATGTCCCCTTTTGTCTTTTAACATGTGAGAATAAACCATTCACATTTATCATTATTACTGATATATTTACTTATGACTTATTTTTGACATCTTTTGTCCTTCTCTTTCTTAATATGGTTTTCTCATTTTTTAATGTTTGTTTTGTGTTTAATGGAGCAAGTTTTTCATTGCAATACTCTTTTCCCTGTAGCTGGCTGCCTATTAAGCTGGCAATCCTGGGGCTTCACTAATGAGACAAGCCTTAAGCATAAGCATAATCAAAAGCTAGCTATAGAGCAGTGATGGCGAACCTATGACATGCGTGTCAGAGGTGACACGTGAACTCATTTTTTTGGTTGATTTTTCTTTGTTAAATGGCATTTAAATATATAAAATAAATATCAAAAATATAAGTCTTTGTTTTACTATGGTTGCAAATATCAAAAAATTTCTACATGTGACACAGCACCAGAGTTAAGTTAGGATTTTTCAAAATGCTGACACGCCGAGCTCAAAAGGTTCGCCATCACTGCTATAGAGTGTGACAAGTAGGTCACTGTAGATCATGGGTTTGTTCGTCATCATACCTTGGAATGCATCTATGCCTGACTTTAGATTTTGTGTAAGAGTTCTACTCAAATTCTGATAGGACCTGAAGAATTTGCTGATATCCCAGTACAATTTGGGAGGTCACTCTCATTTATAAGTCTCATAACTACATTCCCTATTAGATTAAATGTAGAAATGCATTGGTCTAAACTCAACAGATCTCCTAGTAAGAAACAAGAATATTTAATACTACTTTGTCTCGTATCCATTCAATTTTGATTATGTCTTCCTAAATGAAGATTCAGTACCTATTTTCCTCCCCTTAGCACCCAATATACAGAGATTCTCAGGCTTAATATGTCTTTCCAGAGCTTCCACAATATAGGTTAAAATAGTATTGTCTCTAATCATAGCAAATTAAACTAATTTCAATTTTAAGAGTAACTTGAGAATTGCTAACAATTTTTAAGTCTCTTGGTATTAAACAAATAGCAGTTTCTAAACCTGAGATTTTTAAGACTCAGATCATCCATTTTGCCTCAATTTGATTAAGTGTAATGGTAATAGCTAAAAGGATTGCCTTAGATAAAACTTCTGGGACATATATTATAGCACCACCTTCACTTGCCATCATATCATACATCATATCATCTGTGTGTATATTTGCATTTGTGTGGGTGTGTCTGTGTGTGTCTTTATCTACATTGACTTTAGGACACACCAGAATCTTAGAATGCCTAGATACTATGGGAAATAAGACGAGCATTTATCAAAATATATTAAGTGCTTTATACACAATATAAAATGTTATCCTTACAATAACTTAATGTTACTTATATCATTTTCTTTTCTAGATGAGAAAATTGAATTTTAGATATGTGAAGCAGCTTGCCCAATGGTGCACTGTGTGGGGACATTTTTTTTTCTTTACTAAGTATACACTTTCTCTTTCTGGTAATGGATATTCTATGTTTTTTAAGTGACAATATTACCACCTCTACTTTCATCCCCAGAGTTGAGGACATAATGCATGAGTGGCTAATCAGAGTATTATATTCCTCTGGTCACAGTGATTTGTTCAAATATAAGTACAAGATGTAATCTAGACTAATGAAATTTCATCCTGACACTTATATTGAAATGGTTCATGAGAGTTCATCCTCTCTTGCTTCTGGAGGTAGAAATCTGTTATGATTTTCATAACACCCTGCCTTAAAATAATCCTATATAATAAAAGGCCAGCCACCATAAGCATAATGACAGGAACGACCAGAGACCAGAAACACCATGGCCCCTTGCTGGGCTGGCCCCACCCCCAAGTAAGTGGTTAGGGGCAATCAGGCAGGCAGGCTAATGGTTAGGGGAGATCAGGTAGGCAGGCAAGTGGTTAGGGGCAATCAGGTAGGCAGACGGCCCCTTGCAGGGCTGGCCCCGCCCCCCAGCAAAGACAGAGGGAGGCCCAGCCACCAGCGGCAACACTGTGGTGGGTGTGCAGGGCCAGCCAGCGATGGCCCTGCAGAGGGAAGCCCAAGCCAGCCAAGCCTGTCGCCTGTAGAGGGAGGCCACTGGTGGCAGGGGAGAGAGGACAGCACTGTACAGATGGCAAGCAGTGGCAGCAGTGCGGGTGGGGCAAGCTGCCTGCAGTCTAGTGAAGGAAAGCCCCGATAGGCCCTGATCTCAGGCCAGGCCTAGGGACCCTACCTGAGGGGTCATGGATTGTGAGAGGGTGCAGGCTGGGCTGATGGACCCGCCCCCCCCACCCCCTGCCGAGTGCACTAATTTTCATGCACCAGGCCTCTAGTGCTAACATAAAGAAAAGCAAGTACAATATACTGAGATGGTCTAATGTCAATCTTTGGTTTCCTGAGTTCCATCAGAGTGAATCTAGTTTTATAGTCATAGACCTTATAGTAAGATCAAATAAATCAGTTTTTATGTTTTTAAGCTTTTGTTGAGTTTCTATCATTTAAAAAATATATACTCTTGACTATAAGAACTAATACTTAGAGATAGTTCTCTCTTTTTAAACTTTGTCTACCTTTTAAGGCCCACTTGAAGTGAAATCTCCACTGCAGAGTTTTTCTTGACCCTCTTTTCCTTCCAGATGTACTCTCTCTTTCCAAAGACACAAAATACTTATTTTATAGTATTTGTTACATTCTATCTGTACTAGTCCTTTAACGACTAATGTTCTCCTTATTTCTTCCTACTAAATAATGCATTTTTAGTGAGAAAATTTTTTCCTGTCATTTCTTGCAAGCCTTAAATAAAAGTAACCTAAAATGCATCTGTCTTTTAATAGTTATTTGATAATTTCTCACTAAATTAACACTATCTTTTTTTCTTACTTTTTTATTTAAACTCAAAAGCTTTAAAGTGTTTTTCTTCCTGAAATAAATTTTGGAAAGCTCCAAAAAAAAAAACAGTTTGATTAAGATCATTAAGTTACTTGGGGTATATCTGTTGACATAGTCACAATATTGGGCTACATCTACAATAAATATTTTTTTCTTGTTACAACCACCTTCTAAAATAATCCAATAACCTAAAATATAATAAAATGATTCAGGAACCATCTTTATCAAGTAAATGAATTATACCTTTTCACATGTTTAAAGAAAAACTTCTGTGTACTTTGTGCCAAAAAAAATGAAAACCTTCAAATGTTTCACTGACAACTATTCTGAAAAACCAAGTAATTCAAAAGTCCTTCAGAATTAAAATAGAAACCATTGGCCTATGAACTACTAAAACTTTTAATCAACTGTAAGTAAATAATTTTGACCAGGGGTCCTCAAACTTTTTAAACAGGGCGCCAGTTCACTGTCCCTCAGACCGTTGGAGGGCCGGACTATAGTTTAAAAAAAAAACTAGTCGGCTGCTAAGCAACAGGCAGCGGTGGCAAAAACATCCGGCGGGCTGGGTAAATGTTTTCGGCGGGCCATAGTTTGAAGACCCCTGATTTTGACAGTCAAAATTGCTTAATTATCATGGTTTTAACAAATTGTTTTGATAAATAATAATGAACTCTCATATAAATTCAAAGGAATAAGAAAACCAAAATTTCCCCAAAATTTTCAGAGGATCATCTCAGTTACATCCTTGTCACAAATCAAGAATCTGCTTCTTTGATATTTCATGGGTGGTTATTGAAATATGCACTGGAAAATATACTGTCACTGTATATTCAACATGACTCACCTCCGTGAACCTAATTTCCATTCTAGAAGAAAACTAATAAATTAAAATAAACCAGTAGAGAATTCTATCATGCTCTTGTATAGTAAACATTTAGTGTTAGAGAACCTCACAAATAACTTGTTAATTTCTGCTACTGAACTAATTGCAAAATGCATTCTGCATTTGATGTAAACGCTTATAACTCACATAGCAAAATATTGTGAAGGTCACTCCCATTGGTCTGTACATTAGTTGGAATTTGTGTCTCCATTGGTAGAAGGAGATTCAAAGCTTCCTATTTCACCATCTTAATGAAGTCACTCTAATACAATGCTTTTAATTTTCATACTTGGTATTGCATGTTTCAATATTCATTTGTATTGCTGAGCAGAGTTCCATTGCGGATGTGCCATGTGTTTATTGTATTTGACTTTAAATTTTAATTAAATAGTATGTATTGCTTACATCTTCTAATCCAAAGTATCTAGTATAACTTACTTTGTCCAAGGACAACATTCAATTAAAAATTCTCTATATAGCTGAAGACTTAGAGCTAAGAATCGATCTTTGGGATTTGAAGGTAAAAACCTGTTTTGTTTCATGTTATAATGTGCTGAAGTAAATATTTGGGGTCTCCAGGTAGCTCATTAAAATAGTATGAATTATACTATTTTCTTTTCATTCTCTGGATAAAAATGACTATTAGAGTAATCCAATCTATTATTTTCTAGAGTAACCAAATAAATTACTTATTGTAGATTTGGTTTTTAGATTCAAAGTATATTTAATATCATAAGTAGATTAACAACAATTAACATGAGTTAAGAAGGTACTGAGAATTTGTCATAAAAACCAAATCCAAGTGAAGTATTAAAATATTCAACCATAGAAACAAAATAATAATAATAAATATCTTTATATTATATTCCTGGACTTTGATGCACATAATAAACACATATTGAGATATGACAAATCTCATTTCCTTTTTTAACTATAAATGCTGGCATACTCAATTTAACAACAAAGGATAAAGTAGTCTTAATTTTTGTTAAAGATAAATACAAGTAGTATTTAGTTTTCTTAAAGTAAAACAACCTCAAATGTATTTTTCCAGTTGTTTTCAGATGTAAATATGAATTATAAAAATGAAAAAAATTATTAAAATATGTAAATAAAAAAGTAATAAAATTCACACAAAAAGATGAATGAGCAAAATATATATTTTGAAAATATTTTTAAAACTGAATAGAAGATTTATTTTCTAAAATACACTGTCAGATGTAAAGGTGTAGGATAAATCTTTGCTGAAAAGCAAAATGTTGATTATCTTAATATGCCTAACACAATTAACTCAACTGAATAATCAAATATTGCCATAGGTAAAAATGTTTTATAGTTTATTTATATTTATTACAATGCTAATTTAAAGTATTTAATTTAAAATCAAAAAGAGAACTTATTATGAACAGCCAGGTCAATCAAATAATACTTGCTTTTTGTGGATGTAAACTGAAAAAGGAAAACGAATATTCTGTCTTTTGGAAAATCTCAATTATATGGAATTACCTTGTTTTCTTAAAACCATACTAATTGCCATAAAATTTGATTAATTGTTTGCTTATCATTTTCCCCTATTCTCAGCTCTAGCTTGCATCTGTTCTAGAGCCACATATGTTGGATTAGGGAGCAGTCCTGAGAATTACCATTTCATGATTATACTAGAGGCCCAGCACACAAAATCATGTGAGGTTAGGGTCCTTAGGCCTAGCCTGTGATCATGGCCATTTTCCACCTGCTTGCCAGTCCTTGGCCGCCGCTGCCACTGCCAGCCAGCTGGTTCCCCTTGCAGGTCTCTCCTTCCCTCACAGTAGTTCAATAAAGGAAAAAATTTCACCTCCTGGTTTCTCCTGAGAAGGGAATGAGAAGACTGAAACATACATCCAACATTTAAACTGGTTGTCTTGTCTGAACTTAGTGTAGATAGTAAAGAGCACCTGGTTGAAGTCCACTGAGAACAAAGGCAACAATTTAGACTAACATAAACTCATTCACCATAGTCCCTCCTCCTGACTCAGTGTGAAATGAGCAGGACAAAATGCCCACAACTCCTGGCTTCTTCTTGGGAAGCAAAAGAGTTAGGGCATGCATTCAAAGTTCTTGTTTTATGAGGTGTGGGTGAATTGGTTTCTGTCTCACCTATTTCAAAGCACTGGTGGGATATGGCCTATTCTATTATCTACAGCAGCTGAGAGAGCAAAAGACAGGTGCCAGCTTGCTGATTTCCCAGATGACACATGATACGGCAGACAAAAACCAATAGAGATTGAAAGTCTCTCCCTCAGAGAAAAGAGAAGAGTGGAATGTGCATCCAATTTTCTAGTTTTTTGGATGGCTGTTAAAGGGTCTGGTTTCTGTCTCAGTTGACTCAGAGTGCAGAAGGGACTGGCATACTCTAGATACCTGGGGAATTCAGATAAAATAAGAAAAATATGCAGACTATTATAGCTCCAGAAAATCTGCAATACTGCAGACAGATAATAGAGAGAATAGATTACAAAATCCTAAAAAATAATAAGCAGCAGATCTTTTTAATTGGGAATTTATACACCAAGTCCAGAGAAGATGCATGTACAGAAAAGGTTTGAGCAGTCTCCAGAATATCTAGCTGGACTAATTGGTGAAGATCTTTCCCTGTATGAGTTCAGTCTATAGGTGAGTGGCTGGGTTTTTGTTTGTTTGTTTGTTTGTTTGTTGTTGTTGTTTGTGTGTGTTTTAATCCAATGAGCAGACTACAACACAAAGGAACAGAGAAATATGGACAAATCAGAGAAAAACAAACTAATATACAGAAACTAACACTAAAGAGACAAAGGTATATTAATTTGCTAACAAAGAAAACAAAGCAACCATTATAAAAATGCTAAAGCTCAAGAATACAATGCATGACCAAAATGAGAATATCAACTCAGAGATAGAAATGATAAGAAAGTAATATATGGTGATGAAGATTATTTGACTTTGGGTAGTGGGAGGACAATGCAATATACAGATCAAGTATCATAGGAATGTATTGTCTTACTAACCAATGTCACCCTAATAAATTTAATTAAAAATGAAAATGTAAAAAAAGTAGCAAATTTTAGAGCTGAAGAATACAATAACTAAATTGAAACATTTACTACAGGGGTTCAATATCAAACTTAATCAAGCAGAAGAAAGAATAAGAAACATGAAGACAAGTTATTTGAAATTATCTAGTTGGAGGTACAAACAAAAAAAAATCATGAATAAGAGTAAACATAGCCTAAGGGACATTTGAGACACCATTGAATAAACCAATATGTGCAACATGCAAGTCCCAAGAAGAGAAGAGAGACAAGGACAGAAAGCTTATTTGATGAAGTAATAACCCCAAACTCCCCAAATCTGGTAAAGAAAATAGACATCCAGATTCAAGAAGAACAAAGTACTACAACTTGGAAAACTTTAAAGAAGTCCACAACAAGTCACAGTAGAATCATTGTCAAAAGTCAAAGACAAAGAGAGAATTTTGAAAGTTGTAAGAAAAAAATAACTCATCATGTGCAAGGGAGCTTCTATAAGCTATCCAGTGATTTCTCCACAAAAACATTTCAGGCCAGAAAGGAGTAGGATTATATATAAAAATTACTGAAAGAAAAAAAAACTGCCAACCAAGAATACTATAGCTGAAAAAAAAAAGTCTTAAAATGAAGGAGCGATAGACTTTCACAGAAAACCAAGTGTGAGGAAGTTCATCATAAATTGACCTGCTTTACAAGAAATACTAAAGAAACTCATTCCAATTAAAAAGAAAATATACTAAACTAGGGGCCCAGTACACCAATTCGTGCACCTTGAAAGGAACTGTGGGCCACCAGGCTACAGTGGGCACAGGGGCAGACCTTGACCCATCCTCCATGCCCCTGCTGGCCCCTCTGACCGAGGCCCTGGTCCCCTGTCTTCCGGCAGCCTTGATCCTGCCACTGCTCCCATGTGCTGATGGGTGAGGAGCAACTGGGGCCAGCACCAGCAGCGGATATGGGTGTGGGTGCGAATGGTGGCTGCTGCTCTGATCACCCTTCAGAAGTAGGGGGAGATGGAGAAGCCCTGAGGAGTGATGGCAGCCAGCAGCCACTGCTCACACCCACTGACAGCATAGAGCACCGGCAGCCGGTGTGAGCAACGGCTCCAGCGCCAGCAGCAGGTGCAAGTGGGGCTGGCGCCAGCAACAGGTGTAAGTGCCAGGTGGGACCTCGGCATGGGAGCAAAAAATTTTCAGTAACCACCAGAGGCTTTCCCCAATGACAGCGACCTGCCCCTGTTCATCTGCTCCGCCATCCCACCATGGTCGATGCCTGCCATCTTCCACGCTCTGCTGTCTGCTGCCAATGCCCGCCATGTTCTGTGCACACCCTCTGGTAGTCAGTGCATGTCATAGTGCCCAGTTGTTCGGTTGTTCAGTTGTGCTGCCATTTGGTCTATTTGCATATTAGCCTTTTATTATATAGGATATAGGATAACAACAGAAAAGCACATCTATATATATAAAACCCTAATATGCAAATAGACTGAACAGCGGAACAACCGAACGACCTAACAACCCGTTGCTTTGATGTGCGATGACCACCAGGGGGTGCACGCAGAACATGGCAGGTGTCAGCCATGGCGGGTTGGTGGAGCAGGTGAGCAGGGGTGCCAGACCAAGGCGGGGTGCCAGTCGCTGTCATCAGGCCAAGCCTCTGGTGGTTACTGAAAATTCTTTGCTCCCACACGCTGTGGTCCCGCCCGGCGCTTGCACCTGCTGCCAGTGCCAGTCCGCTCGTACCTGCTACCAGCGCCCAGTACTGGCCCCGATTGCTCAGTACCATCAGTGCATGCGAGTGGTGCTTGTTAGCCCTGACTGCCCCTCAGGGCTTCTCTACCTCCCCCTGCTCCTGAGGGGCAATCGGACTGGCAGCTGCCTCTCGCACCTGCTGCCGGGGATGGCCCTGCTTGCACCTGTTGCCAGCGCTGAAGCTGCCGCTCGCACCTGCTGCTGCTGCCTGGCGCCGATTTCGATTGCCCCTGAGGGCTTCTCTACCTCCCCCTGTTCCTGAGGGGCGATTGGGGCTGCTCATACCCACTGATGGCATCAGCCCTGCTCGCACCAGCTGGTGGTGCTGGCCCAATCGCTCCGCGCCATCAGCGGGTGTGATCAGGGCCAGCAACATCAGTGTGTGGGAGCAGTGGCAGTGGGAGCAGGTCTGTCGGCAGACAGGGGACCAAGGGCCACAGTGGGAGGGGCTGGGAGGGGGCACAGAGGATAGGCCAAGACCCGCCCCTGTGCCCACCACAGCCTCGGCGCGGCCTACAGTTCTTTTAAAGGTGCACGGATTCGTGCACTGGGCCCCTAGTGAAGACATAAAAAAGCTCCCTGGTACAAAATAAATATATACACAATGCAGAACATTATAAAAATGTAAGACTAGTACATTAATCATCTCTAAATTTGATATAGAAATTAAAAGGCAAAAATATAAAAAATAACTATATTTACTAAAGAAAAAAGAAACATTAATTCAAAAAGATATGTGCATGCCTTTTTCATTGCAATATTGTTTACAGTAACCAAGATATGGAAGCAACCTAGGTGTCCATGCATAGATGAATGGATGAAGATGTGATATATATATATATATATATATATATATATATATATATATATATATACCAAAATATTATGCAGCTATAAAAAAAATGAAATCTTGCCATTTGTAACACATAGATGGATCCTAGAGGATATCCCGCTAAGTGAAATAAGCCAGGCAGAGAAAGACAAATAATGCATTGTTCATTTATATGTGGAATCTAAAACAAAACAAACAAACTGAATAAAAACATACTCATAAAAAAAGACCAAAGGAATGCTTACTAGAAGGGAGCTGTGGGGGGATGAATGAAAAGGAGAAGGGGAATTTAGTCAATGATACTTTAAGATAAGTTTACACAGTGACAGATGGTTACTAGAATTAATGCGGTAATCACATTGTAAGGAATAAGGATATTGAATCACTATATTGTACACCTGAAATTAATATAACCAATATAAGATTGTATACCAAATATATTTAAATATATATATATATATATATATATATATATATATATATATATTATAATTATGTTTTTGGATACACAATATAAAATATATTTGTGACATCAATAACATGAAGTGTGAGGGGAGGTAATAAAAGAATCATTTTTGTATACAATTAAAATTAAATTGTTATCAAGTTAAAATGTGTTTCCTTTTATTTAATTTTTCCTCCCTATTTTAATTTATATTTTTCAATCACCATTTATCCCCCCCATACCTTCTTCCACTTCATCCCTCCATCCCCCCCACAATCACTATACTGTTGTCCATGTCCATGAGTTCTTTCTCTTTTTTTTAAATTTTTTGTTTAGTCCTGCCACCATTATCCCCCAAACATGCTCCTTACCAAAGCTGTCTGCCTGCTATCTATGAGTCTGTCTCTATTTTGCTTGTTAGTTCAGTTTGTTCATTAAATTCCACATATGAGTGAAATCTATGGCACTTTTCTTTCTCTGGTTGACTTATTTCACTTAGAATAATGTTCTTCAGACCCATCCATGCTATTGCAAAGGGCAAAATTTTCTTCCATTTTACAAACAACTAGTATTCCATTGTGTAAACGTACCACAGCTGTTTTATCCATTCATCTGCTGATGGACACTTGGGCTGCTTCCAAATCTTATCTAGTGTAAATAATGCTGCAATGAATATAAGAGTGCATATATTCTTTCAAATTGTTGTTTTGGCTTTCTTTATTTTTTTGGGGGGAGGGGGCGGTTCTTTAGATAAATTCCCAGAAATGGAATTGCTGGGTTAAATCTAAGATGTCTTATGTAAACTCCACAGTTACCACAAAGAAAATATCTAAAGAAGATACATGATAAGAATATGAGAAAATAATCAAATAATCAAGTCATGTCAATGTAATAAATCAATTAATCACTAAGCAAGAGAGGTACAGAGGGACAAAATAACCACAAGTCAGATGAAAAACAATTACCAAAATGGCAAAAATTAGTCCTTCTCTATAAGTAATTGCTTTACATGTAAATGGATTAAGCTCTCCAATCAAAATGCATAAAGTGGGTGAATAGATAATATAACAAAATTCCACTATATACTGTTTAAATTAAAGGACACACATAGACTGAAAGTAAAAGGATGGAAAAAGATATATCATGCAAATGATAATAAAAAAAGCAGGGTAGTCATATTTTATCAGAAAAAATAGACATTAAGTCAAAAAAAGTCACAGGGGACAAACATTACACAGGATGAGTCAAAAGTAGGTTTACAGTTGTGAGTACATGAAACAGAGTTTATTCTTGTATTATAATTTATTAATTATTGTATTATTTATTTGTATTATAACTGTAAACCTGCATTAGCTCCACCCTATATAATTATAAGAAGGCCAGATTACCAGAAAAAATACCAATTATAAAAATATTGGAACCCAACATCAGAGTACCAAAATATCTGAAGCAAATACTGACAAAACTGAAGGGATAAATAGACAGCAACACAATATTAGTGGTGGATTTCAGTACACCAATTTCTGACCACAGATAGAAATTAATGGTCTGATAAAAACTAGTAAATACATAAAAATTAAACAGCACATGCCTGAAAAACAAGTAAGTCAAAGGAGAAATAAAAAGGAAAATAGAAAACATCTTGAGACAAATAAAAGTTAAAATGCTACATACCAAAACTTATGGGACAGATTAACAAAAATAGACAAAACCTTAGCTGGAGTCAGGGGAAAAAGAGAGAAGACTAAAATAACTAACCTAAGAAATGAAAGAGGAAGTATTATAGCAGATGCTATGGATATAAAAAGGTTTAGAAGACACCACTATGAACAATGATATGCCAAAATACTAAATAATCTAGAAGAAATGGATAAATTTCTAGCAACATGCAACCTAACAAGACTGAATTATGGAAAAATAGAAAATCTGAACAGACATATAACAAATAAGGAGATAGAGTCAATAGTAAAAAACCTCCCAACAAAGGAAAGCCCAGGACCAGATGTTTACACTGGAGAGCCTCTATCAAACATTAAAAAAAAAAAAGAATGCCAATTCTTTCCAAACTCTTCCAAAAATATCAAGAGGAAGAAACAATTATAAACTTATATTATAAAATTTACATTATTACTAAAGTCAGGAAAAGATGCTACAAGAAAACTACAGACCAATATCTCTGATGAATATTGATGCAAAACTCCTCTAAAAACACAAGCAAACTGAATTCAACAACACATTAAACCTATCTTACACCATGACTAAAGTGGAATTTATCCCTGTGATGCAAGGATGAGTCAACATACAAAACTTAACTAATGTGATGCATCACATTAACAGAACAAGGAATAAAGACCATTTCAAATTTCAATAGATGAAGAAAAAGCATTTGACAAATTCAACATACCATTTAGATAAAAATGTTCAACTATAAGTGGAAGGAGATTAGCTTGTCACAACAAAGGTTATATATTAAAAAAACTTACAGCTAACATCATACTCAATGGTGAAAAACTGAAAGCTTTTTCTTAAAGATGAGGAACAAGGCAAGAATACCCACTAGAAGTCATAACCAGGGCAATTAGTCAAGAAAAATAAAATAAAAGACATCCAAATTGGAAAGGAAGAAGTAAAATCAGTTACATTTCTGTATACTAATAGCAAGCAATTAAAAAGAAAATTAAGAAAATTATTCAATTTTGAATAGTATCAAAGAGAATAAAATTCTTAGAAATAAACTTAACCATGGAACCAAAAGAATTATGTACTGAAAACTACAAAATATAGCTGAAAGAAATTAAAGAAACACAAATAAATGGAAAGACATCCAATGTTCATGGATTGAAAGACTTAACATTGTTAAAAATGTCCACACTACCCTAAATGATCTACATATCTAATACATCTGTATCAAAATTCCAATGAAATTTTTGCATAAATATAAAAGCAATCCTAAAATTCATTTGGAACCACAAAGAACCCTGAATAACCTATACAATCTTGACAAAAACAAAGAAAGCTGGAGGCTTCACACTTCCTGACTTCAAACTATATTAAAAAGATACAGTAATCAAAATAGTAAGGAAATGACATTAAAAAAACACACCATTTTGAGTTTATTTTTGTGTATGGTGTAAGTGGTGGTCTAGTTTCATTTTTTTGCATGTATCTGTCCAATTTTCTCAAAACCATTTATTGAAGAGACTGTCTTGACTCCATTGTATGTTTTGCCTCCTTTGTCAAATATTAATTGAGCATATTGGTTTGGGTCGATTTCTGGGTTTTCTAATCTATTCCATTGATGTATACGTCTGTTCTTGTGCCAGTACCAGACAGTTTTGAGAACAGTGGCTTTGTAATACAATTTCATATCTGGTATTGAGATCCCACCTACTTTGTTCTTCTTTCTCAGGATTGCTGCAGCTATTCGGGATCTTTTTTTTTTTTTATTCCAGATGAATTTTTGGAGAGTTCGTTCTAGATCTGTGAAATATGCCATTGGTATTTTAATGGGGAGTGCATTGAATTTATAGATTGCTTTGGGTAGTATGGACATTTTAATGATGTTGATTCTACCAATCCATGAACATAGTATGTTCTTCCATCTGTTTATGTCTTCCTCTATCTCTTTTTTCAATGTCCTGTAGTTTTCTGAGTAGAGGTCTTTTATCTCTTTAGTTAAGTTTATTCCTAGGTTTCTTAATTTTTTTGGTGTGATGGTAAATGGGATTGCTTTTTTAGTCTCTCTTTCTGTAAGTTCACTATTGGTGTATAGAAATACCATAGATTTCTTGGCATTAATTTTGTACCCTGCTACATTGCCGAATTCATTTATTAAGGACTTAAATGTAAGACAGGAAACCATAAAAATACTAGAGGAATCCAAAGGCAACAAAATCTCAGACATATGCCGAGGCAATTTCTTCACTGATACAGCTCCTAGGGCATTGGAAATTCAAGAGAAAATAAACAAATGAGACTACATCAAAATAAAAAGCTTCTGCACAGCAAAAGAAACCATCAACAAAACAACAAGAAAGCCCACTGCATGGGAGAATATATTTGCCAATGTTATCACCGATAAGGGTTTAATCTCCAACGTTTATAGAGAACTCATACAACTTAACAAAAGGAAGATAAACAATCCAATCAAAAAATGGGCAAAGGACATAAATAGACACTTTTCAAAAGAGGACATTCAGAAAGCCAAGAGATACATGAAAACATGCTCAAAGTCACTAATCATCTGAGAGATGCAAATCAAACGAACAATGAGGTACCATCTCACACCTGTCAGAATGGCTATCATCAAGAAATCAACAAAAGACAAGTGCTGGAGAGGATGCAGAGACAAAGGAACCCTCGTGCACTTCTGGTGGGAATGCAGACTGGTGCAACCACTATGGAAGACAGTATAGAGTTTCCTCAAAAAGTTAAAAATGGAACTCCCATTTGACCCAGTGATCCCACTTCTAGGAATATATCCCAAGAAACCAGAAACACCAATCAGAAAGGATATATGCACCCCTATGTTCATAGTGGCACAATTTACCATAGCTAAGATCTGGTAACAGCCTAAGTGCCCATCAGCAGATGAATGGATTAGAAAACTGTGGTACATCTACACAATAGAATACTACGCTGCTGTAAAAAAGAAGGAATTCTTACCATTTGGAACAGCATGGATGGAACTGGAGAACATTATGCTAAGTGAAATAAGTCAGTCAATAAAAGAAAAATACCACATGATCTCACTCATTTATGGATAATTAAGACCATTATAAACTGATGAACAAAAATAGATACAGAGGCAGAGCAACATCGAACAGACAGTCAAACTACAGCAGGAAAGCCGGGGAGGGTTGGGCTGGGGTTGGGGGGGGGTGGTAAGAGATCAACTGAAGGACTTGTATGCATGCATATAAGCATAACCAACGGATACAAGACACTGGGGGGTAGGGGAGGCCAAGGGAAGGTCAAGGGGAGAAAATAAAAGGAGACATATGTAATACTCTTTGTAATACTTTAAGCAATAAAACAAAATTTAAAAAAAGACAAAACAAAAACCACATCACACACACACACAGATCAATGGTACAGAATAGAGAGATCAGAAATAAACTCACACCTATATGTCCAAAAGATCATAACAAGAGTACCAAGACTATACAATGGGGAATTATAGTCTCTTCAACACATGTTCTGGGAAAAGTGGATATGTACATGAAAAAAAATTTAAATTGCACCCATATGTTAAACCATACACAAAAGTTATCTTAAAATGTATTAAAGGCTTAAAATAATAAACTCTAATACTCCTAGAATAAAAATATTGGAGAAAAAATAATCATAAGATTGGTTTTGGCAATGGCTTCTTGTTTATGACACCAAAAGTGCAAACAACAAAAGCAAACAAAAAAAATTGTAATGGGACTGTATCAAAGTAAAATATAGCAAAGAAAACAATCAACAGAGTAAAAAGGTAACCTATAGATTGGAGTAATTATCCCATATATCTGATAAAGGCTTAATATCCAACATAGATAAAGAACTGCGACTACTCAATAAACCAAAGCAAAACTCAATAAAAAATGGACAGAGTACTTGAATAGCCATTTCTCCAAAGAAGTTATATAAATGGCCAAAAAACACATGAAAAGATGGTCAACATAAGGGAATTGCAAATTAAAACCACAATGAAGTATCACTTCTCACATGTGGTAATTGCATTTACAAACACACAATCACCAAGTGTTGGCAAAAATGTGGAAAAATTGGAGCCTGTATACACTGTGAGAATTTAAAATGGTGCCGCTGCTATGAAAAACAGTATGGGGGGGGGGTCCTCATAAAATTAATGGTAGAACTCCCATATGATCCAACAATCACTCTTCTGAGTGTTTATCCAAGAAAATTATAAACAAGCTCTCAAAGAGATATTTGTGGTCCCATGCTCACTGAGCATTATTCACAATAGCCAAGTTGTAGAAACAACCTAAATGTCTATCACTAGATAAATGGATAATGAAAATGTGATATGTATATGTGTGTGAATATTATTTATTATTCAGTCTTAAAAAATAAAGATATCTTGTCCTTTGCTGCAACATGGGTAAATACATGTTGAGGACATTATGCTAAGGGAAATAATCTAGTCACAGAAAGACAAATCCTGCATGATTCCTCTCATATGAGGTATCTAAATAGTCTTACTCATAGAAACAGCAAGTAGAGTGGTGGTTGCCAAGAGCTGCGGGGAGGGGAAAATGGAGAGTTAATGGTCAATGAGTATAGAGTTTCAGTCATGCAAGTCGAAAAAGTTCTGGAGATCTGCTGTACAACAATGTGCGTATAGAGAGCAAAACCGTACTGTACATTTAAAATTTGTTGAGAGTAGACCTTATGTTTTTGTTTACCACAATACAAATATATATTGAGTTAAAGAAGTCAAACCCAGAGGAATACATACTGTATGATTCCTTTTATATGAAGGCCAACCGTAGACAACATTATGGTGATTGAAATTGCAAAGTCATTACCTTAGGTGCGGTTAGGGATAACCAGAAGAGGGCCTGAGAGAACTTCCTGGGGTGATGTTATTTTGAGTGGCAATTACACAGGTGTATAAGGCTATAACAATTCATTGAGATAAAACTCTAACATTAATTTTTATATAAATTATTGCTTAAAAGAAAAAAATTGTAAAAGTTTTTAGTTCCAGAAGTTAAATATGTTATGTTTCCTCCTTAGAAAAATAAAACACATTGTTGATTTAAAAAAAATGGCCACAACTCATGCCTGATCAGATAAAAGAAATGCTATGTTCAGTTATAGAAAAATTGAGTGTACGTTCAAATACCCAATTGTCTCATTTTACATTGTTTCTGTATAGAGGAATAAAAAGTAAAAGTGGGAGGTTGAAATGTTTAATTCAAAATTTGAAAATAAAACTTCATAAACAATCAGTGCTATCCTGTGGTATATTTAGAAAATGTACATGAGCATAGAATTTATTTTCAGCTAATATCAATAGGTTTACAAGCAGTAGGTATTTAAAAAATGGTAAAACCTTTATAGAAACTGAGAGATGGAACTATAGAGTAAGACACAGGAAAAAAATAAATAACCATACCCAAGAAACAACACAGGGCAGAAACCAGGAGACAGCAAATTAATAAAACCAAAATCTAAACCCAGGCTCAGTCTTAGCTGGTTTGGCTCAGTGGATAGAGCATTGGCCTGCGGACTGAAGGGTTCCAGGTTCGATTCCAGTGAAGGGCACATGCCTGGGTTTTGGGCTTGCCCCCCCCCCCCCAGTGTGTGTGTGTGTGGGGGGGGGCGTTGCAAGAGGCAGCCAATCAATGATTCGCTCTCATCATTGATGTCTCTCTCTCTCTCTCTCTCTCTCTCTCTCTCTCTCCCTCCCTCTCTCCCTTCCTCTCTGAAATCAATAAAAATAAAAAAGAAAAGAAAAGAAAAAAATGATAAACCCAGGCTTAAATAGATGTTGAGGATAACATTTTTTAAAAATTTTAAAAAGTAGGTATTTTATGGTTTTTTTTTAAAGCAAGCAGGACTTGTTTTCCCCCCAAAATAAAGTTCTCATACTTAGCCTCACTCTTGGATGTAACTAGAAGAGCAGTACAAAGACCCAGAAACTAGACACAAAGTCTGAACAACAGTGATTCAAAGATAACTAAGGTTCACAATACAAGTAGCCATTCTTTTAAACTTTCAACTGAAAACAATCATGACAAATATATATGAAAGTCTACTTGAGGAAAGAGAGAAATTTATTGATATTGGTTTGATCACTGGGGATGCCTTTTAACAGGGCAGAGTAAAAATAAGTTGTAGTTGGGGAAGTTATTATTTATTTGTATGGTTTACTGGTATACTATATAGTATGTTAGACAATCTGTGAGATACCTATATTTCTTTATCTCTAAAGTGACTAGAGATTGAGGATAGCTGCACAATTTAGTCACCATTTCATGTTGTATTATATATAATCTGTCTGTATTTAATTTGCCATTCAAAACAGAAACAAGTTACAATGTCCCCACAGAGCTTGTTATGGATTAACTCTGACTTGGACCAAAATCATAAAAGTCAAAACTAATGACGGTGGTTTAGGGAGAAATAAACAAGCAAGTTTTATACACACACAGTAAAAGTTTCTTTTTTGCCTTATAGTATACCTTTCAAGCATTGTAGCTTTGGTTTAAAGTCTTACTCAATATCAAGCAAAGCAGAAATCTAATAAATATTTCTTATAATTTCAGCATTGTAAGCACAACTTGTAAATTTTTTTTCACAGAACAATTGTGAGACTAGAAATATACTTTAAAAAAGTGTGGCAGCATGTAAGTTTAAGTAGTCATAAAAATACAGTTTTGAATAAGGAGAGTTACTAGAGAATTTTATGTTCTGTAACATGAAAAGTTGTTAACATTTTACTTTCCCAATATATCTTCATACTTTATGTATTATTAGGGTATGTTTTTGAAATGCATTCTTTCTTTTTGTGCTTTTTTTCTCTCTAAATATTTACCCAGAGTAGTATAAAATATGATTATCTTAGTCCCTCTACCATTTCCTATAAGTAAACATCCTTTTTAAGAAGAAAATAATGGATATATTATCAAGTATCTACTTTTGCAGACCCCAGCAATTTTATTGAATAGCAAATGTTCATTAGTATGCACTGATATGAAGATAATCTTACTGACAATTCCAAGAGTGTTCCCTCTTTCACAAACAGATTGTTGATTGCTGATGCATAATCCATCTGAGCATTGCAATAAAAAGAAAATATCACAAAATGTGCTCAGGGCTTCATAGCAATGAGTGCCAAAATTTCAATAGAGAGGAAGAGAATATTCACACGTGCACACACACACAACTATGTTTGTTGCTTAGATCCGACTGATGCTATTTGCAGAAAATTAACTCCTGTTATATTTTTATTGAGTAGATGTGCCTTAAAATAGGGTTTTATTCAGTTCTCTTAAATGAGGCTCTTTATTCAATCTAAGACAAAATACTGCAACCCATACCAAAGTGACAGCATAGTTTAAGAGAGACTAGCTATTTTTCCCATGCCAAAGCATCCAGATGAAGTGTAAGGAAATTCTGTTAATCATACATATGCTTTACTATTTGATGCCATCTATCCAGATGTTCTAAATATGTGGATGTTTTGGCATCACATAAAATAATTAGAAAAGGAACCCTGATAATTTCTGGTAATTAATTCATTTATGTATTCATTCATTCTACAAATATTTATTTTGCACCTATGATATGCAATGTGCTGTATTAGGTGTTGCAAAATGAGCATAGGTGTACAAGGATCAGAACCTGGGTTCAAAAAGCTTCCAAGCAGGTAAAGTGGATAGGATGTGAACACAAGGCAGAATGGGGTCTATGCATTCAGAGGCTAAAAATGGTCATGAGCATTAATAAGTAAGACAGCCTTCCAAATTTTATGATCAATGTAGCATTTAATCTGACATTTGTAAGAGTTGGTAATAGTTTTATAATCAATGACTAATAAAACAATAGAAAATATATACAGAAAGAAAGTGTATGTAATAAAATTCTATTCATGAAGTGTTATAATCTAGAGCAGTGGTTCTCAACCTGTGGGTCGTGACCCCTTTGGCGGTCGAACGACCCTTTCACAGGGGTTGCCTAAGACCATCCTGCATATCAGATATTTACATTACGATTCATAACAGTAGCAACATTACAGTTATGAAGAAGCAACGAAAATAATTTTATGGTTGGGTCACAACATGAGGAACTGTATTTAAAGGGCCAGAAGTTTGAGAACCACTGATCTAGAGGAATGGTAATAGATAAAACAGGGAAAGTACTTTGACTTAGATTGGAAAGGACTTTGAATTTATAATTTGTATTTATTTTTAAGTGACATGACATATTTCAATGCCATGTACTCTGCTGAAAAGAGATTTAGAAAATAATTTCCTGCCCTAACTGCTTTGGCTCAGTGGATAGAGCGTCGGCCTGCGGACTCAAGGGTCCCAGGTTCGATTCTGGTCAAGGGCATGTATCTTGGTTGTGGGCACATCCCCAGTGGTGGGTGTGCAGGAGGCAGCTGATCAATGTTTGTAACTCTCTATCCCTCTCCCTTCCTCTCTGTAAAAAAATCAATAAAATATATTTTTTTAAGAAAATAATTTCTTTACATAAGTAATTTTGCATCCTTCATCTTCAGTTCTTCTATCTGGCAAGTAAGAGGGACAGATTATATCATCTCCAAGGTTCCTTCAAGGGTTCACAAAGTTTGAAAAGATTTTACTTTATCATCAAGAGAATCCCATACAAGACTAAGGAGCATAAGAAATACACAATCATCATAATACTCTAGGAAGTTGTATCTCTTATTGATGTGCAGGATGCATTGAATTATGGAGACTGTGAATGTAGGGAGTGCAGTTAAAGGATTTATGTGACTGTCTTTGCAGAGCCTAATCCAGGACAACTTTGGAAATGGTAAGGGATAGACATGGAAGACTATTACTTGTTTGTTGATCATAAAAGAGTACGAGAAATCAGTGTATTTTTATTTGCATTTTTAATCAGTCTTAGCCAGACCACTTAAATTTTTTATAGTAGAACTTTAGATATGTAGAGTAAGACTCATAATCCCTGTATTGCCATATGGGAATGTCTAGGGAGTGTCATTCCTCTGTGTGTGTGTGTGTGTGTGTGTGTGTGTGTGTGTGTTTGGAAGTGCTGTGATAAAAAAATACTTTAAGAATAAAGTATTATCACTTTCCAATTTTTTCTGTCATTTACATTCAGTAATGACCATTTCCCTGAGACCTCTGTTTTCTCTCTTATTGCCGTGAAAATGTGTATTAAACTATGCCTGTGTGACAGCCCACCTTCTCAATGTTTATTATCAAACACATTTTAACTAGAGATGAATATAACACAGCCATAATACCTCAATGAAAAATGCAATAGTGTTTTTATATGAAAATATGTTTTATGTTCTACCATTTTCCAGTGGGTGACTCTTCTGATGTTTCGAAAGCCAAATGCTAAAAAAGAAAAAAAAAAGGAAGAAAGGAGAGTGCTTCATATTAACAAGAAACAAAATATTCACTGATTTTTGAAAACTGACATATTATAGTTTTGAAACTTCAGCCACTGAATAGTTCTGTGCTGAAATTTGCTTTGCTTATCTGTAAATATTGGAATAATTATATTGTAAGAATAATTATTCCAATGGTAATAGATAAAACCATTATCTACATGTGTGTGCATGTCAAATGAGACGATGAATGAAAGGCTGGCACATAATACATATATTAGTTGTTATTAAACACAAATAAATTGTAGTTTTTAAGTTGTCTTTGCAAGTAGGTATGAGTGGGGCGAAACAAAAAGTGTAATAACAATATTTAGGAGCAATGATTGCCCAAAGGACAATTGTACTTCTTATGTCATTTCTAGAAACTGAAGCATATCTAAAAGTAGGAGTCAAGACAGCACCAAGAACTATTCCTAAAGACTGACAATACATTTAGTGGTCAATTTCGTAACGCTTATAAATTAAACTTTAGCCAAGTTTTCTCTTACTATTTATAATCAGATACCTTCTGTAGATTGTGGGGCGCGGTTACGGTGTTTTGGCCAGGTTCAAACCTCAGACTAATGAAAGGACAGGGTCCTCTCATTGCCACTGCAAGTCCCAGCTCAAGGGCAGGGCCCTCCCAGCACAATTATAGCCAACGGCTGTGGTTGTAAGCTTGAACCTATGGTCCAAACACGTAGCCCCATGTGCCTTGTGATAGAGTTTGAGTGCATGTAGTTGAGTGAGGTTGAAACTCACGAGAATGCTGTAAACAACGTGATCACACCCCTACTTTGCCTCGTGGCATCTGCTATAAAATAAGGACACGGCTTGTGGGCGCTGGCGCTGTCTCCTCATCAGGGAGGCAGCCTCCCACCGAGACCCAGCTTTCATTCTCTTGTCTGTCTTTCCTTAATCCTTTTACCCCCCACTCGGGATCACCCTTGGTTGTGCCGGCGTGGCACAGTAGATGCTGGACATATTAAATATATATGGTCTTAAAGTCCCCTGTTGGGAAATCATTCATAGAGTTAGTTGGGTACAGGCAGTAAAGGTTCACACTACATATACAGTGCTCTCACCTCAGAGCAAACTGTAGATCCAAAAAGAAGAGTGTGTCAGGATAAGCAGAGAGAGAACAATTTTGAATCAGGCTATGTTCCTCTGCCCCTGAAACTAGGCTTCTCTCAGCCTCCTCAGCAGTGACTCTCCCCAGCAGTGACCATAACAACTGCTGTTCTCAGCTGACCTGACTGAGCCAATCCAGAAACTTTGCTCCCTAGGCTCCCCAGTACTTAGGGAGGGATTCTGCTCCACAGAAAAGGACTCTCTCCTGAAGAGACAGGACCAATTGCTTCCACCACAGGCTCCCTTTTGGCCTATTTCAATCTTGGCCAAATTGGGGAAATGGAATGGAGATTGCCCTGTGTTCCCCTCGCCTCTGCCTCAGTATGTTTTTGTCGCATCAGATGATTATCATACAAAGGGCAAGGGAAGCACACACACAGCCAGAACTCTTTTGCTGGTCAGAGATTCCTTGAGTGTCTGCCCTGTCGGAGCCTGTTCAGTGTGTCTGTGTTGTGAGCTTGGGACTCTGGAGAGAAATGGGGAGGAGGAGAAGTGAGTATTGCCCTAAGAATGCTTACCATTCTTTTGTTGTCTGGCTATGTTCTTGGGAAGGGTGGGGGTTGGGGAAAGCTTGACCTTGTGTCTTCCTCAATAAACTCTTCATTTACACAAAATGAAAAAAAACATATATATGGTATTAACACTCCTGCCCAGGCTAGAAATTATTAATAACTAGAGGCCTGGTGCACAAATTCGTGCATTGGTGGGGTCCAGCCAGCCTGCCCAGGCTGGCGGGAGGAGGGGCTGCAGGCGTTTGGTGGACCGGCCCCACTCCCAATTGGGGTGTTGGGGACCAACCAGGGGTGGGGCCGGCCAGGGGGAGGGGGGCTGATCGGGGCCAGGATCAGGCTGGTTGGCTGCCACAGTGCGTGTCATAGCCACTAATTGTTCTGGTCATTCTACTCATTCCACCGTTCCGGTTGCTGGGCTTTTATATATTTAGATATGGTGATAGTGTAAGTTAATGAACATGTTCTTCTTAAGTATACTCCGAAGCCAAATATAAGAGATGAACAATTGTAAAAAATCACTTCTGAGATTGAATGAATGGATCTGAAAGTTGTGCACAATAAAATATGGAGTAAAGCCAGTTGTGTCTGATGAGAACTAATTACTAATATCTTCAGTGAGTACTTATCTGAGCCCTGGGTCATTTGAAGTTAATTTCTTACCTCCAAAGAACTAGACATGATAAGTGATACATATTAACAAATCAGAAATATTCAGTTCCATAAATAATGGCATTTCTATATGATTAAATAAAACTTTATATTGTTTTCTAAATATGAAATTTACTTACCTGTACTATTTCCTTCTTGTGATAACCATGGATTTTTCTTTTTTCCTGGTGAGCTGAGAAATCTGAAATCTTTAACCTTTGGGCTACAAAGGTTTTAGAGTGCCTTCCCCCTCTGTCAGCAGATATGAAGCCATGGATTACTCTGATTGTGATTGTGATTAATAATATGTTACTCTCTTGACAGTTCATGTTAGCTTCATGATGAATTGATATTACAAATTTTCATTGCACTTTAATGGTTGATTTACTGATGTTTATAAAATGAAAGGTCAATTCAATAGTTTAAAATAGTTGTGATAGCATTGATACTGAATGATATTTATTTGTAAAAAGGGGAAATAATAGAGAAAATCTGGCTGATAAGGTCATAAAGTTGAACAGATGAATGTGTCTAATTGCTCTATTTTCTTTAAAAGGACATAAACTTTGCAACATTTTGTAAATGTCAGAGTTGCTCTCTCACATATAGAAATATTCCTAATACACAGTATCACAGATATAAGTTCAAAGGAAGATAGAAAGGGGACTTTGAATGAATCCTCCTCTATAAATTATCTGTTGAAAAAGGCTTCGGGAAAGTTTGACTGCAATGTTGACAAAGAATAAAAAGAAACTTGTTACAAGAAAAGAAAATATTTAAAAAGTATTTAAGCACCTAGATAAATCTGGGTTTAGATGTCTACATTTTGACAACGTTCACCTTTTATTTTGTTTGTAGGGCAAAGAAGAAAGAGCAGGAAGAAATTATATGCAAGTTTTCTGAAAGTTTGTGCTTGAATTTAGAATTATTTCTCTTTCAAGTTTCAGTTTTGATGCTCATGTATTTTTGTTTTAGGACAAAAAGAAACAAGAAGCTCTTCATAGTGCCAGGACATGGCTCTAGTATTTCCCAGATGTATAGAAGTTATAATTTCAATTTTATTTAAAAATTGATTTCTTGATGTTTTTAAAACACTGCACTTATAATTATTTGATCATTATAATTATATATTCTATTTTTAGTTTCAGTGTCATATTTTTAAAATTATCATTATTGTTGTACGTATTACAGATGTCCTCATTTTTCCTCCATTGCCTTCCTCCACCCTACCCCCATCCCAGCCTTCACTGCACTATTGTCTTTGTCCATGGGTTATGTATATATGCATATAAGTGATTTAGTTATCCTCTTCCTGTCCTGTCCCCTCTGAGATTTGTCAATCCATTCCATGTTTCCATGTCTCTGGATCTATTTTGCACATCAGTTCATTTTGTTCATTATATTCCACATATAATTGAGATCACAAATCATCAGAGAGATGCAAATTAAAATGACAATGAGGTATCACCTCACACCTGTGAGAATGGCTACCACCCACAGGTCAACAAACAACATGGATGGGCAAGGATGTGGATAAAGGGAACCCCAGTGCACTGCTGGTGGGAATGCAGACTGGTGCAGCCACTGTGGAAAACAGTATGGAGTTTCTTCAAAAAGTTAAAAATGGAACTGCCATTTGACCCAGTGATCCCATGTCTAGGAATATATTCTAAGAATCCTGAAACACCCATCAGAAAGAATATGTACACCCCTATGTTCATAGCAGCACTATGTACAATAGCTAAGATCTGAAAACAGCCCAAGTGCCCATCAGTAGATGAGTGGATAAAAAAGCCGTGGTACATTTACACAAAGGAATACTGTGCAGCTGTAAGAAAGAAGGATTTCTTACCCTTTGAGACAGCATGGAGGGACCTAGAGAGTATTATGCTAAGCTTTTTCTGCATCAGTAAATATGATCATGTTGTTTTCTTCTTTGGCCTGTGAATAAGATGGATCACATGCATTGATTCCTGAATAGTAAACCAGCCTTGCATTCTCAAAATAAAATATTAGCAAAAAAGTTAATGGGTCTTTGGTAAGGAGGACTATTGGTCCATAGTTTCCTTGATAGTCTATCTGGTCTTGGTATCAAGGAATTGCTGACCTTATAAAATGAGTTGGGGAATTTTTCCTCCTCTTCTATTATTTGGAAGAAATTATGTAATATTGTTATTTCTTTTTTAAATGTTTTGTAAAGTTTGCCTTTGAAACCATCTCGGCCTCATATATTTTTCTAAGGTTTTTAACTACCAAATCAATACCTTTGAATAGTCATATTGCCATTTGTGTGATTTAATCTTCAGTGAATGTATGTAGGTTATGATTTTTGAGAAATGGTTTATTTCATGTAAGTTATTGAATTTATGCTCGTAGTTGTTTGTAGTATTCCTTTTTAATCCTATCGACATCTTTGAAGATTGCATTGAAATCCACTTTTTAAATTTCTAAGACTACACTCTTCTATATTCTTTTTGTTTTGTCAGTCTTGCTATGTTTTAATCAATTTTATTGATCTTCTTAAAGAACTGGCTTTTATTTCATTAATTTTCACTTTTTTTATTTGCCCACTTCAGATTTGTTTTCCCTTTCTAGCTTTTTAAATGAGAAGCTAGATTTTAAGGTTTAGACCTTTCTTCTTTTTCTAATATGAGTACTTATTGCTATAAATTTAGCCCTAAGCACTGCTGTGTCTATGTCCCACAGTTTGACATATTATGCTTAAATTTCATTCAGTTTAAGAGTAAATTTTCTAATTTACCTTGATATTTTCTTTTCAATAATTACATTGATTTGTTGTTTAAATTCCAAGTATTTTGAGATTTTCTTGTTATTTTTCTATTATTAAATCCATGCTTAATTTTATTTTTGTCAGAGGACATATTTCATATTACTTCAATATTTTTTTAATTTGTTAAGAATTAGTTTATATCTGACCAGATTTCCCATCACGGTTTATTAAAGAGGCTATTTTGATTCTATTGTATGCTCTTGCCTCCTTTGTCAAATATTACTTGAGCATAATGGCTTGGGTCAATTTCTGGATCCTCTATTCTGTTCCATTGCTCTATATTTCTGTGCTTGTGCCAGTACCAGGCAGTTTTGAGGACAGTGGCTTGGTAATATAGTTTGATGTCTGGTATTGTGATCCCTCCAACTTTATTCTTCTTTCTCAGGACAGCTGTGGCTATTCGGGGTCTTTTTTTATTCCAGAGGAATTTTTGGAGAGTTTGTTCTAGATCTTTGAAATATGCCATTGGTATTTTAATGGAGATTGCATTTAATCTATAGATTTCTTTAAGTAGTATGGACATTTTAATGATGTTGATTCTACCAATCCATGAACATGGGATGTTCTTCCATTTGTTTATGTCTTCCTCTATCTCTTTTTCAATGTCCTGTAGTTTTCCAAGTACAGGTCTTTTACATCCTTGGTTAAGTTTATTCTTAGGTATATTAATTTTTTTGGTGCAATGGTAAATGGGATTATTTTTTTTTTCATTTCTCTTTCTGTGAGTTCATTATTGGTGTATAAAAAGGCCATAGATTTCTGGGCATTAATTTTGTATCCTGTTATATTGCCAAATTCATTTATTAGGTCTAGTAGTTTTTTTTGATGGAGTCTTTGGGATTTTCTATGTATAGTATCATGTCATCTGCAAATAAGGATAGTTTTACTTCTTTTCCAATTTGGATGCTTTTTATTTCTTCTTTTCTGTTAGCTATGGCTAGTACTTCTAGTACTATGTAGCACAGGAGTGATGAAAGTGGGCATCCTTGTCTTGTTCCTGTTCTTAGGGAAAATGGTTTTAGTTTTTGCCCATTGAGTATGATGCTGGCTGTATGTTTGTCATATAAGGCTTTTATTATGTTGAGGTATGATCCCTCTATTCCCACTTTGCTGAGAGTTTTTATCAAGAAATGGTGTTGGATTTTGTCAAATGCTTTTTCTGCATCAATTGATATGGTTATGTGATTTTTGTCTCTCAGTTTGTTTATGTGATGCATCACATTTATTGATTTGTGGATATTGTACCATCCTGCATCCCTGGGATAAATCCCACTTGGTCATGGTATATGATCTTCCTAATATATTGCTGAATCCGATTTGCTAGAAATTTGTTTTGGATTTTAACATCTATGTTCATCAAGGATATTGGCCTGTAGTTCTCTTTTTCGTGGTGTCTTTATCTGGTTTTAGGATTAGGGTAATGCTGGCTTCATAGAAAGAGCTTGGAAGTGTGACATCCTCTTGAATTTTTTGGAATAGTCTGAGTAGGATAGGTTTTAGTTCTTCTTTGAATGCTTGGTAGAAAAAAATGAAACTAGATCACCAATTTACACCATACACAAAAACAAACTCAACATGGCTTAGGGACTTGAATGTAAGACAGGAAACCATAAAAACCCTACAAGACTCCATAGGCAGCAAAATAGCAGACATATGTCTTAGCAATATCTTTACAGACACAGATCCTAGAGCAAGAGAGACTAAGGAGAAAATTAAAAAATGGGACTACATCAAAATAAAAAGCTTCTGCACAGCAAAAGAAACCATCAACAAAACAACAAGAAAGCTCACTGCATGGGAGAACATATTTGCCAATATTATCTCCGATAAGGGTTTAATCTCCAAATTTTTAGGGAACTCATACAACTTAACAAAAGGAAGATGAACAACCCAATCAAAAAATGGGCAAAGGACCTAAATAGACACTTTTCAAAAGAGGACATTCAGATAGCCAAGAGATACATGAAAACATGCTCAAAGTCACTAATCATCTGAGAAATGCAAATCAAACGAAGAATGAGGTACCACCTCATACCTGTCAGAATGGCTATCATCAACAAATCAACAAACCACAAGTGCTGGCAAGGATGTGGAGAAAAAGGAACCTAGTGCACTGCTGGTGGGAATGCAGACTGGTGCAGCCATTGTGGAAAACAGTATGGCGTTTCCTCAAAAATTTAAAAATGGAACTGCCATTTGACCCAGTAATACCAGTTCTAGGAATATATCCCAAAAAAAACAGAAAATCCAATCAGAAAAGATATTTGCACCCCTCTGTTCATAGCAGCACAATTTATAACAGCTAAGAATTGGAAGCAGCCTAAGTGCCCATCAGCAGATGAGTGGATTAAAAAACTATGGTACGTCTACACAATGGAATACTACGCTGCTATAAAAAAGAAGGAATTCTTACCATTTGCAGCAGCATGGATGGAGCTGGAGAGCGTTATGCTAATTGAAATAAGCCAGGCGGTGAAAGAAAAATACCACATGATCACACTCATTTACGGACAATAAAGAACATTATAACCTAATGAACAAAAAGATAGATACAGAGGCAGAGAAGCATTGAACAGACTGCCAAATTACAATGGGAAATCTGGGGAGTGTTGGGGGGGTAAGAGATCAATCAAAGGACTTATATGCATGCATATAAGCATAACCAATGGACACAAGACATGGGGGGTGGGGTAAGGGCATGTGTCAGGGGGTAGGGGAGGCCAGGGGAAGGTCAATGGGGGGGGAGGAGACATATGTACTACTATTTGTAATACTTTAAACAAGAAATAAAATAAAATTAATTAAAAATAAATAAATAAATAAATAAATAAATGGAAACTCACCATTCAAAAAAAAAAGAATTAGTTTATAAATCAAAGCTCATGTACCCATCAGTAGACAAGGTGATAAAAAAGCTGTGGTACATTTATACCATGGAATGCTATGCAGAAGTAAAATGGAAGAACCTCTTACCCTTTGAGACAGCATGGAGTGACCTAGAGAGTATCAGGCTAAGCGAAATAAGTCAGTCAGAGAAAGACAAGTATCACATGATCCCACTCATGTGTGGAATCTAATTAACAAAATAAAACTAATGAATGGAGTGGATCCAGAGACATGGAAGCATTAAACAGAGTGCAGAATCTTGGCAGGAAGGTGGGGGAGGATGGATGGGTGGGAGGTAATCAACCTAAGAACTTGTATGCAAATATGCATAACCTATGGACACAGATAATAGGGTGGTAAAGGTCTGGGGTTGGGGGTGGGGGTGGGGGTGAGGGAGGGCTGGAGGTGGTCAATGAGGGAAAAAGGGGGACATATGTATTACTTTCAACAATATTTAATTTAAAAATTAAATAAAATGATTAAAAATAACTAGTTTATAAATCAGAATATAATCTATATTAGTTAATTTTCCACCTGCACTTAAAAATGTCAATTCTGCTTTTTGGCTGGTAAAGAGGTGTATAGAATTCAATTACATCCTATTGGTTGAGTTTATTATATAGCTCTTTGAGATCCTTACTGATTTTTCTGTCTATTAGTTCTAGCACTGACAGAGGAGCATTGAAGACTCCAACCATCATTATGGTTTGATTTATTTTTCCTTTTAGTTCTGATAGTTTTTGCATGGTATATTTTGCAGCTTTGTTGTTTGTTTCTCCAGAAACATCCAGTAGGGTAAAGATTACACCATCAAAGAGGCCTCCTTTTTTTATTCTTATGGTACATATGTATATTATATTCATCTTCCAAATTATAGGCACTAAAATATATGAAAAAGATAAGTTTTAAATTGGTATCCTCAGATTTTAAAATAAGGTTAAAGATTACAAAAAAAAAATTGTATTCTCCATGTAAAATTGTAGACACATCTTTAATTCTGCCTTTTCTAATTTTATTTTTGTACAAATTTACTTTGTAAATTTATTTGACAAATGTTTTATTGTTTAAACACTCTCTGCAGCTTGATTATATATGGTACGTCTCTTCATCTTAGCATCCCTTTGCTTTATATAGCTCTTTCAATTTTTCTTTCTAACAACTATTTTTTAAATAAAACCATCTGTGTATTGCTTATACAACTCTACATTCCTACTTAATTATATTGTCCTGATCTGCCCTTTTCTGTCTTTAGGTTTACTTAATTGTGCTTTACTGAAATCCTTAACTTTCTTAAATATTTCAAATTTCTTTGCATAATGTTACAAAAATCTTTAGGCAATACTTTTAAATGTTCGAAGGACAGTCCAATATCCCTTCAAAGTCATATTCTCTAAAATCATAGGATGCTGGTTTGTTTCTTTTATGTTCATACAACTTTTCATATTAGATGATAAAAAATTCAATGTTCTAATCACACCTGCTTAATTCTTTCCCAGAAATTTTTGGAATAGTTTCCATCTTACACCATTTAAAAGAAGGAAGTTCTCTTCTGTTTATAAAAAATGCTATCATATCACTGATATCACAGCCAATATTGGAGAGATTGAAACCTCCACGATTTAACTTCTAATCCATTTTAAGCTTTTCTTATCAGCAAAAGTGTTTTCTGATATTTTCCCTTACTGCTTTGTAACTCTATAATAATATAGTAATATTGCTGTCATTATCTTCTAAACTCTTATGTGTCAGCTAAAATATTTGTATTACTATTACTCTGCAGATTCAGTATTTTCTTTTGCCACTTTCATCAACCTATTTTCTGTATTATCCCTCATTTCTCTTGTAGATATTTGTATTTATCTTATATTTCCTGCTTCCTTGTAGTACTAAATCTTTATTTCTAGTGAAAATTATGCAATATTGAGCTATGGATCTTAAGAGGACTTAGAGGACTAATTTTTATCTCTCTTATTAGTCATTTTAGTTTCTAACTTTGCTACATACTCAATGGAATGTAAAGTTATAGAGGATAAGAGCTGTGACTTTTTATGCAGGATGTGCACATTCTCTTTGATGCATCATATATGTGCAAAACAATAAATAAAACTACATATTGCCTGAGGTAAATCTTATAAGAATGTAAAGGGTTTCTGAAAAAAATGAATCTTATAGTATTCCCCTTAAAATAACATACATTTTCATAAGAGAATAACATAATTGTGACACTGGCATATGTTGGAAAGTTCAGTCAAATACTGGTGGTATTTTTTTTAAAGCTGCTGTCTTCATATTTAGGCTCACTTTCATGACTATTTATTCATATTTTCATAGTTTAAGAAATATTTCTTCTTTAAAGTTTCATATATTTTAACTTTAATACAAGTCTTGCCTATGAGGCAATTTTCCATAATGATAAGAAATCTATCTGCCCACATTCTGCCAAACACTCTGGAGTTTGCATGCACTTTCTCTGAAATTATCCTATTTGCTTAAAAATTACTCAAAATATTCTACTTAAAGACTGTGTAATCCATGACTCATCTCTAAAACCTTACTCTTGGAAGAATCATCTCACAACTGGTTTATTCAGAAACTAAATAATAAAACATCTTTTGCACATTTATAAACAAAATTTGAAATTCTCAGTTCCCATCTCTTTATTCTCGCATTGGCAACTCCGAGACCCAGTTGATTCCTGGAGATGGACTTTAAAACACTTAGAAATTCTAAAGGTCATGCTTGCTAGTTCCCTGTCAACTCTTTGAGATGAAAGGAGCTCATGTGAGAGCATAGAGAGAATAGGTGGCTGCCGTAGAACAGGTTGCCTTGCCTGTCCTTCCCAGTTGTAGAAAGCCAGAGCCCGTGTACGTATACTGGGTAATGCCAGAGAAGGGTAAAAGAGGATTGTTTTATGAAAAGGAGACTGTGACCTTCCAGCCCAAAGGAGACAAAAAGGTCCATAATTTGTTTCTGTCCTGAGCTTCAATTTTTAGATGGCTTTACGTCCTGTTAGCATCATGCTTCTACACTCACTAATTTGTCTTTTGGTTTTTAGAACTAACTTGCTTTTTTTGGTCTATAATAAAACATGTACACTCACTGATCTTAAAAAGATCATTTTTGACAAAGAAATTCACTGCAACAGGCTACTGAAATGTAGAGGAGGCATTGAGAATTGTAAGCACTGAGGAAACAGGAGAGTTACTTGGGTTGATACAAGCATGTGCTGTAGAAATGGAAATAGCAGGTTGAAATTGGACATGGCAAAATTTAGTCTGAATGTCAGGAAAAGTTGTCAACTCTGAGATTTAATTAGGTAGTGGAATAGCTTCCCAGAAGAAATGGCAGAAATTTATTGCTGGAGCTATTTAAAATTGGCCTGGACAAAGCACTAGGGAATATACAGAATGGGGCAATCCTTCACAGATTCTTGAGGATTGATGTAGATAGCAATTGGTCTTTTGCATTTCTAATGTTCATGATCATTATTCTAGATTTTGCTTCACAATGCTTGCTAAATGTGTTCTCTTTACCACTATGACCCTGAAAATCAGAACATTACATGATACCCACAGGGTTACCCACACCTACTTTAAAAAAAAGTGATCCAAGCTGAATATCCCATTTAATTTAATCACATGGCTCTTTCTTTCTTTCTCTTTTCTTTTCTTTTCTTTTTTCTTTTCTTTTCTTTTCTTTTCTTTTCTTTTCTTTTCTTTTTTTCTTTCCTTTCCTTTCCTTTCCTTTCCTTTCCTTTTCTTTTCCTTTCCTTTCCTTTCCTTTTCTTTTCTTTTCCTTTCTTTCCTTCCTTCCTTCCTTCCTTCCTTCCTTCCTTCCTTCCTTCCTTCCTTCCTTCCTTCCTTCCTTCTTTCCCTCCCTCCCTCCCTCCCTCCCTCCCTTCCTTCCTTCCTTCCTTCCTTCCTTCCTTCCTTCCTTCCTTCCTTCCTTCCTTCCTTCCTTCCTTATAACTGGGCAGAAAAAAATCCTTCCAGGGGATTCTGATTAGTGTTCTTTTCTTTTCTATGTCTTATCTCTGTGTGTGGGCTGGAAACATATATTGATTGATTAATAATTTTAACTTTTCTTATTTTGGATAAATATTTGTTTTTTTATAACTCATATATTTTTATTTTTCATCTGAATAACAGTTGATAAAGGGTTTTAGTTTTTTCTTCAGATGTCTTGCAAAGCCCTCTGAATATGATCATAATTATTAAATTTAGGATTCTTGTTTATCAACTCTTTTTTTCCCATTCAATCTCTGAATAAGAGAAGACAGAAATAGAATCTGAACTTAAATGAAATGTTGCTGATAACTATCTTTTCAATAGCCTTTGTAGCCAAATCAATAATTCTGTTTTGTGTGAGGTATGTGACTACTTTTTCTTTGAGAAAAAAGTAGTGAATATATATATATAAAATCTCCTTGGTCATACTCAATAGGTGGTACTCAGAATGTATTTTATTCAGGTTCAGAATTTATTTCCTTACAGCAAAGGTGTTAGAAATATACCTTGTAAGCTAGCTACCACACACCAATGTATATCTTACAGGCATACAGTATTCTACTCAATTTTTGGTTCCTTTCCTTGGACTTTTTCAGCCACTTTGAAAGTTAGAGGAGTACCTATATACCTGTCCCTTTATTCTCTTTCTAACAATACTAGCTAGCTTAAAAAAAGGAACTAGTCTATACCAGACAATGTGTTAGTTCTTTTCATGAATTATGATTTTGAATCATCACAATAATTCTGTGAGGCAGGTATTCTTATTAACCTCATTCTCAGGTAACTTGTTTAAGGTCACACAGCTATTAACTGGTAGAGTAAGGCTGAAATGCAGATTGTCTGACAGCAGAGTACATACTCTCAAAACCAATGCATTGAAATGACTGAAGTGCCTCTGAATGGGGAATAAGGATAGCTCTACAATGTTCTGTGAGTTTTAAGAACCTTAGGAATAAGCTCAAATGAATTATCTTCAGTATGATAATGTATGCTGCAGTGATATGTGCAAAGACTCAAGAGGCAAAACAAAGTCTTTTAATATTTGATATTCTAATTCTGCATACCTTTTTCCCCCACAGATTTTATTTCCTGTGTCTGGAAGAGTTTCAGATGGACTGCAAGTTGGGAAGTCCATTGTTCACCAGATGCCAGTACCTAATGTTTGATGATTTGGAGTCTCTCTCATAGCTTTTAAATACTAACCAAGATAACATCTATCATAGTCAAACATTTCAAACTTTCATAATTTTGTAATTCTGCAAAACATAATTAGGTCACCACTAAGCCATTTATTTTCAAACCAGAATAACCTCAATTCCCTTAAGCTATAATTATTATATACGTATACCCTTGAAATATTTTGGGACAATGGCTATATACTAAGTGAAGCATTAAGTGTTGTTCCTGTGGAATAGTATAAGTATAAATGAACAGACCTTGGCAGAATTTAATGAGTACTTTACAGAAAGGGAGGGTCAACTTTGCTATTCTGCTCCTTATTTCCATTGTTTCAATTATTTATGACATTCTAATATGATTTTTTATTATTTTTCAAAATGCTGTTGAATTACTTGATCATAATCAATTCCATCATTTAAATTCAAAAATACTTGCTTTATAATCTGTATTACTAATATATGAAGGCTAAGGCTATGTAAACGTGGGAAAAGGAACATATTTCATACTCAAATTTGTTATTATTGTGCAGTGAATTTTCTAGGCTCTTTTTAGTCATTAGAAAATGCTAAAAGTAATATCAGTCTAAGGGGAACAAACTAATTAGTAATAATGATAGTGGCTGAGAGCATACCTTAAAGCTGTTTTTGCATCTGTCAATATCAACAAAAACAATGGTATCAAATGACAAAGGTAGCTTTGAGGGCTTAAACACTTTTTGCACCAGAAGCAAAGATATACTACTAATTGGGTAGTTGGAGACAATAAATCAGTAAGGAACACTCTTATTAGAAATTTATGTACATGAAATCATTTTTTTGTTTTTTTGTATGTTTTTTTTTATTAATTTTAGAGAGGAAGGAAGAGGGAAAGATAGAAACATCAATGATGAGAGAGAATCATTGATTGGCTGCCTCCTGCATGCTCCTCACTGGGGATCGAGCCCACAATCTGGGCATGTGCCTTTGACTGGAATAGAACCTGGGACCCTTTAGTTTGCAGGTTGATGCTCTGTCCACTGAGCCAAACCGGTTAGGGCTGAAATATTTTTTTTTTTGCTTTTGGCCATGTGTTTGTTCAGTCCGGTAATTTTGAAGAGTTGTCACTAACCAAGAGTCAACTTTAAAGAAAATATATTAAAGTTCTACATAAAATCTGACATAAGTATCATTGTGAATATTTATTGTTGTGTAAGAGTTTTAAAAATTCACCCTCCCCCAAAAAAGAGTGGATTTAATTTCATGAAAGTTAAACACCATCATTTTAAATGTCATACAGACAGATGCTATGAGAAAAATGTTGTGAGCTAAATTATTATTCATCCTCTATAATAAAAGCCTAATATGCAAATTGACTGAAGGGCGGAATGATCAGTGGAATGACCAGTTGCTATGATGTGCACTTACCACCAGGGGGAAGATACTCAATGCAGGAGCTGCCCCCAGCCTGCAGGCCCCAAGCCAGCCAAGGCAGGTGCCAGCCGAGGACCCCCTGATCGCTCTGCCAGTCGCCCCAAAGAGGGAGGCAACCCACGACGGCGGCAGGGGGCAGGGCCAGCCAGTAAGAAGGCCAGCACCGCCCCCGATCACCCTTCCAGTTGCCTCCAAAGCAGGTGCCAGTGGGGGCCCTCTATTGTCCTGCTGTTCGTCCTGCAGATCTGCCTGATCGTTGGCCAGGCTTGAGGACCCTACCTATGCATGAATTTCATGCACTGGGCCTCTAGTTCTATCATAAGAGGGGCTGACATCCATTTGAAACTTGAAATCCAGGTGGATCTACAGGGTTGAATGAAAGGCTGGGAATTGTAAAAATTGGACTATAGCTAGGAGTCTTTTTGAATTAGTGTACAAAGACTAAAATGGAGAAAGTAGAACATAACAGAACTATCAGCCTAAGAAGGCTAAAAGGAACAAAGGCAGTAATCAATTATACTTATCCAAGGTCCAAACTGAGTTAAAATGCAGAAGAGCCAGGCATTAAATGGGAAGAAATATCTGTGAATGAAAACAACCCAGTAATGGAGAATGTCTGGGGCAAGAACTCTCAGCACACTTTAGCATGGTTGATAAGAGCAGAGTTGGAAAACAGATTTTAGAGAGAAATTTTCCCAAACTGCAGAATCTTGGTTTTGGATTCATTTTGTTAAGAGAGATAATGGGTTTCTTTACAAGGGTAAATGACAGGCTCTTTGCAGGCTTCCTGATAAGTCAAAGTTTAAGGTTCAACTCTAATAGAGATATTAATTCAGTTGTAAGAATTTTTTTAAATGCTAAAACCAGAAATTGTTAGCATATTATTATAATTCTGTCTGTATTTTCAGTACTATTTTCCTTGTATCTTTTCATAGGTACATTGGTCAACCTGAGACATAACACTACTGTACAATCCTCATTGACCTGCTTGTTCATCTTCAAACACTGGGTAGCCACACTATATTTGATGGTTCTTCTTAACGGGGAGATATTGTTATTGATCTTACCTGATCTTCCAGTAAGGTTAAAGGGCCCACATTGATTGTGGTGGATATAACTTTAGCCCTCTTCCAGAGATAAGACTGTGATAACTGGCTAATTCTACCCTCAAAGTATATGCCATCCCATGGAGACATAATGCTGGATGTGTCAAAAATTCTCAGGTCTAGCAGAAAGGATTTTGGCACACTGAACTAATATTTATGAAGATCTTTTTCTATGGTTTCTATTATGCACAGAGAAGAAAACACCCCATTAAATGTCTTTATTTATTGGAATAAAGCATGTTACTATATATATTTCTGGAATTAAATAGCTCTTAGCCATGTGATCTTGGTCAGGTTGCCTCAAATCTCTGAGTTTCTGTTTGCTCATCTTTAAAAATGGGGATAAATATTACCTACCTCACAGAGTTATTAAGATTAAATGAGAATGTCTGTGTAAATGCCTGGCCCATATATGGCTCAATAAATATTTGTTAAATTTAAACCAAAAGATTGTGCCTGAATCAAAAGCCAATTAACTCTTACCCTTCCCCTTCACCCTCCCCTGCCTTCCCTCTGAAGATTGACAGACGGTTAGATGCTTCTAGGTCTCTGGCTCTATTTTTGTTCATTTGTTTATGTTGTTCATTAAAATCCACAAATGAGTGAGATCATGTGATAGTTTTCTTTCTCCTTGTATGCATGCATATAAGCATAACCAATGGACACAGACACTAGGGGGCTGAGGGCATGTGCTGGGGGGTCTGGGTGGCCGGGGAGAGGGCAATGGGGAAAAAAGGAGACATATGTAATACTACACATAATACTTTAAATAATAAAGAATTTTTTAAAAAAAGCCTATTCTCTTCAAGTTATGGTCATCCTGTTTTCTATACACACCAGGTATTCTCTACTACATCACTGTGCATGTTCTAATGATTCACAAAGAAAGATTGAATTTTTCCTAAGAAATGTTAAGAAAATCCTAGCTCCTAGTGATACAATTTAAACAACAACCGAATAGAATGGAAAGCATTAATTTCCTTAGATGTGCCTCATAGTGAGTGACCTATACAGGTCTACAAGGAGAGAAAAGGATCAATAGCTACCCTTTCATGGAAATAAATTAAGGACACAAAAATGAGCTGTGTAACTATATTTTGCCAAAATATAAATGTGATAATTCACTCCCTTCTTCCCAGGTCAACAGGGAAAATATGACACAAAACTTTTTAACTTGTCAAACTGTACTCTTTCTTTTTGGAGATTATTTGTTGTATAAATCCCTTTTTAGGGGATTATTAGGAACATTCAAATGAGAGTGAACTAATCTAAAAGATCCCTGTCCACACACACATACAAATACCAACTAAGATACTCTTAGGGATTTTAAACTTGAAATTGTACACAGACTGTAGTCATATGTGTAAATGGAGAGAGATTGCAAAACAGGTTAGTTTTTCATAGCAGTCCTTGGCCCAAGAAATGTTCACAACTACTGGCTTCACTGTTTATACACCTACTAGAGGCCCGGTGCACGAAAATTTATGCACTGGAGGGGGTGTCAATCAGCCCAATATGCCCCCTCTCATAGTCAGGGAGCCCTCAGGAGCGGGAGGCAACCTGGTGATCAGGGGAAGGCGACACCCCATCACACCTTTGGTGCTGCCACTGCCAGCAGCGCAAGCCTCAGCCGGCCCTGGTTACCTGAGCTTCAGGCAGACCTGGGAGGCTGGGAAGCCACCATCCGAGGCTTGCCTGCACCTTGGCCCATCCCTGGGTGGCTGGGCAGCCATCATTCAAGACTTGCCTGCTCCTTGGGCCGGCTCTGAGCAGCTGGGGAGCTGAGGGGACTGGGGGACTCCGGAGGCATGTGCCTGCCACCCCGACGGGGCTGAGGGAACTGGGCACAGCCATCTTGTGGCTGTGGGCGCCGCCATCTTTGAGGGTGGGGCAGTCAATTAGCATATTCCTTCCTTATTGGCTGTGGGCACCGCTATCTTTGCGACAGTGTGAGAGTAAATTAGCATGTTCCCTCCTTATTAGATAGAATTCCATCCTTTCCCAGCCTGGATTCCTGTCAGTGAATGAAGCAGTGAGGCACAAGTACATGAGAACCTTCTGTGTGTTGCTATTGTGTGAGGTAGGTTTGTTCTAATTATTAGTTCAGGCAAGCATGCTGAAAAATCTTGCTTACTGTAATGAATTCGAGTTTAATTGGTGGTGAAAAAATTATCAACCTGCATCTTCTGAAACTCCAAATTAAAAGCAGTTCACTCAGTTTCTCTTCATAAATTTACTTCCTTGAGGAACTCTTTTTATAGCAAAATACCCAGCTGAGTCTCCAATCAGGAAAGACTGACTTCTCAAGAGGTCCAGTAAAATCTCCTTGATGCTTAGCTCTTACAGAGTTTGTTAAAAACAAACCTCAAGTGCATCATATGCCAACTTAAATGAAGTGGCATTTATGTTTTACACTACTCTGGATATGTCTCAACAACAAACAAACCACGTGCTCAATCATTTTTCTTTCAATAGTCATCTGTTAGGTACCTATTATATGCAGACAATGTTAACCATTGCTGATTCTATGGTGAGTAAATGAATGTGGTCTTTCGCAAACTTCCCCATCTAGAAGAAATTCAATAGAAACATTATTATATACACTAAAATCAGGCAGGACTAAAAGTTTTAGGCATTTGGGTAAAAAAAAATTACAGATAAATGCTTGGATATGTACCTTCTGAACCAGAGATTCTTAAAGTTCTGAGGGCACAAGAATCACAAGATAAATTGTTTGAAATGCATGGTTTTGAACCCACTCTTAGGGCTTCTGATTCATTAAGTTTGGTATGAGGCAATAATCTCTATATTTACAAGCATTCAAAGTTATTCTAATGCACTTGTCTATGAATTCAATTTAGAAACATAAACTATCCCATAGATTCCGTCACTGCCAAAGGCTATAAAATTCTCAGTATCTTCCACTGTAGCTCTCTTTCTTCAAAGTGAAAATTTTGAATTTTAAGTTTTTTCTGAGAGTGGAGGAGTGGTATAGGGAGCTAGAAAAGGCAACCAAAGAACTTGTATGCATATATGTATATCCCATGGACACAGACAATAGGGTGGTGAAGGTCTGGGGAGGGCGCGGGCCAGGAGGGGTCAATGAGGGGAAACAGGGAGCAATTGTAATACTTTCAACAATAAAGTCTTTTTAAAAAAGAAAAGAAAAGGCAACAATCCCAACTGTATAAGCCGAATAGCCAGCAAGTTCACAACTTTCCTTGAACCTACTAGAATGCAAAGCATGCAGAGGATCAAATTGACCCAAAGTCAAAAGAGAGGCAGACACCTGCTGGAAAAGACAGAGCACTGATTGGGACAAGGTGTATCCTCAGGCCACTAAGAGTTCAGTTAAAGTGATTGGCAAAAAAGTGGAAGTCTTTGAGTGAAAGCCTCTGCAGCTTCAAGTATAGGAAGAGTGCACACTCTCTTGCAGGCAAACCTTCCACTCTTCCCCTGGATATGTGCAGACATACCTGTCCAGAGAAAGACCCCTTGTGGTAAATAAATGGGAAAAGGGCATAATAGCAGCCACTGAAGGAAAGGTAAAAAACTCCATGGCATCTTTCTCTCCATCTGCTTTAAGGAGCAAAAGCCTTAATCTTCATGCAGTAGTGGTAAAGAGAGGCAACAGATACTGTTGCCTTTTGGGCCCCAGGCAACTAGAGGAAAGGAAATGGGGTGAAAACATTCATTTCTTGCCCTGGCTGGTGTGGCAGAGTTGGTTGGAGCATCATCTTATACACTGAAAGGTCTCAGATTTGATTCCCAGTCAGGGCACAAACCCAGGTTTCAAGTTCAATACCTTTGGGGTGCACACAGGAGGCAACTGATAGACACATCAATGCTTCCTTCTCTCCCTCTCCTGTCCTCTCTCTCTAAAATCAATAAAAACATATCCTCGGGTGAGGATTTAAACAAACAAACAAAAACCACAACAAATAATTATCTATCACTGGTGTGAATGTGAAATGGATAGATACTAGGTTTAGAATTATAGCCTTAGGAGAGGCAGGCATATTTAAAAAAGTTACACCCCAGACCCAGGGACTTGTTGCCAGCCTAAGACTGAAATGTAACCAGAATATTAAAGAACATCCCCCAATCCCTACTGTGAGATTAAAAAAGGTGAAGTTACTCATAATTCGCAAAAGAGAGACCCTTTCTAAAGCACAAAGGAAAGGCCAAAAGCTGAGGGTGGAGCCTATATAAATAAAATCATTAAGACGAACAAGGCCCTAAATGCAAGATATTACTTGAAGTTAAAGCCTGTGTACAGTGAGAGTAACCATAGCAATAAACCTCAAACCCAGGCTGACACTTAATTAGAATTAACTCAAACCATTGGACTGGAGGCTTGGCAAGAAGAAAAGCTTGCACACATTTCCAGGAATAAAATTCATTTACCTCAGTTTTGACTGTCTTACACAAGGTGTTTGACATTCAAAAAAATACAAAGCATAAGAAATGGCAAGAAAATACAACACACTGCTATGAGACAAGAAAAAATTATAATCAGACCTAGGTAACTGACAGGGAGTCTAAAATAACTATGATTAATATATTAAAGACTCTAATAGAAAATGTAGAAAACATGTAACCAGATGGGTAATTTTAGCAGAGGGATGGAAACTATAAAGAATAAAATACTAGAAATGAAAAGCACTGTAACAGAGATACAGAATGTTTTCAATGGACTCGTCTGCAGATTTGACAATGTCCAAGGAATAAGTCAGTGAAATTGAAGATAGGTCTATGGAAAGGAAAAGAAGAAAAAGAGTGAGAAAAACAAAACCAAGCATCCACAAGCTGAGGGATTCTATCCCAAAAAATCTAACATGCAAGTAATTGGAATCCCAGAAAGAAGGGGAAAAATGGAGCAAAAGAAATATTTGAAAAAATAATCACCAAGAATTTTCTAATATTAATGAAAGACGTCACACCACATGTCCAAGAAGCTCAGAAAACACCAAAGAAAAAGTGCCAAAAAAGAAAAAGAAAAAAACATCTAAGTGTATCAAATTCAAACTGCTAGAAACAAAATGACAGATTGTCTTTGGAGCTTGCCAAATGGCAGACTTTGGGTAGGATCTGCTTTTGAGTATCTTTGGCCCCTCCCAAAAATATTTTCGTCTATTCCTCAAAACCTGTAAATATGTTACCTTAGAAGGCAAATGTGACTTGCAGATATGATTAAGTTAGGAATTTTGAGAATGGGAGATGACTTTAGATTATCTGTGTGGACTCTAAAGCCAATTGTGAGATCTTTATAAGTGAAAGGGGAAGGCAGGAGGGTCAGAGTCAGACAAAAACTTTAAGATGCTACACTGCTGGCTTTGAAGATGGGGGAAAGGGCCATAAGCTAATGAATGCTGGCCATCTCTTGAAGCTGGAAAAAGAAATAGGAAGGATTCTCCCGTAGAGCTGCCAGAAGTCCTGCTGGCACTTTGATTTTAGTCCTGTGTAAACCCTGTATTCTTTACTACACAAACATTATTGGCTTGGAAAAATCATCTTAGAATTAATTAAAATAATCTCACATCCTAATGTAACCCCTGCCCATATTTTAATCTCTCTTACAAACTCCATTTGAGCCTCATCTCCTTCAGGAGGTCTTCTTCAGTCTTCTCTAATATTTTTTGAAATTAATAAGATAAAGTTTAACATTAAGTCATATTTTAAAAAATATTTATGCAACAAAAGTATCAATGATCAGGGGCTGACGTTTTAGTTTTGCTGAATTACCAGCCAAAGGCAGCACCATTACCAGCTGTTTTCCTTCCTGGAAATAGAATTGCTGGACTTTTTCCTTTAAAGTTGGAAAAAAAAGAAATTGCCTTCTCAGTGTGATGTCACAAATAATGTAATTAGAACACATTTCCTTGTGAGGCTATATATTTGGTTGTAACATTTTTTCAGGCAGAAACAACTTATGCAATGCTTAACTTATTACACATATAAACGCCTAGGACTGCTAGGTCTAGAGAAGGGACTGAAAATCTAGAGTGTGGTGGGGAACATTGGAGCCATTTTAACACTCAGTACCAAGAACAAAAATGAAAAATAGCTAATAAGAAATATAGGACTTCCTACCTTTAATGCAATTATAACCTCATGATAATCATAATAGAGCTACTAGCCTCCACATTGCATTTACAACCAAAAAATGGATGTCATGATTGGCCATTCATTTCCTCACTTGTAACAAGTGGAATCTACAAACTTTATCCAAATAGTTTATTAAATTCTTTCATTTATCACAAGGACAAGTCATTTTTTTCTTTATCCAATAGTGCAGTTTAGTTTAGTGGAAACACTACACTACGCCTAGCAAATAATAACAGTTTATTTTTTAGAACAATATGTTTTCTTACTAACAAAGGAGTAGTAATGAGTGAGGCACAGAGAATCACATGGTTTGCAATGAGAAGATATTTATTTATTAAATGTGATTTTATCGTAAATTAATAATGACTCTCAAAATATGTTACTATTTTCTCTTAATTCAAGAAGTTATTAACCACCCAGGAATGTTTGGAAATATGCAGTGTATTCTTCCACATTCATTGGGAATTAATTCTGGCATTTAATGCCTTGGGACCAGAAATGCTAAATGTTCTGCAATGCACAATTTAATGTTATACAATGAAGAATTGTGCCCACACCATGACAACAGGTCCTCTTGAAAAACACTTTGCCATCACCCCTTTGTCCACAGCTCCAAAATTCTAATCAGATATTCTTTTCAAAGATAACAGAATTTATTATGCAAAGTTCTCTCCAGGACTGTGGGTGCGTATGGGGGGCGGGGAGCAGAATAAAAGTACAACCAAGGTTGAAAACCTAATTAAGGAATCATAAGACAAATAATATCTCTGAAAAGGGACTGAGGAGAAAAATCCCCAAAAGATAGGTTTCTCAGAGAAACAAAAATAGAGGCAAAAATGTCGGTGGCTACAAAAGTTTTAAAACCTGTCATACCCCTTGAGGTACAATGGGTGGTATAAGTCGGCTAGAATTGACCACTATTGGCTGCCCACACAAACTGAAGTGATGCTGAAAGAAAAATAAATTTGCGTAGCCTTCAATCTAGACTCTACGTCTCAAATTATTGTTTGATATTGGTTGCATATTTTCAATAATATACTGTATCATCTTTTAAATCCATATTAAAGTCTAATGGGTAGGTTATGTTTAAATGTGCACATTACTCTACGTGTGGCTTTTCTCCAAATATTAGCAGCTGCCTTAAAACTTTACATCTAGAATAGAAACAAACTATCTGGAAATAATGCATTTAAAATACTTTCACACACACACACACACACACACACACACACACACACACTTGCAGAGAGAGAAATAGCATCTTTGTTTTTCCAACCCTAAGCCCCAAAGTAAAGAAACCTCAGGACATAACCAGGTCTCTGGCCAGCAGTTTTTTAGAGAGCCAAATCGTCCATGTTTCTGCTAGAGGACAGCATGTTAGAAACCAAGTTCACTAAAGCTGCTCTTTCAGGAACATGATAGATTCCTACTTTTACTGCATAAATTTGCATAAGTAAAAAAATAAAATATAAAAAACTCACTTTTGTGTAATGTTATCATATAAGTTTCAATTCATACTAACATAAGTAGCTCTTTTGTTGATGAATTTGTCAGTGGAATAAAAATTGCTTCAAGAAATATAGAACCTTGAATTATTTTTAAGCAAGAAAGTCGAAATTTGGAAGAAGATAACTTCACTAGGTGATTTTCTTCCTTTTTCATGTTTTTACCTAAAAGTGGTATTCAATCGGGGCAAAATTGAGTGCTCGAAATTCAGATAGAACACTTATAGTCTTACAAGCTTAAATAACTAGAATACAAAATTTTGGACTAGCGTGAACTATCAGAAGTGAGGAGGGTCCCATAAAAGAGACATTCAGAGGGGGATTGCCAAATTCTGTGCATGAGGTCTATGTATGAAAATAAACGGTAAGACCAACATTGAGCTAACAAGATGTCATAATCAACACAAAAGAATTATAAAGTTGCTATTATAGATATGTTCCAGGTCAAAAAAAATAGGCCTATAAAGTGAAAAGATTGGAAGTATCAGCAGGAAAAATAACTAAATGAAATTTCTAGGACTTAAATATTCAAATTCAAACTTGAAAACAATCTCTGATGGAATCAACAACAGATTATTGATGATGGAAGAAAGTGTCAGTCAATTTGAAACAGCAATTTAAATTGTTCAACACAAAAAACTAAGAGGAAAATAAATTTAAAAAACCCTAATGGGTATCTTGGGATAATGTGGGACAATATCAAATGGTTAAACATACACATAATTGAAGATTTAGAAGGAGAGAAGAGAGAAATTTGAGGATAAAATATTTGAAAATATGTATTTCCCAAATTTAGTGAAAGACACAGATTTAAGAATTTCAGTGAACTCCAAGTAGAAAATATGCTAAGAAAAACACACCTGAGCCCCGCAGACATGGCTCAGTGATTGATCATCGACCTATGAACCAGGAGGTTATGGTTGGATTCCCAGTCAGGGCACATGTCAGGGTTGCGGGCTCAATCCCCAGTGGGGGTGGGAGGGGGCGTGCAGGAGGCAGTTGATCAATGACTCTCTCTCATCAATGATGTTTCTCTCCCACTCTCCCTCTTCATTCCTCTATCTGAAATCAATAAAAACATATTTAGAAAAAAGATGATATTCAAAACATATGGCAGAATGAAGAGCACCCAAAATGGAAAATATGTAGGTAAATATGAAAGAATTATTTCCTTAAAATACATATGATTATTTAAAGCATAACTTCATACAACATCTTATTGTGAGTTTTATAACTTATTTAGATACAAGTCACAAAGCAGGGCTTGTCAAACTATAGCCAATGGGCTAAACCCATCTTTAGACATATTTTGGTATAGCCTATGAGGTAAGAATAGTTTCTACATTTACATTTTTAAGTGTTAAAAATAGAATATTTCATGACACATGACAATTGCGTAAAATTCAAATTTCAGTATCCATATGTAAAATTTTGTTGGAACACAGTAACACTCATTTGTTTACATATTGTCTATGGCTTTTGATTAATACCTCACATTATATGCAAAAATTAACCAAAAATGGATTATAGAACCTAAAATGTTTTTTTAGAACATTAGAATGTCGTTGTGGTTCACAAAGATTGGTTAAATAAAGCACAGAAATAATCATAATAGAAAATGGGCTTTACCAAAATTTTAAAACTTCCATGTTTCAGTAGGTAATATTAAAAAATAAAAAGGCAAGCTAGAGACTAGAAAAAAGCAAATAAACAACTAGGTTATTTACATGACATATATCTGGCGCAAAATGTATATACAGAATATATAAAAGAGCTCTTACAACCCAAAGAGATATATTAGTTTTCTATTATTGCTATAGTAAATATCTACTAATTTAGTGGCATAAAAAAATATGTATTTATTACCTTACAGTTCTGGAGGTCAAAAGTTATAAAATCATGTCAGCAGGGCTACATTCTTTCTGGAGGCTCTAGCAGAGAATCTGTTTCTGTGCCTTTTCCAGCTGGTTGAGGCCACATGAATTCCTTGTCTCATGGCACTTTCTCTACCATTAAGCCAACAACAGCTTAGCATCTTCAATTTTCACTTCCTGTCTCTCTCTCTCTCTGCTTTCTTGTGGACACATATCCTTCCCTGACTCTGATCCTCCCGCCTTCCTATGATAAGTATCCTTATGATTAGATTTGTCTCCCGGGAATAATCTAGAACAATCTTCCCATCTCATGGTCTTTAATTTTAAAACATATGCAAAGTGCCTTTTACTGCATAAGGTATACACACGTTTTGGAAATTAGGATGTAGACATCTTGAGAAGCTTGCATTATTCTGTCTCCCATAAACGACAACCAGCCCAATATTTTAAAGAGCAATTATTTGAACAGACACCTTACCAATAAAAATGTAGACATGAATGGCCAATAAGCACATGAAAAGATGGTAAATCTTTACTTGATAGGAAAATTCGAAACAAAACCACAATGAATTACCATCATTCACACAGTAGAGTGGATAAACGTTTAGAGTCTGAAATTAAACACAAAGATGTGGTGAGGTTGTATATCAAATGGAATCCTCACTCATTGCTGATGGAATGTAAAATGGTTGAGCCATTTTGGAAAATTCTTACTATATGATTCATACACTCTGATACTATTTAGCAATAAAAGAAACAAACCACCAATAAGTGTAATATTGAATAGTTAGTAGTCTCAAAAACATTATACTGAATGAAAATATTAGATCATGTTTAGAATATGAAGTTTTAGAAGGAGCAAAATTATTCTATAGTGATGCAAATCATATCATATGTTACCTGTATAGAGGTGGGGACAATTGATTGCAAAGGGCTATGGTTGTTTTAGTGTTTACTATGGTTTAGTGTTTACACAAGTGTATATATTTATCAAAATATATTGACTGACACAATTAAAATAGATGAATTAATTTATATTCTAGTTATACTTCAAAAATGTTGAAAACCATAATGGAGAAGCAACAAAGAACAAGAAATGAATATAACTGAAAGTAAAGGACAATTTATTAATTTGGGTTTAACTAGAATTTACTCAATATATATGCAATATTGAGTATTTCATAATAAGAATCATATTGAGTATGATTCTTGTGTCGTGTACATACCATGTGTCAGACATGTTCTAGTGCTGAATATACAGGGGGAGTATAGCCCTAACTCTCATGTATCTGTGGGAAACAATAGATTATAAACATCTAAATATAACAATATCAGAGAGCGATAAGCACTATGAAGAAAATGAAATAAGGTTATAAAATAAAGAGGCACCACATTTAATAGTTAACTCTACTGGCTCTGGAGCCATACTGCTTATGTTTAAAACTTGAACTAAATTCCAACTCTGCTACTTAGGCAGACCACTGAAACATTCTCTGCATCAGTTTCTACATCTGTAAAATTAGAATAATAATAGTAGTTTATAAGATGGTTATAAATATTAAATAAGCAATATTTTAATGGTTTAGAATAGTATCTAGAATATAGCATGCATGAATTTAAAAGTAGTTATTGTTGTTATTATTATTATTGTCATTATTATTACATTGTTACTCCTGAGGTATGATTATGTAAACTGGAGCTATACATGTCTGAGGTAAACAAAAATGAATGAAGGAGAGAAGTTACATTTCTATAAAAGAGGACAGTGGCCTGCTTTATTTGGCTACAATCTTTTCCCTATTTCTTCCACTGAATCACTTCCTTTGTTTATGCTCATTTTTAAGCTTTCCTTTTCAGCATTCTTTTTATGACTGAGTCGCACTGTGAATTTGAGTTGTAATATGCTATATTTGGTAGTGCTAGTATAAAAATAAATTGAATTGTTTTGTTTTCCATTTAAGTCTAAATTTAGATAAACAGTTTTTCTTGATGTTCCAAATATATGTTAAGCATAAAAACTATATTAGTCTTACATTCATAATTAGTACCTGATTTTTAAAGTAACTATGACATGGTAAGAAGATATGCTTCTATTTGAATCTTTTTAAAAATCATTCCTATATTTAGTTTTGAGAAAATTAGTCTACATTCAAATATAATAAGCTGAGCATGCTTTTAAAGGAACAAAAGATCATAACCCTTATGATAACCATTTGATTTTATAGTCTACCAAATCAACTGTTTCAAACCAGTCTCTTGTGAATGTATATAAACAAAACTTTATATTTCAGTAGATAATTTTTCATTGATTTGCCTGGAGTAAAACTAAATGCTCAGCTAAAAAGATGATGGAAAATTCATTTAAGCTATAAAACCTAACAAGTTTACATTCATTTAGAAGAATGACCTTAAGAAATTATTGAAATTGTTGAAAACTTAATGCTTTGTTTAATTTGATAATATATTGATGTTGCTTTTTGCTGCTCTACCCTTTTTAAGTAGTGAGATAACAAAAGAGAAGGAATTTGCTAAATCATCATTACAAACAAAAAGTAGAAGTTTCTGTTTTTATAATCTTCTATTTCAGCGCATTCTGTTTTCTTAACAGTATTTCCAAATAATCATACATTTTGTTAGTGAGTGTAAAATAATGGAGCTTCATTTGCAAACCATTTAAATCAAGGCCTCATTAAGCATATGAACTTTAATTGTTCTCTGCATGAAGAGGAAGACATTACATTCCAAAGTAGCTTGTCCCCTCCTAATCCAACTAATACTACCACCTAAAAATTGAATTAGCATTGCCTGAAGAAACAACCCTAAATATATAGGAAAATGCCAATCTCTAAAATAACCAGTTGCCATAGCAAAAAGAACTTTTGTAGATTAAAATCAATACCTTGAACTGCAACAAGGAATGAATAACTAGTCAATGCAAAAAGTCAAAAACAAAAGTAGAGTTAATACCTCTAAAAATCTTTGAACGAACATTGAATTAGTTTTGCAATTTAGCCATACATAAACAAGTTTACATTAAACAGTTCCAAATTATAATTTCAGATCTTCAGTCTAAATATTACAGTATTTTCTTATCATTGTTCTCTTTGTAAATCATGGCAAGAATATGTATTATTACTCATTGGTTCCATCCTAGAGCTTGATGTAGTGTATTGGTAACATCCTGGGTGTTTAATCAATTCTTATTGATTATTTTCTATCTGGCAATATTTCATTTATTGGGTTTTTTTATTTGGTAAGGCATGATTCACTCTGCTATGGCAGCTAACATAATGTAAAAGGACATTATTCAAGCAACTACTAGAACCAGAAAAGTTAGTGCTTGTTTCTGCATTCTACAGAACTGTGCTTTTATGTCGCAATCAATTTAATTTTATAATTATGGCAGATTTGTCTAAAGCTCAGCAGAAGCTGTATTTGATAACCACCATGGACAGAACAGAAAGCACCATTGGATTCTGTTACATAAGTGTATAATTGCGTAAGCTAAATTCACAGCTCAAAAAATGTTAGCCGTGGTTATTGATATGTGTGTATGCAGTGTCAAGCAATAAAAAAAGAGATCTATGATTCACAATAGTTAAAAAAGTTTTGCTTATTAAAAATGTGTTTTATGTCCTAGGTAAGCTTGTAATTTAAACAATTTAAACACAATTTTCATAGTCACTTGTAATTCCTCCTATAACAGTTTACCTGTTCAATAGCACTTTTAGTACTTTGCAACAGTAAAGTCTTATTCACAGTTACATTCTCCTTTCTTGACATTATCTCTTAATTCTATTAAACAATCAACACATAAACCCTTTCTCAGTGATTTTCTTGTTCTAAATTAAATAAACAGTAGTTTCTGTTTGTTTGTTTTGTGTGTTTTTTCCAAGAAAAAAGAAAAATGCTAATGTAAAGCACCAAAACGTGTAACCCCATGTTAAGTAATTAAAGTTACAGCTCACAGTTTGGATCAATCAGCTGTAAATAGTTGTATTTTGCAGAAATCAATTAGTACATCTTTAGTGGGTTAATCATTTTACATTTTATTTTCATATCAATAACACCAACGTAACCTTTTAGCAAAATTTATAGGTATTATACCAACTAATTAAAACTAAATTTAAAAGGTAGCTTGATAAATATTCTATTTATGAAATGTAAATTCAAAGAGAAAAAATGCAGACAAAAATGGGTTGTGATACTTCCTCTTTTTAAAATTGTGTTCCCTTAGTTAAACATGCCATGTGACTGCATTTGCAAGTAAATAATCCAGAAAAAGAAGCCAATGCCATCTATTTTTCTATTTATAGGCAATACAAAATAAAATATACATACATGTTCAGGTTATCAACTATGAATAAATGATTAAACATTATACCTTGAGCTCTTTTATCTCAAAACATATTCATTTAACAGACATTTATCACTCTATGGAATGCTTGAGACACAAAGCTGACTAAGGTTTGTACCTCAGAGAGCCTACAATATAGTGTGAGGATACAACATAGAACTAAATATATGCTATGTGATAAGTACTATAAGAAAGACATGACAAATTGCTGTGGTAGAACTAAAAATGGAAGAAATAACTGCAGACAAATCTGGAAAGGCTCCATTGAGGACATGATATAAACTCAATCTTGAGACAAGTAGGATTTTTTCTTGGTTAGAAAGAGAAGAAAGGGCATTTTATACAAGTCCAATGGCATAAAAATATAAAAGGGAGGGGATATTCAAAGAAGTTCATTCCAGCTGGAATTTAATTTGCATGACAGGAGAAGTGAGAGGCTTTGAGGAAGGAAATCCTATATAATAAAAGAGTAATATACAAATTGACCCTAACAGTGGAACGACCAGGAACGACTGATCGCTATGACTGATTGCTATGACTACCAGGGGGCACATGCTCAATTCAGGAGCTGCCCCCTGGTTGTCAGTGCGCTCCCACAGAGGGAGCTCTGCTCAGCCACAAGCCGGGCTGACAGCTACAAGTGCAGTGGTGGTAGCAGAAACCTCTCCCATCTCCTCCACAGCTCTAAGGATGTCCAACTGCAGCTTAGGCCTGCTGCCCACAGGGAGTGGGCCTAAGCCATCAGTTGGACATCCCCCAAAGGCTCCTGGGCTGCCAGAGGAATGTCTGACTGCCAATTTAGGCCCGATTCCCCAGGGAGTGGGTCTAAGCCAGCAAGTGGACATCCCCCAAGGGGTCCCAGACTGAGAGAGGGCACAGGCTGGACTGAGGGACTCCTTCGAGTGCACGGATTTTCATGCACCAGGCCTCTAGTAAGGCTATAGTCAAGTTGGCATTGTTCACATTGTGAAGGACTATGTATGCTACACAAAAAAGTTTGTAGTATATACAGTAGGCAGTTGGTGGTCATTGCCATGAGAGTTATTAAGCAGATGAGTTATGGGATCATAATTGTTTAGAAAGATAACTTTGTTATCAGTGTAAAGAATTTCTTGGTGGCATTATTGAGACAGGATTCAGGGAACCCTCTATGAATTTGATAAGAGATAAAATAAGATTGTGACAATAGAAATAGAATATGGGTTGAAGCCTCGTGATTTACATTATAGATAGACTAAAATGCATCAGAAAACAGCTTGGATGTAGGGGTCAAAAGAAATAAGGAGTATAAGACTAAGCCAACATTTTTAGCTAGGACAACTTATTAGAAAGCTGTAAAGTTTATAATTGTAAAAGGAAGTTAAAGGAGGTTAAGGAAGGGAAGTATAAGTGATAGTCTTTTGGTCATATGCTGATTGGAAGTACTTCAGAGACATTTAAAATAGGGCATTAAAAACATACAGCAGGAACTCAGAATGAAATTAGGAGGTTTAGATTTTGCAGTCATAAATTACCTAAAACTTATGTGATTATATGCATTACCTATGGACACAGACAATAGGGTGGTGAAGGCCTGGTGCGGGATGGGAACTGGGTGGAAGGGGGGTTTGAGGAGACAAAGGGGGGGCATCTGTAATACTCTCAACAATAAGCATTTATAAATAAATAAATAAATAAATAAATAAATAAATAAATAAATAAACAAACAAATTACCTAAAAATTATGACTTTGTAATGACTACTAGAATCCTTACTTTCCTTGTGAATTGTATTTTTTGGCACGTTAATATGTCAAATGTTTTAGGTAAAACTGTTTTCTGAGTTTATAAAATGGAATTATAGAACACTAGAGGCCCGGTGCACGAATTCGTGCACGGTTGGGTCCCTCAGCCTGGCCGGCAATCAGGGCCATCTGGCAGGGGCCAGCCGGTTGAGGGGAGTCACCGTGGGAGGTTGGCCGGCAGGGGAGGTGCCATAGGAGGTTGGCTGTGGGAGCGCACTGACAACCAGAGGGCAGCTCATGCATTGAGCATCTGCCCCCTGGTGGTCAGTGCACATCATAGTGACTGGTTGACAGATCGTTCTGGTCATTCTGGTTGCTTAGCTTTTATATATATATATATATATATATATATATATATATATATATATATATAATGACACCTGAATTTTTTAATGTTTGAGAATTTTTTAAAAATATGTGTTTGTTTTTTTATTGATTTAAGAGAGAAGAAGGGAGAGGGAGAGAGGGATAGAAACATCAATGATAAGAGAGAATCACTGATCGGCTGCCTCCTGCACGCCCCCTACTGGAGATCGAGCCCACAACTGGGGTGTGTGCCCTGACTGGGAATTGAATCATAACCTCCTGGTTCATGGGTTGATGCTCAACCATTGAGCCACACCATCCAGACAGAGAATGTTGTTATTGTTGTTGTTTTTTTATCAAGAATTGATATTAAATTTTGTCAAATGCTTTTCTGCATCTATTGAAATGATCATATAATTTTATCCTTAATTTTGTTAATGTAGTGTATGACACTGATTGGTTTTCAGATGTTAAATCATCTTTGCATCCTTAGAATAATTCCATTTGATCATGGGGTATGATCCCTTTAATGTATTATTGAATCAGTTTGCTAATATACTTCGAGGATTTTTGCATCTATGTTCATCAGGGACATAGACCTGTAATTTTCTTTTCTTGTAGTGTTCTTGTCTGATTTTGGTATTAGGGTAATGTTGGACTCATAAAATGAGTTTGGAAATGTTCCCTACTCTTCTATTTTTTGTAAGAATTTGCAAAGTGTTAGTATTAATTCTTCTTCAAATGTTTGATAGGATTCACCAGTGAAGCTATCTGGTCCTCGACTTTCTGTTAGGATTCAACCTCCTTACTAGTAATTGGTATGTTCAGATTTTCTATTTCTTCATGATCCAGTCTTGGTAGGTAATAAGAGACTTTGATGCCCCAATTTCATCAATGAATAAATCATCCAGACAAAATCAATATGAAAACATTGAACTTAAACTACACATCAAATAAGATGAAATTAACAGATAGGCACAGAACCTTCTATCCCAAAGCAGCAGAATATACCTTCTTCTCCAGCACACACAGGACATTTTTTGAGATAGATCATAAGCCACAAAACAAGTCAATACATTGAAGTTAAAATCATATCAAGCTTCTTTTGCAGCCACAATGGTATGAACGTTTTGTATGCCATAAGCGTGGTATAGACACAAGCGGCGGACCTTCCTCACACACCAAGCACGTCTATAGCCGCAAACCTCGCATATCAACTCTGGTCGCCCAGTTTTAAAATCAGACTTGTTAGTGACATCTCTGGGTTTGTAAAGAAACTTATGGTAACTTAAATTCGTAAATATTCCAGCACATATGGAAGAAATGGGGATGGTTTCCATTTTGGACGCGTGGAGTTAACTGGTGAAAATAGTAATGAATTATAAGGGGGAAAAACACGAAAAAATCACAAATATATGGAGATTAAACAACTTGCTACGAAACAACCAATGGGTTAAAGAGGAAATAAAAAGAGGAATAAAAATTATATTGAGACAAATAAAAATACAAGATGAAGCAAAAAAAAATGGTGCTAAGAGGGAAGGTCATAGTGATTAATGCCTACACTAAAAATAAAAAGCTCAAATAAAAAACCTAACTTTATAGCTCAAGGAACTAGGATAAAAACAAAGACCAAAGTTAGCAGAAGAAAGAAAATAATAAAGATCAGGGCATAGATAAATGAATTTGAAACAGGTAAAATAGAGAAAATCCAAGGAAAAAGACCCAATTACCAAAACAAGTAAATAAGAATCACAAACCTGAAAAACCAAATGGTGTTGCAGACAACTTCTGACAAAAATTAATTGAACAGATAATTTCATACTTAAATCAAATTTTTAGAGAAAAAGAAAAATTGGAGTGCTCTCTAGGTTCTTTTATGAAGATAGTATAGCCATGTCAACAGAACCAAAAAAGAACAGTGTAACAAAGAAAATGTTCAGGCTAAACACACTAATGAACAGAGAGAGATAATCTTGAGCAACATATTAGCAAATTAAATCCAACAATGTATTATAAATAATGTCCAAATTATGTTTCCTAAATGAATAAAAGAATAGTTCAGCATCTAGTTAACAAGCCTGTATTATGTACTTGAAATTTGCTAAGAGAGTAGACTTTAATTGCTCTCACAAAAGAAAAATTGTGGTAACTATATGAGCTAATAATGTCAATTTAGTTGTGGTAATCATTTCACCACTTAGATATATTTCAAAACATCACATTGTATGCCATTGGTATATGCAATTTTTAATTGTCAATTATACATCCATAAAGTTAGGAAAAATTCTCGGTATATAATTTGAAAGCAATTTGACATTAAGTATTTGGATAACAAGTCTAATCTTTCTGTAGTTAGTTATGATTTCCATTAATAATATTCTGGCACTGTTTCCACTCTTATTCTTTTGTCTGTGTGCATTTTCTTCCAATTTTTATAATTTAATTGTAAACTTATAATATAGATATATAATTTTGTGGCCTGTTTTTGTAAATTTATGTATAAATATTTTTATGTTGGTGCATGGTCTGATATTGTGGCTAATATTCAACTCAGTGTATTTGCTATACCTTTGTGCATGTGCATATTATGAACATTAGGTACATTTCACTTTTTTGAAAGGAAAGTTTGAAGTTATAGGTGGTATTATAAATATATTAAATAACAATTAAAAATAAAAAACTCATGAACATCTTTTTTATTTTTTAATAAATCTTTATTGTGGAAAGTATTACATATGTCCCTTTTTTCCCCCATGGCCCTCTCCCACCCCACTCTCCCCCTAGCCTTCACCACCCACTGTCTGTGTCCTTGGGTTATGCATATATGCATATGAGTTAAATGCAGGAAAGTAATTTAATAAAACATAATTATTTCTGATAAAAGAAAGAATCTTAACTCATGGGTAGAAGAGGGTTTTTAAAAATATAATAGAGGGATACCCTGACCGGTTTGGCTCAGTGGATAGAGCGTCGGCCTGCAGACTGAAGGGTCCCAGGTTTGATTCCAGGCAAGGACATGTACCTTGGTTGCAGGCACATCCCCAGTGGGGGTGTGCAGGAGGCAGCTGATCGATGTTTCTCTCTCATTGATGTTTCTAGCTCTCTATCCCTCTCCCTTCCTCTCTGTAAAAAATCAATAAAATATATTAAATATATATATATGTAATTAAAATAGAGGGCTTCTTCCAAAAACTTAGAGCTAACATGGTAATGTGAAATCTTAAAAGCATTTCTCTTAAAATCAAAGAACAAAACTAATCATATTTTTAGATATTGCTTTGGTGGTTCTGGCTACTGCAGTAAAAAAAAAAAAATTAAAGGAAACATAATCTGTGAAAAATAAAAATGTTAAAGGACCAAATTTTATTCTCATAAAACCTCAAAGAATCCACAAATTATTAGAATTAATAAGAAAATTTAGCAAAGTTGCCCTAGATGTGATTGTATACAAAAGTTATTTGATTTTTTTATTTTAACAGATATTACAAAAATGCAATATTTAAAAAGGTAAAATTTAGCATTCTCCTTTTAACTCAAACCAGATTGAGCCCTAGCCATTTTGACTCAGTGGATAGAGCATGGGCCTGCAAACTGAAAGGTCCTGGGTTCGATTCCAGTCAAGGGCACATGCCCGGGTTGTTGGGTAGACCCCCATTAGGGAGTGTGCAGGAGGCAGCCTATCAATGGTTCTCTCTCATCATTGATGTTTCTCTCTCTCTCTCTCTCTCTCTCTCTCTCTCTCTCTCCCCCTTCCTCTCTTAAATCAATTTTTTAAAAAACAGCTTGAGACACATCAGTTAGAAAAATTGGATAATATACAAATTTATGTGAGAGCCACTAAAGCATTGAGGACTACAGGGGCTAAGCTTCAGAAGAGAAATTTGGAGAAGTGAGCTGAATTCAGCTGCTTTTCCACTGGGGACATTTGCCAATTCAGAACATAGGCAGAGGCTGAAAATCTGGGCTTAGCTTAGAAAAGAGCCACTGATGGAAAACTGAGAGACATACCTACAACATGATCCAGCCATTCCAATCCTAGGTGATTTTTCCAGAGAAATATAAATAAATGTATGTTCACACAAAAACTTGTACATGAATGTTCATCACAATGGTATTTGTAATATCCCCAAACTGGAAACAAGCCAAATTTCCTTCCACAGGTGGATAGTTAAACAAACTATGGTATATCCATACAATAGAATATTGTTCTGCAATCAAAAAACAATCTATTGATACACACAACATGATGATATCAAGGGCATGTGCTGAGTGAAAGAAGCCAGATATAAAAGAAAATATACTGTGTATTTTTAATTACATAAAATATCTCGAAAATGCAAACTAATCATTATTGACAGAAAATAGATCAATTGTTTCCTGACAGAAACTAGGTCAGTTGTTTCCTGAGGGAAAGGATGAAATTACCAAAATGGAATAAGGGAAATTTTGGAGTGAATAATATGTTCATTGTCTTGATTGTGATGATCATTGAATAGGAGATACATATGTTAAAACTTATCAAAATGCATAATTGAAATATGTGCAGTTTATTGTATGAATTTGTAAAATCTGTGTACCCTGTCATTATTGTATGTAGTTTTCCATATGAATTATCAATGCCAAAATATTTCATTGTGTTTTTTTAGATCTTCTATACCTTGTTGATTTTTTTGTCTGCCTGCTTTCTTAATTATTGATAGAGGTATGTTAAACTTTCCCACTAAGATTGTGTACTTATCTCTTTCTCTTTATATTTTTTCCATTACTGTCAATATGTTTTGAAGTTATGCTTATGTGAAATATTTGTTATATCTTCCTGATAGGTGTACTCTTTTTTTTCATAAGCAATTCTTACTGTCTTAATGTCTGTCTATATTGTCTATAATTAGTATAGATATGTCAGTTTTCTTTCAGTTTATTTGCATGGTATATCTTTTTCCATTCTTTTCCATTAAATTTTCTCTTGTAGCAGTATATAATTTTATCCAATTTGACAATCCCATCATTTAATTGGCATATTTAGTCTATTTATGCTTAATACGATTATTTATGTTTGGGTTTATATTTACTATCTTGTTTATTCAATCTCTCATGTGTGTCCTTTTTTAATTCTTGACTACTTTCTATGCAATTAAGCAGGAATATTTTGTCGGACCATGTATCCCTCTATTAGTTTCTTAGTCATAAAGTGTTTTTTTACACTTTTGTTGCTTTTGCCCTAGAACAGTGGTAGACAAACTTTTGTTAAAGGATCAGAAAGTAAATATTTTATGGTTTAAGGGCCATACAGTAACAACTTGCCAAGATACAGCAAAAGGAGACAGTCAATGAGTTAATAAAAGAGTGTGACTGTGTACCAATAAAACTGGTGGCTGGCCTACAGGTGTTCCAACCCCAGCCCTAGACATTAAAACATGCATACTGACTTGTTGAAGTTTAATATTAATTAGACAACTCTTATCACTTCTCAAACTATACTAGGGCCATAGAACACTTTAAATCTATTTAACAGCCTCATGCTTTATTTACCATTGTTATTTTGTATTTTAGTTCTTTATATTTTTTAAGTTTTATTTAAAAAGTAATTATAGCCGAAATCGGTTTGGCTCAGTGGATAGAGCGTCGGCCTGCGGACTGAGGGGTCCCAGGTTCGATTCCGGTGAAGGGCATGTACCTGGGTTGCGGGCACATCCCCAGCGGGAGATGTGCAGGAGGCAGCTAATCGATGTTTCTCTCTCATCGATGTTTCTAACTCTCTATCTCTCTCCCTTCCTCTCTGTAAAAAAATCAATAAAATATATTAAAAATAAAAAAATAAAAAAATAAAAAGTAATTATAGATTTACCAATAAATCTTGTGAAAAAAGCATATGGGGAGGTAATGTGGGCCCTTTATCTTGCCTGACCCAAATAGGGCACCTGGCATAATTATAGTACAACTAGGGGCCCAGTGCACAAATTTGTGCACCTTGAAAGGAATTGTGGGCTGCAAGGCTCTGGTAGGCACAGGGGCGGGTCTCAACCCATCCTCTGTGCCCCTGCCTGGCCCCTCCCACCGCAGCCCTCCGGTCCCCTGTCTGCCAGGAGCCCCATTTCCGCTGCTGCTGCTCCCACACACTGACAGTGCCTGCCCTGCTCACACCCACTGATGGCACTGAGCAATTGGGGCCAGCACCAGCAGCAGGTGCAAGCAGCGGCTGCTGCCCCGATCGCCCCACAGGAGCAGGGGGAGGTGGAGAAGTCCTCAGGGGCAATCAACACTGGCAGTTACCTCTCGCACCTGCTGACAGCACCGAGTGATTGGGACAGGCGCTGGGGCCAGTGCTGGCAGTGGGTTTAAGCAACGGCTCTGGCACCAGCAGCGGGTGTGAGCAGGGCCAGCGCCAGCAGCAGGTGTGAGTTCTGGGCAGGACTGCGGTACGTGGGAGCAAAGAATTTTCAGTAACCACCAGAGGTTTGCCCCGATGAGAGCAACCTGCGCCCCGCCTTGGACTGGTGCCCCTGCTCACCTGCTCCACCATCCTGCTGTGGCCAACACCTGCCATGTTCCACACATGCCCCCTGGTGGTCAGCACATGTCATAGTGACCAGTTGTTCGGTTGTCCCGGTTGTTCTGCCATTTGGTCTATTTGCATATTAGCCTTTTATTATATAGGATATTAAAACCAAGGAAATAGCATTAGTACCATTCACAGAACTTAAGATTTCACAAAATACACATACACTAATGTGTGCATATATATGTATGGGTAATTTTGTGCACACACCCAGAACAGGACCCAGGAACCTGCACTCAAGGTATGCGCCCTTGATCGGATACTTCAGTCCATGGGTGGACGCTCTATCCACTGAACCAAACTGGCTAGGGCAACAGTTTTCTTTTCATTTATCTTCCTTGGGTTTGGTAGGGTTTCTTGAATCTATGACCTAAAATCTTTAATCCATTGTCTTATCCAGCTTTATTAAGATGTAATTTACATATAGCATATCTGAGATTAATTTTAAGATGTATATACTCTAGAGGCCTGGTACATGAAAATTTATGCACTGGAAGGGGGGTCCCTCAGACCAGCCTGCCCCCTCTCACAGTCCGGGAGCCCTCAGGGGTGGGAGGCAACCCTGCAATCAGGAAAAGGCAACGCCCCCATCATACCTCTGTTGCTGCCACTGCCAGCAGCAGAAGCCTCCACCGGCCCTGGTTACCTGAGCCTCGGGCAGCCCTGGGCGGCTGGGCAGCTGCCATCTGAGGCTTGCCTGCACTTCAGGCCAGCCCTGGGAGGTTGGGGGCTGAGGGGACTAGGGGTCTCCGGAGGCAGGCACAAGGAGCAGCCGGGGCCACCTAAGGGTGGGCCTGGCCTTGCCACGTGCCTGCTGCCCTGGCAGGGCTGAGGGGATTGGATGCCGCCATCTTGTGGCTGTGGGCTCCGCCATCTTTGAGGGCGAGGCAGTCAGCATATTCCCTCCTTATTGGCTGTGGGTGCCGCCATTTTTGTGACAGTGTGAGGATCAATTAGCATATTCCCTCTTTATTAGATAGGATATATATATATGTGTGTGTTATATAACTACACTAATAAAAGACAAACATGCAAATTGACCATACCTTCGCTATACCTTAAGCCATGCCCACCAGCAATCAGAGCGACTGTATGCAAATTAACCCAACCAAGATGGCGTCTGGCAGCCACGGAGCTGGAGCAAGCAGGAGGCTTGGTTGCCCCAAAGATGAAGGAAGCCAAGCTTCCCCGCCTGCCGCGGCCGGCTCTGACCTCCACTAAAAGCAACAAAGTTTCAATTATAGAAGGTAAATAAACCCCAGATACCTGCTTTCAGCCGGCTGTGGCCACGGAGCTGGAGCACTGGAGTAAGCAGGAGTGGGTTGCCCCCGGCGATAGAGGAAGCCAAGCTTCTCGCCTGCCCTGGCCGGCTCTGAGCTCCTCTCAAGGCTACAAAGTTTCAATTATAGAAGGTAAATAAATCCCAGAATAAAAGAAAAGAAAAAAGGAGAGGCTAGGAGCTTCTATCACCGGGGGCGCTTGGCCAGCCTGAAAACAGCCTTCAGCCCCTCACCCAGACTGGCCAAACCTCCATGGGGTGAGAGTCCCCACTGGGGGGAGATTGACCAGCCTGCAAACAGCCATCAGCCCCTTACCCAGGCTGGCTAGGCACCCCAGTGGGGACCCCCACCCTGAAGGGGGTATGACCAGCCTGCAAACACCCATCAGCCCCTTACTCAGGCTGGCCAGGCACCCCAGCGGGATCCCCACCCTGATCTGGGACACCCATCAGGGCAAACCAGCTGGCCTCCACCCATGCACCAGGCCTCTATCCTATATAATAAAAGGGTAATGTGCAAACTGATCCTAACAGCAGAACGACTGGGAATGACTGGTCACTATGACACATACTGACCACCAGGGGCCAGACGCTCAATGCAGGAGCTGCTCCCTGGTGGTCAGTGCTCTCCCACAGGGGGAGCTCTGCTCAGCCACAAGCCAGGCTGACGGCTGCCAGTACAGCGGTGGTGGCGGGAGCCTCTCCCGCCTCCTCAGCAGCGCTAAGGATGTCCAACTGCAGTTTAGGCCTGCTCCCCGCTGGCAAGTGGACATCCCCCGAGAGCTTCTGGGCTGCCAGAGGGATGTCTGATTGCCAACTTAGGCCCAATCTCCCAGAGAGCGGGCCTAAGCCAGCAGGTGATCATCCCCCTAGGTGTCCCAGACTGTGAGAGGGCACAGGCTAGGCTGAGGGATGGCCCCCCCCACCACGAGTGCACAAATTTTTGTGCACCGGGCCTCTAATATATATATCACAATAGGAACACCTTCATCACCTCACATATTTACCATTGTTTGTGTGTGATGATAACACTGAATATCTATTCTCTTAGCAACTTTCAAATATATAACACAGCATTCTTCATTATAGTTAGTAGGCTGTACATTAGATCCACAAAATGTATTCATCCTAAAACTGGAAGTTACAAAAAGCAGGATTTCCAGATGTGCCCTTTCAGTGTCATGGTGTTCTCTGACTGGTCAATGCCAGGTCAAGGGGTCATTAGTCAATGTAGCTGGTCCTAAGGCATGGTGTCACTTCTGTGGTTTTGGTGCTTATCTGGGCCTGAAATACAACTGAGGCCTGGATGTTATCTTTAGAGGAAAAGGTCAGGGGCTCTAAACCACCTGACCAGCTATACGAAAGATTCAGGGACCAAACCGCATGAGCAGTGATATGCTAGGGGAGGATGGGTTACCCTGGGGGCGAGGCTCTTGCTTTCCCAGTTTTGCTCCTTGCAAGCATGCAGGGCTTTTTGCCCTGGTGAGGTTCTGTACCTGGCCCGTCGTCCTTGCTCTGCTCATGTCTAACACAAACACACCATTTTATTTCTATATTACAGTGATATTTATTTGCCATGCATTTCAAGTATTTTGTAAGGACAAGCATTTTATAATTTTATGGCATTTTCACTTTTAATTGTTTCATTCACATCAAAGCAAAATTCCAATTATAGCTTTTAGAGGGAAAGTTGACAATTTTCTCTATTTGTTTTTATCAGTTATACACTGAGTGGCCAGATTATTATGACCACCTGACGTTTGTAGGCAAATTAGCTATAATTTCCCACTGAAGTTGCTAGAGGGCCAGACCATTAAAAATAGGGAAGCAGGTTGTTTACCACGACAGTAGAAGTGATTTTTTTCTGAAGATATGGGTAAACAATGCAATTTAATAGCCTTTGAATTTGGGATATATATTATGATGAGTGGCCAGATTATTATGACCACCTGACGTTTGTAGGCAAATTAGCCGTACACTGTATCGCATGGGATATGGAAGCCGAAGGCCTGTTCGAATACCTTTGCTGTCTGCATTTACCAAGATAAAACGTCTCCAATTCACACAGGAATACAAGGATTGGACAGTTGAGCGTTGGAAAAAAGTCATGTGGTCCGATGAATCACGTTTCCAGTTGCATCATGCAGATGGCAGAGTGAGAATTTGGCAGAAACAGCATGAAAGCATGCACCCCACATGCATGAGTACAACCCTTCAAGCTGATAGGGGCAGTGTTGTGGTTTGGGGCATGTTTTCCTGGCATGATTTGGGCCCTTTAATTCGTGTGGAACAACGTCTGAATAGCACAACACACCTAAGTATCATTGCTGATCAGGTTCATCCTATCATGTTGATGGCGTATCCCAATGGAGATGGCTTCTTCCAACAAGACAATGCGCCATGCCACAGTGCTCATATTGTGCAGGAGTGGTTTCAAGAACATGAGGGAGACTTTACCTTGCTTAGGTGGCCCCCACAATCACCAGATCTCAATCCAATTGAGCATTTGTGGACGAAGTTAAAAGAGCCATCAGGCAGCTGGTTCCACAACCATCAAATCTCACAGAACTGGACAGTGCTATTCATCAGGCATGGTGTCAGATTCCTCGCATCACCTTTCAACATCTCGTGGAGTCAATGCCAAGAAGAATTGCCACAGTATTGAAGGCAAAAGGTGGCCCAACGAAGTACTGATGGGGTGGTCATAATAATCTGGCCACTCACATTCAAATATATCCCACGTTCAAAGGCTGTTAAATCGCGTTGTTTACCCATATATTCAGAAAAAAATCACTTCTACTGTCGTGCTAAACAACCTGCTTCCCTATTTATAATGGTCTGGCCCTCTAGCAACTTCAGCGGGAAATTATAGCTAATTTGACTACAAACGTCAGGTGGTCATAATAATCTGGCCACTCAGTGTATATATATATTAAGTGTCACCATAAGAATACCTGGTGACTAGTTTTAATACAAGCTCTTCTTAGATATGGATCATTAAACAATCATTTGAATAATGAACCTAATTGCAGAATTATAGTGATATAAATTTCTTAGGATTTCATATATTATGAATTTATGTTGGTGATAGTTTTGAAATTAATTTGTTCAACAGGAAGAGATTCTGGTAATGCCAATGCATCTTCCTTCCCAAGCCCCTGTCACCTTTAATTTTGATGAAAAACTACAAAATGAGGTTACTATTAAATATTTTGTGTGTGAGGAGCATGCTAGTGAATAGTCAAAAGGCAAAATGTTTTAAGATGAGCTCAAATAAATGAGTAAGTGACCAAGCTGAAGGAGTCGAGTAACAAAGGCTCAACTTCCATCCCTAGCATATTAATTCTCTGGTAAGGATTTAGTTATGTTAAGTGAATGTTAATTAAGACTCATATATGTCCTTTTAGCTTGGTATCTCATTCTACTTGAATGATGGAGAAAGTAGTGGGATCAAAGGTATTGGATAATCATGCTGAAAATCAAGCAATTTTTTTTTTCATTTAAAAGTTTTTTTCACCCTAGCCATTTGGCTCAGTGGATAGAGCGTCAGCCTGGGGACTGAAGGGTCCTGGGTTCAAGTCTGTTCAAGGGCACATGCCTGGGTTGCAGGATCGATCCCCAGTAGGGGTCCTGCAGGGGGCAGCCAGTCAATGATTCTCTCTCATCATTGATGTTTCTCTCTCTCTCTCTCTCCCTCTTCCTTCCTCTCTGAAATCAATAAAAATATATTTTTAAAAAATGAAAAACAAAAAAATAAAAGCTTTTTTCTCCTACGCTCATTTTCTCCAAGTGTCTAAAATGTATTTTCATCAAAAAATTCTGATCATATCATTAAAAGCTTAATTGATTCTGCTTTTCATTATATTAACATAAGTATATATCATCTATGTATTATGTGTACTATATATGCTGTTCTTCTCAATATATACCATTTATCTATATATAAAATTACATATTCATTCTATTTCTGTTAAAATTATTTCTTGAAATTTAAACCAAATCTTCCCATAGCAGTTACTTTTTTACAACAAAATAAACAATGTCATTGGTGAAAGGAATGTCAAGCTGCTTTTGAACTGACTAAACAGCAACTGATGTCCTCAAGGATTCTAGTGTATTATGACCCTGCCCTGCCAATCTGTTTAGCTACTGACGCTTCACCATATGGGGTCAGAGCAGTGATTTCTCACATAATGCCAAATGACCTAGAAAAGCCTTTAGCATTTGCTTTGTGAACGCTTACTGAAGAATTAGGCACAGATGGGGAGGTCTTACCTTATATGCTTGCATTTGTTGCCATTAAATTACTGAATGTCACTTCTATACATACTCTGGTCATCATGGGAAAATCTATGGTACTGAGACTCTAACTTCTGTCGGGGGTCTTTTGCAATGTGAGTAACGCCACTTTGGCTTAAACTTGGGAGTTTGTAGTGGCACCCATGTTTCTATAAATCTCATGAATTAAGAAAACTTTGAGGGAATTACTAACCAAAGATATGCTAAGAAACACCTTTCCCTAAGAGGGAGAGAAATCTTAGCCATAAATATAGTTGTGGAAAAAGAGGTAATGAATTTGATAGGTCTTAATAGTCGCCTTTGTACATGTCTGCTCGTATAAAATAGTTATTTCACAATGTCATGTGGAAAAACATATTGAATGAAAGCAAATGATGCAGAGATTGCCAAGGGGCATGTGCAAGACACCAGGATAAAGCAGTTTCAGAGTGTTTACAGGATTGTCAGTGAGAGCAAAGTCAATAGAGACAGTGAATAATATTTTACTTTATAGATTATTAAGGGCAAATGTTGAGTGCAATGTACATAAGTACAGATACCTAGTTTCATTGAAGGAGAACAGAAGTCGTTGCTCTACCTAATACTACATATTATGCTGGAAATGAGTATATTAGAATATAAGTAACAAAGGAGATTGCTGCTGACATTAAAGATATTTTTCTTAGGGTCAGAAAAGCCAAGAAAATGTGAATAGCAATTAGCAGACGTGAACTTTAGTTTCATTTTAACTAAAATAAATGGTGGGGGAGAAATGAGTGGTTCTGAATGCACAGGGGGAGGGGCAGATGATTGAGAAAGTCACAAAGCATGTTTATCTGGCTTTGACTGAGAAGCCATAGAGATTTTTTCATCCAGTGCTCCATGTCTCCCCTGTTCATTTTCTTTCATTTTTACGTAGTTTGCTGATGAATGCATTTTGTTCCTCCTTTCATCATCTGTCTCTTAATGATGCACAACCACCTGACCTTGGTCTCTCCTCATAATAGACCACCTCTACAACAAATGCTCACAATAAATATACTTATCACCTTAAAAAATGTATTCTTCAGTGAAAGGTATCTGATGTTCTCCATTTTTAACAATCCTAAAACCTGTTCAGAAAATGAGAGTTTGAAAAAAGTGAGATTATCCTGAACTATTATACCCAATTCAGAAATTCTGCCAAATCCCTGGTGATGAGTAAACTATCATTTTATTTTCAAATAGCTTGGTGATGTCTTGTTCTACTTGATTTTGCATCTAGTGAGCCCACAAAATACATGTGTTCCAGTTAAATACACACTAAATCTTCTCATTCTACTGTCTGATGGGTGATTAGATAATTTGTTTTTGGCCTTAGGTTAAGGTCTTACTCTCTTTCACTGGTGAAAATATCATCTGTTGAATCCTGATTATGCATTAAATTTCCCCAAAGTTTTCCAACTAAGGTTACAATTTTTAATTGGATCATTTTAGTCTGAACAAAATAATATCGTAAAACTATCTGTGGTAGTCATGATGAATACAAAGACTGCAGAAACCTAATAAATAGTGCTCTATTCATTTTTAAAATAAATTAAATCTTAAGAATGTACACAACTCTCAATTTTACCAAATCCCAGAACCATTGAATGTTGCCTTTTCTAAAGTTAAAGAAATTAACCCTTTTTCTAAGCTTGCCTGACTGTACTTTGCTTAGAATGCTGTTTTCTCTTAATGTTTTCTTAAATGAAAGAAAGTGCTTATGTCAACAAGCTAAAACTTCTTTAAGCTTAAAAAAGCTGTTTAAAGAGCAAACTACCTTATGGAAACACTGCCTGGGAAAGGAAATCATAGAGACCATTATGAGGATGAGAAACATGCCCCAGTGGAAATTGTTACATGGGGAATGGATGATGTGCATAAGCATAGAACAGAAGGAAAAAACTGAACCCATCCAGTTTAGATTGAATAATATCCATCATAAAAGGAGGTTAGTGAAGATAAGAAAAAAAATCAGACCGTACTTTGCATATATGTATGCTATCTTGCACATCTACACTAATAAAAGACCAAGATGCTAATTGACCGTACCTTTGCTACGCCCACCAGCCAATCAGAAGAGTATGCAAATTAACCCAACAAAGATGGCCATTAAATTTGCATACTGCAGGTGGGGCAGGCAGCTCCAGAAGCCACCCGTGGGATCTGGGCTGCAGATCGGGCACCGGGGAGGCAGGGTGGGCAACGCCAGATGCCACCGAGGAGGCGGAGCCGGCGATTGCCCCAGCCAGAAGCCTGAGGCCTGGGAAGGAGTGGAGCCAGCAATCGCCCTGGGCTGGGGGTCCCCTGCCCAAGCCTAAGGCCCCGGCCAGAGGTCTTAGGCCTGGGCAGGCAATTGGAGTGGGCTGGAGGTCCCCTGCCCAGGCCTAATGCCTGGCCTAAGGCCTTAGGCCTGGGAAGGGGCCGAGCCAGGGAATGGTGTGAACTATAGAGGAAACACCTTTTCTGACTGCTCATTGGCTAAGCTCCCTGTATGCCACTGGTAATATTCTTAGTAACTTGGGTAATAAGAATCCAAGAAGGTAATGTAGGGTTTTTCCACCTCACTCCTGGAGAAAAAAATGAAGGTCTGCTGCTGGAGGGTCTAAGAAATATCATATCTTGCCCTAGTTGGTTTGGCTCAGTAGATAATGCCTCAGCCTGCCTACCACAGGGTCTGGGTTCAATTCTGACCAAGGGCAGGTACCTAGGTTGCAGGCTCTTCCCTGACTGGGGCCCAGGTCAGCGCTCATGCAGGAGGCAACCAATCAAAGTGTTCCTCTTACTTTGATGTTTCTCTCTGTCTTTCCCTTTCTCTTCCACATTCTCTAAAAATCAATGGAAACATATCCTCAGGTGAGGATAAAAAAATAATAAAGAATTGTCATATCCTATGAAAGACACATCTTGAAAATGCCTAAAGAAAGTTGTCATTTTTTCATGGTGAAGGGACTGGAGTCCGTGTTGATGAAAACACCTTGGTGGCTGCGGTGACTGGCAGTGGCTGCAGCAGCAGGGTGATGGTTCTGGTGCCTTCCCCTGATCAGCCCGGTCGCCTCCCACAAAGGGAGGCCAGACTGCGGCTTAGGCCCGCTCCCCAAGGGGAGCAGGGAGCGGGCTTAAGCCATCAGTAGGACATCCCCTGAGTGCTCCCAGTATGTGAGAGGGGGCAGGCTGGGCTGAGGGACCAACCCCCCCAGTGCATGAATTTCATGCACCGCGCCCCTAGTTCTTTTATAATAACTCACCAAGAGCTAAAGTTATGTGTTTCCAGGACCTACCTATATGTAAATATTTCAGCAGGTAGTATAGCTTAAAATTACAATTTATGTGCTAAGGAGATAACTGTGCCTATTGGCATGCAAAACAACAAATGGGTGTGGAGTTAAACATTTGTGTGCAAACTCTTAACTTCTGAATTTACATTACAGAATTTTTTAAAATACATTTTTCAACATATTAGCCAAGGTTAAACTCCCCAGCTCCCGCTACTCATAGGTGCGCAAAGTGTTTTCGCTCCGTAGGTACAGTAGCCACATCACAGTTTTGTAAGTGACATAGAGGAATCTTAATTACACTCTTCCTCTTGTCTATTAAGCATACCAAGTGAAGTGGTTGTTATATAGCAAACCTTCTTTAATATGCACAAGAGGAAGACAGCATGTGAAGACAGAGCTATGACATAGACTGCTAGGTAAATACGGGCCAGTGGAGAAATGCTCGGCTAAGCAATCTGATAAAAAGGCCCACTCTCCCTCTCTGTGTGTATGTGTACATGTACATTTATTTACATAATTATAAGTTATCAGACTTATTTGCTCAAAAAGGCTAAGCATCTAAATGGAGTTTTATAAATTGATTCATAGTAGAGTGTTTGGGAAGTAGGTGTCAACTACAAAGTTTTTCAATCATGTACAGTAATATATTTGGGGGAACACATTCTTCTGAAATTATGGGTATATATGTGTGTTTAGAATAAATCATTCAATTAAATAATGACTATATAACTGACTTTCCCACACTTTGTGACATAAAGTAAACCAGTTACTCATTTGGGGGCATATTTAAGCCACATATACACATATACATCTTCCTAGTAGCAGTGCTAAGGGAATTAATGTTTATAAAGCACACTGGGATTCTAAGATGAAAGATTCTAAGGAAGCACAAATTATTAAACATCCCAATAAACATGCTTATCATGAAGGGTTTAAGACTAATGAGCAGCATGTATTTTATTCCTCAAGGTCTTTCTCAGCTTTAGTTATTATTAAAGGAAGAAAATAATGGTATTGGCAGAGTCAGGTACTTTAGAAAGTTAACTTTCTCTAATGTAATTGAAATTACACACACACAAACACACACAAGCACACCTTATGGCAAATAATTTACATTTTTTGAATCAAGAAATAAGAGTATGATTCAAATAAGGCCCCTCATTCTGTTTAGTTCTATCTCTGACTTGTGGCTTGTTACACAAAGTGGTATTTTTATACTATTTAGCAAAATTTAATTTTTAAATGCATAAGCTTCAAAAACTGCACCCTCTGAATGGTATTTTGAGAAATAGGCAACTACATGCCAACATTTTTCTTGTATTTTCTACAACTGCATAGAGTGAAAAGAAAATGGGTGAGATGGAATTGCATCCATTTTCACATTCTCATCATTTAATAGTTGAATGCATTGGGTCTAATCCCAGGTCTACTACTGACTAGCTGTATGATCAAAATCAAGATTTTTAACCTCTCATTTGCTTATCTGTAAAATTGGTTAAAAATAACTCTCAGATGCACAATTTCTTTAATATACCTCCCATAGTGCTGAGAAATGTTCCTGGCTTTGTTAGTAGTATCACTCCTACTTTTGCTGCTACTATTACTACTCCTATCACTATTACCCAGTAATACCTCAATTAAAGGTCATTTTAAAGTACTTCAACTTGTCCTAATACAATAACCCATTGATTTCAGGCAAAATTGCTGTCAACTTGTAATCTCTGTGTAGTAGGTGTCAATCTAACTTGTCTCCCTTGCAGAAACTGATTGTATTCTTTTCTTCTCTATAACAGTTTGAGTTTTCTGCCTCTGCAGTACTGTCAGCACAGCATGTACAATGACATGGCAGACAGGTAGCAAGTCAAGCAGGGATAGAAAGGGCACATAAGTTAACTGCAGCAACAACAAATATTCAAAAGTGTTTGTCTTCTTTCCCTGATAACAAAGCAAAAAAGAATCCTGCGTTCAGCTTTGTGCGAAAGCCACACGTGGAACCATAAAATTCCGGCTGTTATCAGTCAAATAAACCTCTTTCATCAGCTTTCTGAGAAACATGCTGCAAACACAAAGACACAATTTACTTCCATGAAGTGAGTGAAGGCTTTATTCTCTCATTTTGACAATGACATCGGAATTTCCCAGGTGAACAAGCCCTCCTATTAAACCCCGCTGTCTCACTGGATCTATGCTTGAAGAAGGGAGCAGTGCAAGCGTTTTGTCAGTACAAAAATGTAAATAAACTTTGGCTAAGTTGAAGCACAAAGCAAGAAATTTTGTGTTTATGCTTTTATTTTTTTGCCATTTGTAATATTTGCTCTTTTTAATTTGCATTTGTGCAGACACATGGCCAGTGGATTCTAGAGAACTATTTGTCAGGCAGCCTAAATGAAAAGTGGTTAATATTTAGAAAAGTTCAACTTCTGCATCTTAATTTCTTAATTTCTACAATGAGATTGTTGCAACACTTAGTTAGCATCCATAGATAGTAAGGCTGTTGGGATGATTGAGTTAATAATGCAATGGGATTTGAGATCCTTGATTTAAAGGTATTATATAAGGAAAAATAATTTGACTATCAAACAGGAAAAATTCTAATTTTCTCCTGTGAAGTAAACCTATAATATAGACCAAATTTTCAAAGAAAGGTATAATGGGGATGCTTACCAAATTTCATGTACATGCGTTACACACTCAGACGCATATAATTGCGTATGCAAAATGGATAATTGCATATAAAATTGCCCATTTGTGTGTGCAATTACCCATTTTATGTTCACAAATGCTTGTTTGAAAATCTGGCCCTAAAACTCTAGCAGTAGAGAAAAAATCAGCTTGCACACATAGTTTCTGAAACAGAAATTATGGCCTGCCTTGACTGTAAAACTGCTGTCAAGTATTTTTGCTGTCTTCTTTTCAGTGTTGATTCAGAATGTATTTCCAGACTGCATAACAATACAGTAGCATGAAAGATATTTTTAAAAGATAAACATAGAAATGTTTTAGCCAGCTGCCACCAAAGATGCTAATATATCTTGCGACACTAGCAGCTAGTGATGAAGGCTATGTAATCACTGCTGGGTATAAGAGGCTACTGTATGTAGAGGAAATAGGAATCATGTTTAATCAAAACTGCAAAGCATTATGTTTTAAAGATCCGCACTTGCCCATGGCATAGGATTACTGAAACCAACAAGTTAAATTTTGGTCTATTTGAAAGTGGACTTTTTGTTGTTTTTTACTAAGCTGGCATTTACACAACTTGAGATTTCTTTAATGTGAACTCCTGTGGAGAAAGAGAGGTGGGGAGATAGGCAGCGTTTGTGCCATATATGTAGTGAGCATATTACTTGTCTCAAGAAATTATTAGATTTTATATAAAAATCATTCCACCAATTACAATGAACTTCCAAATATAACTTCCCATACTCTCCTTCTGAGTCATTTTCAGAGATGATAACCAAGCCTCAGCAAGAGTCTCACTCAACTAAGAGAATACGGCTTATTAGTGATGGGTTTCCATAATTCCAATCCAGATTTCATAAACTGAGAACCAGCTTCTTTCTCCTCCACAGTGCTGGCAACATGTAAACAATTGTGTAATCACAGAATAAATAAAGGACACTAGCATATTCTTACTCTATCAGAATCATCACAAGTCTCCATTAGATAAAATTACAAAAGCTACAGGAATATCTTGAAAATAATTAATATTTAGCCTTTAAAAGAAAAAAAGTTTATCCAAAAAATATATACCAGTACTTGCCTTTACTTGCAAAATACTTTCTCAAAAGCAGAGATCTGGATATAATTTCTATAGGTTCTCTTATTCTCAAGCATATTTTTCTCAAAAGTCAGAGAGCAGATCTCAAACTACTTTACATGTAATATTATATGAGACAAAAAATACATGCTCAATCGTTGCTTCAATTGTAAGGAGAAAGAAAATGCATACTTCTATCCCTGCAATTTCAACTATAGTTGAAATAGTTTCTACAGATACGATAAGAAAAATTGTTCTTGAGAAAATAGCAAAAACTAATAGCCCATCTGCATAGCTGGCAGATGTGAATACCATGACTTAAATTCCATTTTCAAGTTTGAGATGCAATTTCATTTGGTGTATGAACAGAACACCAAGTGTGTGCAAAATAGTGCACTTAAGATCTATCGAATATTCTCTAGTGGGGTTTAAGCAGAAAAGTTTTAATATTCATAATATATTGATGATAGTTTCTTGATCCAAAATGTAATGTGTATTATAAAATTGAATGGTTTATATATTACAGATACATTTATAGGAAATTACTACTTAAATAGAAAACTAGCAAATTTTTATCATACCAATTACAATTAAGAAAAATATATTCACCATGTCTATGTGTGTTTTTAATTGCCAACAGACTTTTAAAATATTTTAGTGTTTTTCACCAGATTCTTTATGTAAACATTTGTGTATTTCTTAATGAGTGTTAGAATAATTTCTGATGGTATGTAATATTTTCTTAATGTCACTTTTGAAAATTATCAGCTCTCAAGACAACATCATTTTAAGAAACAAATATTTGTGAAAGAAGAGTTATTCAAATCTGTTTTATTTTTGTCTTTGAATTATCTAAGTTCAAATTCTGATTTTGGAATAAAGTCTATAAATAAAACATTTAAACCATCAGTAAAATATATACATTCAGATTGTTATTTTAACTGTAGTTTGGTGAAAAATTATTTAAGCCCAATGTCAAAGACCAATTTGTAAATATAAATATTAATTACATATGGCTTAGTTGTCTTATCTTTTAAGATATTATCATTGAAATAATTGCAAGCTGTTAACTTTGTCTCTTTTACACAAATATGCTCTTTCACAAAGGGAAAAGTAGTTGAAGATAATACCAACTATTGCTGAGAGATGTAATCAAGTGTGCTTGCTGAAACATCCTTTTAGTAATTCTTATTGTTTGTGGAGTTTAAAATAAGAAGCCCAGCCTATCAATTTTAAGTCAGAATGTGATAACAGTTGAAAAAATTTTTGAAGACACAATAGAAGGTTCTATTGAAATTCAATCTGGGACTTATTGAACTTAATTGCTGAGGACACTATTAATAGGGGCAGGGTTGACTTTTATTTCCATGACTTTAGAAAGCAGTCCTCATACCAGCAAAATTGGGCAGTGGGTAAAAGGGGGTGGGACAAACAGTGTAAATCCATTCCTACAGCTGGAAAATACAGCTCAAAGTATATATCTTATTGATGGTTCAGAGCATTTCTTTATACACAAAATATTATGTCACTCTTTAAACAAACAGAAATATAGGAAGCCACAGAAAAACACAACATTGTGAAGATGAAAAAACAGAATGATTTTGCAAGCTTAGGAAATTTTTTGTGTTTTGTATGGTGGATGTGAGAGATTTGGTTTCTAGCAATATTTTATTTTTAAAAAGGAGAATATATGGGCCTTTATCTAGATTGTTAGAGCATTGTTAGTCACAAGGGTGCAGCCTAAATGGAAGAATATGAGTGCCTCTGTCACATTCCACCAACTGTGGCTATGGAGCTATGCGTACTGGTTTCATCACATCATCATGTGTGCACATGTAATGAGAAGAAATATTTCAGGACTGCATATCTGCTACACAGTAAACTTGCCTTGATCCTCTCAACATCCCCTCTCACTCTCCCTTCCTGGCTCTTTACCTCATGACACATACATTTTAAACACACACACCCACACACCATCAAAACTGGAGATAGTATTTCAGGCTGAGTTGTAAGTATACATTCCAAATTTGAACAATCATAATTCCCTAACTTCTCGAGGTTAGCATTCTTTGGGGGAGAAGGGAGAGAATGAGTTATCTGTTGCCATTATAATACTATATAACAAAACATTCTGAAACTCAATTGCCTAAACTAATCACCCTGTCATTTTGCTCATAACCATATAATATTGCTCATAAGTCAACATGTTGGCTGGGAAGTTCTCATGTTGGTTGAGCTTGATGAAGTTCACTCATGGATCTGCAGGTCAGCTGGGAAACTTACTGATCTTGTTTTGTTCATAACTAAGACCTCATCTGGAGGCACTGGGATGAAAAGGTCCTCCTCCACGTGGTGTCATGTCCTCCACCAGGAGAGCCTAAGTTTGTATGAAAGAATCAGGATCCTAAAAAAAAAAGTAGAGGTGCATGAAGCCTCTTGAGGCCTAGACTCAGTATAGACCCATCATCTACTACATTCTATTGGACAAACAAAGTAACAAGATTTACTTAGATTTAAGGAGTAGGAAAACAGGCTCTTAAATATTGATGGAAAGAACTGTAAAATCGCATTGCTAAGGGCACAGATAACACATAAATGGAGAATTGGGCCATTTATGCAATCAGTCTACCACAAGAATCTATATATATAAAGAGCCAGGGGCTGTCACATCTGAAACAACCGAATGGACAACCGACCAGGCTGAGTGGGGCGACAAGGCCGGCAGGGGGGTTAGTGAGGGATGACCAAATGACTGAACAAGCAGGCAGTGAGGGGGCGACCAGGCTGGCAGGGGGGCAGTTGGGAGCAACCAGGCCAGCAGGGGGGCAGTTGGGGGCGACTAGGCCAGCAGGGTGGCCATTAAGGGGTAACCCAGCTGGTGGAGGCGGGCAGTTAGGGGTGACCAGGCTGGCAGAGGAGGGCTATTGGGGGTTACCAGGCAGGGGGGGCAGTAAGGGGCAACCAGGCCAGTGAGAGGGAGACAGTTAAGGGTGACCAGGCCAGCAAGGGAGGACAGTTAGGGGTGACCAGGCCGGCAAGGGAGGGCAGTTAGGGGTGACTGGGACTGCAGGGGAGCAGTTAGGCATCGATCAGGCTGGCAGGGGAGTGGTTATGGGGTGATCAGGCTGGCAGGCAGGTGAGCAGTTGGGACCAGCAGTCCCCAGATTGTGAGAGGGATGTCCGACACCTGGTTTAGGCCCGATCCCTGTAAACCGACAGTTGAACATCCCCCGAGGGTCCCCAGATTGGAGAGGGCGCAGGCTGGGCTGAGGGACACCCCCCCCCCCCCAGTGCATGAATTTCATGCACCAGGCCTCTAGTATTCTAATAAAAGAAGATCCCAAAGATTCAAGTGTCACACAGAATTGGAATCCCCCAATGCAAGGTCTGAACACCAATGATGTAAACTTTCAAATGGGGAACCAGGGCATACCTGACCCCAGATAACTGCATGACTACCTGTCTCAAATCATTTAGTTTCTGCAGTCCAACTCTTCATAGAGGCCTTGCCTATCAATCCTGCATCCTAAATAAAATTGTAGAGCTTCTTTACCCTCTAATGCTTTGCCCAGCTTAGTTTTTCATCCCTGCACTCATCATCACCTGATATACTATTTATTTGTTTGATTTTTTTACTTATCTACCCTCAACTAAAATGTACATTCCTTGAGTCCAGGAATTTTATATCCCTGCACTTAGAACACTGTCTGGCATAGTAGATGCTCAATAACTGTGCATTGAATGGATGCCTTATAGACCAGGGCTATTGAGGTCCCACAGCTACTGCCTCTAGAGCTAGGCATAAAAGTCACGAAGCCTATTGGTAGCTAAATTTACTTCTGACTTGACACAAGCATACTATCTAGTCATATCTCTGTTTCTGACTTCTCTTCAATAAGTCTCATCTACTGATTCTGCTGTGAAAAGATTTGACCCTGAGCATTATGCCACTCAATATATTTATTCATGACTCATGTCCACAGCTCAGCCATTAGTTTTACCTAACTTCAATCTATACAGTTCTTAGTATGTCTATGTAACAATGTTTCTTGCTTTAAGAAGATATTATGGAATGGTGAAAAGACTGTTTTGTGAACATAAAGACCTGAGTTCAAATCTAATTTCTGCTTTGGTTGTGACATTGGAGGAGTTACATACCTTCTTAAGATTCATTTTTCTTGCACCTATAATATAAATGATGATACATAATACCCTGAGCCCATAGTCAGCCCCTTAAAAGAAATCTGGTCCAGAAGTGGACAACCAATAACAATGTTTGTACTAGATGACCTTCTCCAGTCATATTAGATTGGCCCAAATTCAACTTAGATTGAACCCAATGAGCTTCTTTCCCTATCTACCCCCTTTCTTGGAATTGGAAATGAGAACATATGATCTACAGAGACTGGGTAACAGAAAAATACTCTAAAGAGCAAGAAAGACAAAGAAGGCCCCAAGGGGAAAAAAAATCAGAGGCAAAAAATGGAGGGAAATTGCTACCTGGTTTTCCAATAACTTCTAAATTTCTTATTTTAACTATTTCCCATGGTGTTTCTATTCATGCCGTTGGACATCATGAAACATTACTGGTTCTAAACAATTAATATCCCTTTTCTTCATTAATCTAGTTAGAATTGGTTTCAGTTATTTACAACCAAAAAGTCCAAACCAATAAAATTACTTTTGGAGTTGTTGAAAAGATTAAAAGAGATAAGGCCTAAAAAATTCCTAGTAAGCTGTACTTAATATTTATCATTTAACTCTACTGGAACTATGCTTGTCCCTGACCGTAGTCTGTCTATTGCCCCTACTATGTCCTCAATGACCCTGCTTACTGCTGACTTAGCTGAGACTGGACAGGTTGTTGTACTAAACTGTATCCAGATCTATTGAACAATGGATTTATACATATGTGCCTTGATCATGCATTTTTAAAGGAAATGCATAAACTTTTTTTTTTAGCAGACATACTTCAGAGGTAGATCGCACCTACTCTCTCATCCTTAGAGATCTTGCTCCTATATTCTTAACAGCCAAACTGACTGGAAACTCCAGCTCCCTTTCTCTCTCTGAAATCAATCTTATATAATAAAAGCGTAATATGCTAAGTGTCCGGTCGGCCTTTCAACCAATCAAAGCATAATATGCTAATGATATGCTAAGGCTGCTCAACTGCTCACTATGATGTGAACTGACCACAAGGGGGCAGAGAGTCGACCGGTTGACCAGTCACTATGACGTGCACTGACCACCAGGGGGCAGATGCTCCGACCAGTAGGTTAGCTTGCTGCTGGGGTCCAGCCGATCAGGACTGAGCCAGAGGGGCTGGACACACCCTGGAGCCCTCCCAGTGGTCCTTCCCCAGCTGGCCAACCTCCCACATCCCTCGGGGGATGTTGGAGAGCCAGTTTCAGTCCAATCCTGCAAGCCAGGCTGAGGGACCCCACTGGTGCACAAATTCATGCATGGGGCCTCTAGTCATATGTATAAGAAAAGTCATTGAATCATTGAATACAAGTAATGAATAGGCTTTGGGATTTTTTTGATAATTCAGTTTCTTACAAAATGAGTCATGACCACATTGGGAAAATATTTAAATTTCTTGCTGATTTGAGGTGAATTACTGACAATGATAAAAGCAAGAAAAAATTCAAAATGCATCAGTGAAATAAGGACATTGGTGACAGACTGGATAATGAATGCTGTCAATTTTAAGATTACCTCGAAGTTGTCACCGCACAAGAAAACTTAAAATGCTTTTGAAATCTTACATCGGATATATGAAAAATATTTGATAGAGGTTTTCCAAATTTGACAACAATCCTAAAATTTATATGGCATTCCAAAAAGTGAGTTGGAAAACTGAAAAAAAAACTGTTCTATATTATTAAATATTTAAAAATAGGGTTTAACCATACTATAATAAAGCATGTTTAGTCTTTTTATTCTCGCTATAGAAAATATTGCAAAATAATTTTCATATGTGCAGATCATTGATTGTGTAGCCTAAAAACTTGGGGGAAAAGTATTATAACTGTGAAACACAATTAATTAATTAAAAAAACTGCTTTCTTTTTCTGAATTTGGTTATGTTTATTGTATTTGACAGATTTTTTTACATGAGTATTTTTTATTTTTTAATTGCCGTTTAGATTCAATATTACTTTGTATTAGTTTCACCTGTACAGATTGGCAGATTTGTAAATGTGTAATTTATTGCAAGTTATTTTATCATTCAGAGTAAATATTAGTTTTTGTGCTTAATTTACATACTTAATTGTAATTGGTATTCTATTTCTTAAACATTATCTCCCAAATTAGTTACACTTCAGGTTTCACAATAGCTGAATCTTCCCCTCATCATACGATTTTATTTTCTGTAATTAATTTTTCAGGTTAAAATAGAAGAGTGTGGAAAATTTATGACCACAGGTCTTATTAGACCAGGGTAAAAGAAAATATATTTAAAAAATAGGAGAATCACCTACTACATTAGGGATTTCCCCATTTAGTACTGGTAATTCTAAAAAGAAAGAAGATTAAAGATGAACTCTTGGCATTGTTAATGAATCTTTGCATCTAAAATTCCCAAAACAAAAAATGAACAAAACAAGTCCTGTACCATTTTTGTTTTCCATTTTAGAGTGGCCAAGTCTGCTTAGAATGCAGAGTTTAAACCTGAGAATTTCATTTTGCAATGAATTACATAAAAATACAGAAATGTGAATGCTAGGAAATGTCCTAGTAACTGAGGTATAAGAGATTGTGCTATATGTTAATAAAAACACAGTCTCTGTTCATTAAAATTGTTTGAACATTGGAACTTTGTAACATGCATTAGGATTAACTTCAAGCAGTTGCATTCTTTATGACATATGATTTCTCTCATTAGTGCACTTTGGTTGCTTTTATATGTATGATTCTCAACCCACTGCTTTAAATATTATACATTGCATTTTCACAGAAGCAATTAATACATCTTTTTAAAAAATGATTCTTACATACATTCCAACACTGCTTTATAGCAGAGTATATCAAGTTTTAACAATTATAAAGCCTCTCAGATTCTGTTTGAGAGTGCTAGAGCAATATAAATACGAAGGAAAAGTGCCTTGAAAAATACTCTGGATTTGCGTTTTGGTTTTCAGCTAATTTATTTTATTAAGGCTGGAAATCTCTACATGCATTTGTGTAGACTTTTACTTGTAGTTAGCTGCCACACAGAAAAGATCACATCATAGAGTGATGACTTTGACACAAATAATTGAAACTCAAGAGGGTGAACTTTTTACTTCTGTGACAAGTACATATTTTTGTTTAAAATATGATTCTTCCTTTGTGTATTTAATAACTTTATTAAATGACCATTATTTAATAAAGGTGGACCCACATTGAACACTTGTGAGGCATGGAGCAAGAGTATAAATAAAGGCCTGCATATTATATGTGTAAATATAAACAATTTATAAATAATTTAACAAATATATCATCACAATGACAAAATTTTAAAATCTGCAAAGCTATAATTTTTATATGAATCAAAGTGGGTAAAGTATCAAAACTGACCATTTTTATTGTTATCCTGATATTGTGTCAGCAATGTTTAGATAATATATTATGTACATAATGCATAACATATTTTATTCCATATATTTAGTTATAAATATTTTATTCCAAAAATTTATTTTTTACCTTTATTTTAGTATAATCACTCTGTTGCAATTAAATTTTCACATTATTTGTTGGCTATATACACTCTATCTAAAAAATTTAAAAATAAAATATTATTAAACTCAAAGTGTACAAAATTTGAATCTATTTCATCAACCTTTAAATAAAGTGAAAATATAAGATAAAAATAAATTTAGTACTCATATATAATTGCAATAAACTATTTCTTATCTAAAATACTCAAAATATTTATTACATATAAACTAGAGGCCCAGTGCAAGAGATTCGTGCACTGGGGGGGTCCCTCAGCCCGTCCTGCACCCTCTCGCTGTCTGGGGTTCTCGCAGTCCAGGACCCCTTGCTCCTTACTGTCAGCCTGCAGCAGAGGTGGGAGCCCTGCTGCTGCACTTGCCAGCTGTGAGCCCGGCTCACTGCTCCTTAGTGCTGCCTCGGAGGCAGGAGAGGCTCCCGCCACCGCTGTTGGGCTCACCAGCCATGAGCCTGGCTTTTAGCTGAGTGGTGCTCCCCCTATGGGAGCGCACTGACCACCAGGGGGCAGCTTCTGCATTGAGCGTCTTCCCCCTGGTGGTTAGTGTGTATCATAGCAACCGGTCATTCCACTGTTCGGTTGATTTGCATATTATGCTTTTATTATATAGGATATACAAATAATATTTAATAAATAAGAAATTTTAAAGTCAAATTTATATGAATAAAATTGAAATCTTACATGTTTGCAAATATAAGCAAATTTTATTACTTATTTTTTCAGGTAAAACTATTCAGAATTCTGCTATTCAATATAAATCCATAAATATTTAATGTATGATATCTATACCTCCATAATTCCAAATTGAGTAATTATATGAATTATTTTATGTTGTAAAATATTCCTCAGCTGCCATGTGCAAATGTCATGCTAATAGATGAAAATATTTCCAAAGCTATGAATTTGAACATGCACTGAAGCAATAAAATGGACACTCAGAGCTATTGGGAATTTATACATTTTGCAAGAATATATTATATTTATGACACCTAAGAGGAAGAATTTCATCTACTTTTTACTGAGTTTATTTAAATAGGAACAACACCAAAATCTTAATAGACATACTGGACACTGGCAAAAGATACTCGCTCAAAAGGAAATATATAAAGCAAAAAAATCATATGGAAACTTGTTCATTGACTATTAATAAAAGTAGTAATCATTACAATAAAATTAAAGTGTTATTTTACTCCTATTAAATTAGAAAAATATTTTAAGTATTTTTAAAAGCCTGATAATGGAAGACAATATAGAAAAACTGGAATATTCACACTTTTCTGGTGATAAGGTAAATTAGGACAATTATTCTAGACAGAAAGTTGAAATTTTATTAACAAATCAAGAGACATAAATTGTACATATCCTTTTTTGCAATAATCTCATCTAAAGAAATTGCTCTAAGAAATCTATTCAAAAAGGAAGAACAACAAATTAGAAAATTTAGGACAACAAAAATGGTTCCGCATATGAGAAGGATTAAGTAGATCATTCTATATCAAATATGTAAAACATCTATTAAAATGATAAATAAAAAACTGTAGCAAATTAAAACATATTTTCTAAGTGAAGAAACAGTACAAAATTTAAGGTACAATATGCTTAAATGACGTAAAATATTCACACATATGGCTAAAGACTTGCCAGGGAACAGAGACTTAAAAATAGCTGTAAGAATATGTGTGAATTTTTTTCTTTTCTAACTTTCTTGACAGTATAAGAAATTTCATTTTAACTTGTATTTATACCCAGTTTACATGTTATTGCCTATCAGTTCAATATGCCTAGTGCTAACCCAGAAAGCATCCTGCTCCCCTATCTTCTTAGTTAACTGACAAAAATTCCAACCTTGGATAAAATCAAACATCTATCGCTTCACCTACACACAGGCAGTTGATTATTGCCACAGGTTACAATATGACAAAGGTTTTTGTAGGACTCTAAGTTAATGATCACCAACCTCGAATTAGTCTTCAACCATTCTGGCCATTTTAATGATTTTTAAAATATTTTTTCTCAGTTGTCCCCCACCCACTATATTCCACAATGGTTATTTCTAAATTAGCCCCATTGACTTTAAATATCTGAACGCTCCTCCTCACTCACTTTCAGCAGATTATTTCTCGGGGTTTGGGCGGGATGGGGAGAGCTATCTAATAGGAATTCTTTCTACTTCCATACATCACATTAAAAAACCTACTTGAGTCTAAGATACAGCATAGCACAATAGTTAAGAACATAAAAAATTTTTAAAAAAAGAACATAAGCTTAGAAGCCAGACCTCCTGTGTCTGAAGCCTAGCATTATTACTTACTAGCTGTGTGATTTTGGAAAAGTTATTTAACCTCTCACTAATTCTATCTCCTCACCAGTAAAATAGGAATAATAATAGTCTTATATAGGATTATTACAACAATATAAGAATTTAGCATATGAATATATGAGACTGGTATCTGGCATATAATAAGGATTCAATAAATGTCAGCTATTATCTAAATCCATCATTTTGACTTTCCTTTTTATTACAATGCATAAGCAACCCTCTACTTTGAACTGTGACTGAATTCCATTATCTTATAGCTGTTCAAGAATATTACCGAGTGGAATTTCCTTTTTATTATTACATTTTCCACCACTTCTCCAGTAGAAACTCTATTCCATCAGTATTTAAATATGCTTAGGCATCTTTGTTCACAACTAAATTTCTCAAAATAATTGTTTCTATCTGTTGTTCTCAAACTTAAGCATATATCAGAATTAACTGGGGAGCTTGTTAAAAAATGATTTCTGGCCCAACCCCCAGAATTTTTTATTCAGTCATCAGGTGGAACCAGAGAATTTGCATTTCTAACAAGATTCCAGGTGATGTATCTGCTACTGGTCCAGAGACCACACTTTCAGAACATCTGGTCTATACATTCACCACCCACATACTGTTTCTTATTTCTTATAGATTTCACGTCAACACATCTTTAGAATAACTCTATATAAGATCAGCAATGATCTTGGGTTGTCTTTTGGATATTTATTTTGCAATAGTTTCATTCACTCTTTTTTTTTATCTTAGAGAAAGTGTATTGTCAGTTTTCACCCTGCACTTTGTTGAATGTGATTCAAAACAACCAGAATTCCCAAATGATATTACCATCAAATGCACAGAAAATATATTAGCAGCTCCAGATGAACAAAGGTGACTGGAATACATAAAAATCACATTGAAAGACATAAAAAACGACCATGTTGAGATTTGGATACCATACCCATAGGCTTGGAATTGAAATCATTCTTTATTTATAAGCCTACCAGGTGATATTGATGCAAGTAGGCCTTGAACCTCACTTTAAAAAATAGTGACTATCAATATAAAACCAAAATTGTTAATTTAGGTTAAGAGCCTGTAAAAGATCCAGCTCCAGGAGATTAATTATTTTTTGAAATATTGGTTCAAGGCTTTTGTCCATTTTTATATTGTCTGTCTTTTTTTCTCATTAAGTTGCAATAGTTTTGCATATATTCTGAGTATGGGTCCTTTGTCACATGTATGGGTTCCTCACTGTGAATAGATTACCTTTTTATGTTCTTAATGGTTTCTTTTGACTAAGAGAAGTTCTTAGTTTTAATATAATCAAGTTTTCCATTTTTGTCTAAGGTTCATACTTTCTGTATATTAAGAAATATTTGCCTATTCCAATGTCAGAAAGATAATCTAAGTTTTCCTCTAAAAGCTTTATGATTTTATCATTCACATTTATATATTAAGTCAGTAGGAATAGATTTTCTTGTATAGCAGTGATTCTCATATGTTTTAGTCTCAGAAATCCTTTATAGTCTTAAAAAATAGTGAGGACTGCAAGGAGCTTTAGTTCATGTGGGTTATATTTATTGATACTTACCATAATAGAAAACTTAAAAATACTTATGTATTAATGCAATTAAAAGTGTAATAAAATTGCATGTTAACAGTAACATATTAAAATTATATTTTCAAAACATAAAGCATATTTAGTGAGTAATATAACATTTTTCATATTTTTGTAAAACACTTTAATACATGACATAATATAAAACAGCTGGATTCTCATATCTGCTTCTCCAACCTGTTATGCTATATTAGTTTGATTGAAGTTTATGAAGAAAATTGAGTCTCATACAGATTGTAATTAGAAAAAAGAAGAGTATTATATTGATATTTCAAGACAAGTGTGGATATTCTTTGATACCACATTTGACAAGTAGTAGTAGCTTAAAGGTTAGTTGCAATATAGTATCTGAAAAAGTATCAGAAGTTTTTGTACTGTGAACTGTTTGTACTGTGTTACTTTAAAGTAATGGACATGTCTTGGGTTTTAATGGATCTTTGACCTATGCATGATTTTGAAAATCATATATTGATCATTTGGAAAATACTTATTCATTGATTTACATAGATCTTTCAAATGTTGACACATTTTGTTATATAAATTTTTAAAAACCACATTAGAATCACACAGATCTTATCACAAAAATATTTAAGTACTTGGGAGATGTCAAGTTCACAGTTTTCCATAATACCAATTTTTACTTGAAGACCAAATTTTATTGTGGGCAACACATATTATGAGTTGTTTATCTTCAAGTGGAAGACTGACTTCATTAATATTTAGGAATATGTCCACCAAATAAAATCTTAATAACCACAGTTTGGCAATCATTTATCCAAGTGAATATGGTGTTCCATGTAAAAAGTGGCTAGTTCAGCTGGCAACTCAGTCACAATTGTTTTTTATTGAGACAACTATCATACACAGAAGTATTTTACTATATACTGTCATTTCATCATATAAAATATTAAAAAGATGTATACTAAAAGTTAAAATTTAATAAAAGAAATAATTTTTATTGTTTCATAAAGGTCATTCTTTTTTCTTTCATTTTTCACTTACAGTTGATACTCAATATCATTTTATATTACTTTTAGGTGTATAGACAGCATAGTGATTATACAATTATGTCATTTACAAAGTGATTCCCTGACAATTTATGCACCCACCTGGCATTATACATAGTGAAACTGGCTTTAGTTCTTACTGTGAGTGCATAATAGTAAATAAAAAATACAATGAACACTAGTTGGCTGTCATTGACTTGATTAGTGCTAAAGTACCATAGGTTTTACCTCTCCTTTTTGTACCAACATTACAAATGTCAATAGAGTTAAAAGGTAAAGAATGTCTTTACATTCATATGATAATAACTTTAAACTCAAAGACTCCCTGAAAAGATCTTTGGAACTCCCAGGGGTTCATGAATCACACTTTGAAAATCACTAGTGTTAAAAACAATACATAAGATCAATAAAACCAAGAACTGGTTCTTCAAAAGGACAAACAAGATTGATGGACCTCTAGCCAAGCTCACCAGGAAAAAAAAAAAGAGAAGACCCAAATAAACAAAATCAGAAATGAAGGAGGTGAAGTAAAAACTGACCTCACAGGAATACAAAGGATTGTAATAAAATACTATGAATGACTTTATTCCAACAAATGGGACAACCTGGATGAAATGGACATATTCCTAGAAAAAACAACCTTCCAAAACTGAATCAGGAAGAATCAGAAAACCTGAATAGGCCGATAACTACTGATGAAATTGAAGCAGTAATAAAAATAAATAAATAAAACATAAAAACTCCCAGTAAGTAAAAGCCCTGGTCCAGACAGATTCACAGAGGACTTTTACCAAACATTCAAAGAAGAACTAATACCTCTACTCCTCATACTATTCCAAAAAATTCAAAAGGAAGGAACATTTCCAAACTCGTTCAATGAGGCCACCATCACCCTAATTCCAAAACCAGAAAAAGATACGACAAAGAAGGAGAACTACAGGCCAATATCCCTAATGAACATAGACACTAAAATCTGCAACAAAATTTTATCAAACCGGATCCAGCAATACATTAAAAAGACCATACATCATGACCAAGTGGGATTTATTCCAGGTATGCAAGGTTGTTACAATATCCGCAAATCAATAAGTGTGATACAGCACATAAACAGCTTGCAAGACAAAAATCACATGATCATATCAATCGATGCAGAAAAAGCATTTGACATAATCCAACACCCTTTTTTATAAACTCTCAGCAAAGAGGGAATAGAGGTAATATACGTCAACATAATAAAGGCTATATATGACAAACCTATAGCCAACATCATACTTGATGTTGTTCAACATAGTTCTGGAAGTCCTGACCACAGTGATCAGACAAGAAGAAATAAAAGGCATCCAAATTGGAAAGGAGGAAGTAAAACTCTCATTATTTGGAGATGACCTGATACTGTACATAGAAAACCTAAATACTCCATCAAAAAACTACTGGATTTAATAAATGAATTCAGAAACATAGCAGGATACAAAATTAACACCCAAAAATCCCTAGCACTTTTATACAACAATAGTGAACTTTCAGAAAAAGAATTTTTTTAAAAATCCCATTTACCATTGCAACAAAAAAAATTGACATACTTAGAAATAAAGTTAACCAAAGAGGTAAAAGACCTGTACTCTGAAAACCACAGGACATTGAAAAGAGAGATAGAGGGAGCTATAAACAAGTGGACGAATATACCATGTTCATGCACTGGTAGAATCAATATCATTAAAATGTCCATACTACCCAAAGGAATCTAGAAATTAATGCAATCCCCATTAAAATAGCAATTGCCTATTTCACAGACCTAGAACAAACACTCCAAAATGTATATGGAACCAAAAAAGACCATGAATATCTGCAGCAATTCTGAGAAAGAAGAACAAAGTTAGAGGAATCACAATATCAGATATCAAGTTATACTACAAAGCCACTGTACTCAAAACAGCCTGGTACTGGCACAAAAACAGGCATATTGATCAATGGAACAGAACAGAGAACCCAGAAATCGATCCAAGCCACTATGCTCTATTAATATTTGACAAAGGAGGCAAAAGAATACATTGGAGCACAGACAGTCTCTTCAATAAATGGTGTTGGGATAATTGGACAGATATGTACAAAAAAAATGAAACTAGACCACCAACTTACACCATATACAAGAATGAACTCAAAATAGATAAAAGACTTAAATGTAAGACGCGAAACCATAAAAGTCCTAGATGAAACCATTGGCAGCAAAATCTCAGACATTTCTCTCTCATAGCAATATGTTTACCAATGCCTCTCCTAAGGCAATGGAAACTCAGGAGAAAATAAAAGGAACTACATCAAAATAAAAAGCTTCTGCATGGCAAAAGAAACCACCATCAAAATAACAAGAGACCCCACTACATGGGTGAACATATTTGCCAATGATACATCTGATAAGGGTTTAATCTCCAAAATATATAGGGAACTCATAGAACTTAACAAAAGGAAGATGAACAATCCAACCAAAGAGTGTGCAGAGGACCTAAATAGACACTTCTCCAAAGTGGACATAGAGAAAGCCAAGAGACATATGAAAATGCTCAAAGTCACTAATCATCCAAAAGATGCAAATCGAAACTACAATGAGATATGACCTCACACCTGTCAGAATGGCTATCATCATTAAATCAACCAAAGACAAGTGCTGGCAAGGATGCACAGAAAAAGGAACCCTCGCGCACTGCTGGTGGGAATGCAGACTGGTGCAGCCACTGTGGAAAACAGTATGGAGTTTCCTCAAAAAATTAAAAATAGAATTCCCACTTGACCCAGTCATCCCACTTATAGGAATATATCCTAAGAAACCTGAAACACTAGTCAGAAAGAATATATGCACCCCTATGTTCATAGCAGGGCAATTTATAATAGCTAAGACTTGGAAACAGCCTAAGTGCCCATCAGCAGATGAATGGATAAAAAAACTGTAGTGCATTTACACAATGGAATACTATGCGGCAATAAAAAAGAAAGAACTCTTACCATTTGCAAGAGCATGGATGGACCTGGAGAGTATTATGCTGAGTGAAATAAGCCAGTCAGAGAAAAATAAGTATCACATGATCTCACTGATATTTGGAATCTAATGAACCAAATAAACTGATGGTCAAAAATGGACCCAGAGTCATAGAAGGAAGACCAGACTGTTGAACCTCAGAGGGAAGCCAATGAACCAATGAACTTGTATGCATACCCCATGAACACAGACAATGAGGTAGTGAGGGCCTGGGGGTGGGGGAGGATGGGAGAGGGCTAAAAGAGCTTAATTGGGGGGAAAGGAAGACCTATGTAATACTTTCAACAATAAAGACTAAAAGAAAAAAAAAGAAAATCACTAGTGTTGTACTAGATAAATGTTTTTCCATATAAATATCCCACTGACCAAGCACAATTTACTGAAATGTCCCATTTCTGACCACTGTATTACAGTATCATCTTTGTCATAAATTGGGTAACTGTGTTTTTCTGAATGTGTTTCTTGGTTCTTTTCTCTGATCCATTTGTCAGTTTGTCTATGCATATGCCAGTAGCACGCTGCCTCAATTTCTATTGCTTTATAATACATCTTGCTATTTGATATTTTATGTCCTCAAGCTTTGTTTTCTTCTTCAAGACAGCCCTGGTTGTTCTTGGTTCTTTTCATTTTTATTTGAGTTTTAGAATCAACTTAATAGTTTCTTCAAAAAAACTGCTAATATTTTTACTTTGATTACCTTGAACTTATAGAATAATTTGGAAGAATTGACATGTTTACAGTATAAAATTTTCCAATCCAACATGATTTACTTCTCTATATATTTCTTAGTTCCTCTATAATGCTTTTCTTTAGTTTTTAACATAGAGGTTTTGTCCATCTTTCATTTGATGTAGTCGTAGACATAGGAAATTTTTATGCTTTGGGGTACTATTTTTTTTTAGTTTTTAAGGTTTTTTATTGTGATAAATATACATAACATAAAAATTATCATCTTATCAATTTTAAGTGAACAGCTTAGTAGTGTTAAGTATGTTCATATTGTTCAACCAGTCTCTAACAGTGATGATGAACCTATGACACGCGTGTCAGAGGTGACACGCGAACTCATTTTTTTGGTTGATTTTTCTTTGTTGAATGGCATTTAAATATATAAAATAAATATCAAAAATATAAGTCTTTGTTTTACTATGGTTGTAAATATAAAAAAATTTCTATATGTGACACGGCACCAGAGTTAAGTTAGGGTTTTTCAAAATGCTGACACACCGAGCTCAAAAGGTTCGCCATCACTGCCTAGAAGCTTTCATTTTTCAAAACTCTCTACCCCTTATACAATAACTCCCCATGAGTCCTTTCCCCCATCCCTTGCTAACCACAATTCAGCTTCCTGTCTCTATAATTTTGACTATTCTAGATAATTCACACTTGTGGATTCATACAATATCTGTCCATTTGTTTCTGGCTTATTTCACTTAGCAAACTGTTTTCAAGGTTCATCTAAGTTGCAGCATATATAAGAATCCAATTCCATTTTGTGGCTGAATAATTATATTGTATGTATCAACTATCTTCTGTTTATCCATTCATCTTTTGATGGACACTTGTGTTCTTTCTACATCTTAACTTTTGTGAATAATGGTTCTATGAATATTGGAGTACAAGTATCTGAGTCCCTGCTTTTAATCCTTTTGGGTATTTTAAATTATAATCCAGTCAAGTTACTGGATTATAATTCAAAGTACTTTCCACAGTGGCTGCACCATTTTACAGTCACACAAACAATGTTGAGGGCTATTTTTTTAAGAAATATATTTCATCTGGTATGATGCTGGTACATAGACAATTTTGGCTTTTCTAGGTACATAATTATGCCATCTACAAGTAATAAATTTTTATTATTTGCTTTTCAAACTTTATACCTTTTATTTGTTTTTCTTTTGTTGTTACATAGACTAGCTCCTCTAGCAGAGTACTAAATAAAATCAATGATAGTGGATAGTTGTGTCTCATTCCTAAGTTCAGTGAAAAAGTTTCCAATAGCTCCTGATTGAGAATCACATGTACTGTAAGGTTTTTGTAGATGCCCTGTGGTGAGCAGTATGGTCACCCAAAGACGTTTGTGCCCTATCTCTGGATTTCATAAATAGATTATCTGACAAAAGGGACTTTGCAGATGTAATTAATACTACAGGTCTTAAAATAGGGACATTTTCCAGGTGGGCCAAATCAAATCAAATGAGCCCTTAACAGCAGAGCACTTTTTCTGCCTCCAGTTAGAGGCATGAGGTAGAACAGGAAGCAGGAAAAATTCAGTGAGATTCTAAGCATGAGAAGGGTTCATCACCCCATTACATTTGGGCCACTTACAAGAACCAGACAGAGGCCTTTAGGAGGTAAGGACAGCTCCCAGATGATAGCTTGCAAGAAAACAAAAAACCTCAGTCTTACTATTGCAACACTGAATTCTTCCCAAAACCTGAATAAATTTGAAAGCGGATCTTTTCATAGAGCCTCCAGTAAGGAATGAAGGTGTATCAATGTCTAATTTCAGCCAAGTACATCCAGACTTCTGATCACAGAACATATTAGATAATAAATTTGTGTTCATAAAAAATGCCTACTATGTGGTAAGTGCCCAATATACATAATTTATTTTCATTATACGTGATAGTGAGATCTGATTTTATGAGAGTAATATAATATTGATTCAAAATTCATAAGGACAGTATAGAAATAAAAAGTACAGATTTAAGAAATTGTGTTGTTTCAGCCTGCTAAATTTGTGGTAATTTCTTATAGCAGCAATAAGATAGTTAAAATATGCCCTTTATCACATAAAAAAAAGTTCCCTCTATTTTTAAAAAAAATATTTTTATTGACTTTAGAGAGAGGAAGGGTGAGGGAGAGAGAGATAGAAACATCAATGATGAGAGAAAATCATTGATCTGCTGTCTCCTGAACACCCCTACTGGAGACTGAGTCCGCAATCCAGGCATGTGCCCTGACAGGGAATTGAACTGCAACCTGCTGATTCATGGGTCCAAGCTCAATTACTGACCCAAGCCGGTTGGGCATGTTCCCTTCTCTTCTTAATTTGCTTAGAGTTTTGTCATGAATAGTGTTGAATGCTTTCAAATATTTTGTCTGCATCATCAGGATGATCATGTCTATAACCAAAGGTTTTTTTCTGTTTAATGTAACTGATATTCTGATACTAAAGCAATCCTGCAAAACCAAAATAAACGTCAGTTAAATATAATGTATTATTCTTTTAATATAGTAATGATGTCAATTTGTTAATATCTTATTATTTTGTTATATATGTAAATGAGAGATTGATTTGTAATATTTCTTTCCTGCCATGCTCATGTCAGATTATAAAATCTGGTACTATTAATTTCCTAGATATTTGGAAGAATTCATTAATAAAGCCATGTGATCAGTGTGTGTGTGCATGTGCTTACAGAAAAATTTGACAACAGTCAGTTTCTTTAAAGGAACAGTATGGAGTTTCCTCAAAAATTAAAAATGGAACTGCCTTTTAACCCGGAGATTCCACCTCTGGGAATATATCCTAAGAATCCCAAAACACCAATCAGATAAAAAATATATGCACCCCTATGTTCATAGCAGCATTATTTACAATAGCCAAGATCTGGAAACAGCCCAAGTGCCCATTAGTAGATGAGTGGATAAAAAAGCTATGATATACTTATACAATGGAATACTATGCAGCTATAAAAAAGAAGGAATTCTTACCCTTTGTAACAGTATGAATGACCTGGAGATTATTATACTAAACAAAATAAGCCAGTCAGAGAAAGACATACCATATTATCTCACTTATAAGTGGAATCTAATGGACAAAATAAACTGACAAAATAGAAGCAGAGGCATGGATATATGGAACAGACTGACAGAGGTCAAAGGGGAGGAGGGTAAGGGGGAGTGGATGAAAGAAGGTGAAGAGAGTAGCCAAAGAATATATATACATGGCTCATGGACACAGACAACAGAGTGGTGAAGGCCAGGGGAGGGTGGCAGGGGCTGGGTGGAGATCGGTAAAGCGGGGGGAGGGGGAGACATCTGTAATAATCTCAACAATAAAAAATTTTAAAAAGAAGTCATTATATTTTCAACATCCTGTCAGCTTTGATAGCTTATGCTTTTTTTATTGATTTCAGAGGGAGGAAAGAAGAGGGAGAGAGAGATGGAATCATTGATGAGAGACATTGATTAGCTACCTCCTGCATGCCTCCCACTGGGGATCAAGCTCCCAACCCAGGCGTGTGCCCTGACTTAGAATCGAACCAGTGACTTCCTGGTGCATGGGACGGCACTCAACCACCTGAGCCACACCAGCCAGGCAATATTTCATTTCATGCAAACCATGAAAGGTATCTACATAGTCATTCTAATAATCTCTTGTATGGTAAATGGGCACATGGCCCTCATCTGTCAGCAGACTGTGAGACCTTGGGAACCTGGCCTGCAACTCAGCCTAAGAAATGCTAGAGAGAAGCTGCTTCTAGATCGGAGCCTGGATTGTAACAGCTAGTGTTTTGATCTTACACAGCTTGTGCATGGGTATAACCCACTCCCCCTTCATGCCCTGGTTTTCTCTGGTTTCTGTCCTCTATAAAGCCTTGTACTGGGAAAGTCTGGGTGGCTGCAAAACAGTAGCCACCCCCAGCGCAGCCCAGATGGGACTGAGCAGGACAAATTTCACTGGTGGCAGCCTGTGCAGTGGTAAACCTCACCAGCGAGCCGACACCGGTGGTAGCCGGTGAGCACACATGTCCTAATAAAGCCGTGTCTTACACAGCCAGTCTTCTGTGTTGTTTCTTTGGAGTCCATAAGCAATATGCTGAGGTATTCTATGACCTCAGCACTTTACATAACACCTCTCATTATCTCGAAATGTCTGTAGAATCTTGTTCTCACTTGTATTTTCTTGGTCAGTCTTTCTAGAGATTTATCATTTTTATTCATGTATTTAGAACCAATATTTGGCTTTGCTGATTTTTCTTATTTTATGTCTGTTTTCTAATTCATTGATTTCTACTCTTTACTTTTTACCTATCAGAGTGTGCAAATGTTCAAGTTGCTCTACATCTTCACCAACACTTGGTATATTTAATCTTTCTAATTTTACCTATCCCTGTATGTGTGTCTGTGTGTGCATGTGATTTCACTGTGTTTTAAATTCCATTTTTTACATAAGTAACAATGTTGAGCATCTTCTCAGATGTTTTTTGGCCCTCTGGACCCTAAGTTTTAAATGGTGAATTTTCTGGACTTACTTTTGCTACCTGCCTTATCTTTTCACTCTCCACTCTTTCCTTAATTCATCTTATCCAGTTCCATAGATTTATCACTATGTATACACCAATACCTCTGAAACTTGTACTTGTACCATAAACCTTGCTGCTGGGTTCTAAACCCTTATATCTAAATGCCCACGGTACATCTCCCACCACTTCTTCACCCTTTCCCTTTGCTTCTTCACCCTTCTTCCTTCTTGACTAGAAGATTAATGTGAAGCCTGGAGACACAGCAGTTATCTTGTGACTCTAGAGTTACAAACACAAGGGCAACAACCAATGTATTAAGAATAGCAGAAGATAAATTTGTACAGGATTTTGAGAGAGGGTGATGAAAATGTTCTATAATTGATTGTGGTTGTGGTTTCACTACTCAGAATGTATTGAAATCCATGAAATTATAACTTTATTTCCCCCTTTAACCCACTCCCCAGACCCTTTAAATAGATTAATTGTATGGTATGTGAATTATATCTCAATTTAGTTTTTAAAAATATAGAGTAATTTTTAATTATGACAATAATTCAAGTTCTTCCATAAGATTTGCTTTTTATAAAATTTTAGGATGGAATTTTAAATAATCTAAGTACTAGTTTAGTCTTCATATTCTTATGAAGAAATACATTTTGCATATATATACTATTTGTGTGGTTTATCCATATTTGAGAAAAAGAAGCAAATTATTTGTTTGAAAACTATAGCCTGTGAGAGAGACAATAATGGAATAATTTGAATAAATACAGTATGTCAGGGGATTCTGGGCTGAATTTTAACTAGCAGTCATTAATACCATGGTATATAATTACTCAGCAAGTAGATGCTGAATTGTAAAGGCTATTTTGCTGTAAACAAATCCTAATCTACACTGAGAAATGTACTGTGTCCAGACCCACTCCTTCCAATAGAGGCATTTTGTCATGTTTAGATTACTATGACAAAAGAATTATAAAATTCGTAACAATAGGTTTCATTAATGGATCTAAAATATTTACTTTCAATAGATAGCTATTCCATTTTACACTTTTATGTGTTCACATAATGAGATACATGTTAAAAGCTCAAAATGAAGAGATCTGATTGCCTGGATCAAAACAAAAACTTTCAAATTAACAATTCTGAAATATAATGACATGTTTATTTAAATAATTTACAACCTTTTAGCTATAACAATTTTCTTTTTCTAAGTTAGCCCAGCTACACTGGAGAAACTTTCAAAAGTATTTGCTTAGAGCAATCAGCTTTTAACCAACATTTCAGGTCAATCAATGTTTTTGGCACATTTCAAATAATATGACACAACTTGTTTTGGCAGGGAAAGGAAACTTACTTTTGGCTCCACCCTCCTTCAATTAATCACTTGTCACTGTAAATCTACATTAGAAAAGTCTTTCTATCTATGCAACCTTTGTATGACCAGCTTAGGTTGCTCAGGTTCTCCCTCTTAATGTCTATGTTTTCTATCATTTTGTAGATTTTCAAAATAATTATGAAACTTACAAAAGAGAAAGAAGATAATAAGTTATCTTCTTTTGTAAGAAGATAACTTACAAAAGAGAAAGAAGATAAAAGAGAAAGAAGATAATACCTAGAAAGATGGTTATTTTTGTGTTTCTTCACATTCTCCAAGATTTCAAATACCTCATCATCTACTTGAAAGTATCAACACATTTATTCCAACAGTTGGCCTAACATATTATATGAATTGCCTGTTATTACAAAGAGGAAGAATGATAGAGACAATGTTGAAAATACTTGAATTTTACTGTAAACAATACTTTTGAGAAACAAGGCACACATTCTTTTGAACCCAACACTCAGGATGTCACTTCCTTAGAATCTTTTTCAGACCATAAGGTAATGGTATATGAAGCTGAGATGTGTTATTCATTTAACAAGCTGCCACAAATAAATTGGTGACAGCAAATTGATTATTTGTTTTGCAATGTATCCAAAATAAGTATAACTACTTTTTTTCTCACTGAATTGTCAGAATTAATTGTTATTGCATTTTGAAGACTTGGAGACATATATTTATAACTATACCTGTATCTATCTATATTTATCTATATCTATATCTATATCTATATTTATATCTATATCTATATCATAGATAGATAGATAGATAGATAGATAGATAGATAGATAGATAGATATAATAACCCAGGTAATTATTCTTGGACCTTACCTTTTGGTAGTTTAGCAAATGTACCATGTCATGCTTATTACTTATTTTAGGCTTAAATAGAATAGATTTCCAAATTAAACACAATCTTGTTTATAGGAATTTATAATTAGGTTACCCTGAAGAACAGATGAATCAAGAATTACATTCTCTAGAATTGGGAAATTTCTATCCAGGGACAGTCTGCCAAAGATCATGTTAGGAAATGTAGAAAGGGTATACTTTACTCATGTTAAAAATATAAGACACAGCCCCAGCTGGTTTGGCTCAGCGGATAGAGTGTCGGTCTGCGGACTCAAGGGTCCCAGGTTCTATTCAGGTCAAGGGCATGTACCTGGGTTGCAGGCACATCCCCAGTAGGGGGCGTGCAAGAGGCGGCTGAATCAATGTTTCTCTCTCATCGATGTTTCTAACTCACTATCCCTCTCCCTCTCCCTCCCTCTCTGTAAAAAAATCAATAAAATATATATATATCTACACTAATAAAAGAGAAACATGGTAATTAGCGTACGACCGCTACCCTTCCCATTGGCTAATCAGCATATCCTTATGCAAATTAACTGTCAGCCAAGATGGCGGCTGGCAGCCATGCACTGAAGTGAGCAGGGAGGCTTGCTTGCTCCAGTGACGGTGAACTCCAATGTTCCCCGCCTGCCACCCCCGGCCTCTCAGCTGCAACTCTAAGCAACTATGTACTATGTTGCAAATAAGAAGCTAAACAAAACCCCAGAAACGGGCTTTCATTCAGCGGGGATTCAGCCAGCCGGACCGCAACATTATATCGATGTTTTCAGCAGCGAGGCCTCAGAGCTAAAGCTGGCCCAGAATAAAAAAAAAAAAGAAAAAAAAGGAGCGGTTGGGAGCTTCAGTCACCCGCTTCCGGAAAACAGCCCTTAGCCCCTCACCAGACTGGCCAGGCACCCCAGTGGGGACCCCCACCCTGATCCAGGACACCCTTCAGGGCAAACCAGCCAGCCCCTACCCATGCACCAGGCCTCTATTCTATATAGTAAAAGGGTAATATGCCTCCCGGCACTGGGATCAGCGGAGCAGCGAGGCTCCCAGCACCGGGATCAGCATGACAGGGGGCAGCGCCCCAACCCCCTGATCGGCCCTGCTCTGTGAGTGACAGGGGGCAGCGCCCC
>NW_005871061.1:3112269-3114022 GCF_000147115.1 Myotis lucifugus
GTATATATATATATATATATATATATATATGACATACATAAAATTTTGTTTCTGTATCATCATTGCTTTAGACATAAAGTTCATTATATAATTGCAACAACAAAAGGTTTGAATCAGACCCTGTAACAGATGCTTTTCCACAATCCTGTAATAAATTCCCTTGGTCTACCTCTGATTTCAGCTTCAGCTTCAAAGGACATATTCCAATGAGCTCATTTTCAGTTCACACTTAACATCTTTGCTTTGTACTTTTTGGCTTTCAGGTTTTTCCCCACAGCTCCTCTCTGAAGTCATTTAGGGAAAGAAAACTTTTGCATTATCTGGTTCAACTCCTATTCTGCAGAGTAGGTCTCTTTGTAATTGCCGAATATCATGGACCAATGCTTGGGACAAAAGCACAGCAACAGATGGTACCAGTTAGGAACAGATTACCAGAGAAATTACGGGCTAAAGTTCCACAAGAAGAAAAGCATGCATTCCCAATCCTTCCATTTTTTTAATAATTATGTTCATTTTACCACTTCTAAATTTTATAAATGGAGAAATTTTGACCAATTTACACCAAGTTGCACAGTAAGTTAATGGCAGACTCAAGTTTAGAAACTGATCTTCTGATTCCAGATCAATGTTTATTTTCTATACCACTGGTTCTGAAAGTATGTTCTTTCCATCAGAATGAGCCATCCAATTACTTGTAAAAAATTCAGATGCCTGAGGCCCATTCCAACTCTTTCTCTGCTTTTCTGCCCTACATATTTTGAACACATGAATGTCATGAGTTCTTGGGTTTCACAACCTACTAGTGAGAACCACTGTGGGGAAAAATATGATCTGCCCAACTGATTTAATTGGTATCCATTAATTAGCAGTTGGGAAAAATACATTTCCACATATAAAGCCAAGGCCTAGAAATTAGAGAGGTGTGAGGCATTTATAAAGAAATAGTTAAATTTAAAAATAATGTAAGATTTATATAAGATTTATATAGCTGGAAAATAATGAAAAGGTGCCTTGGAATACATCATAGCAGATTTTGTATGTCAGACTGACTAGCTTGAACGTCATGCAGTAGGTAAAAGGAAATATGTTAAGATGTTTTTCAGCAGAAAGCATCATGTCAGAGTTAGATTAAGATTAATCTTCCACCATAAGTGGAGTGACTTAAAGTGGGGATAGCCCAGAATAGTGTTTCTCATACTTATGTGTATCTAAAAAATATTTATGATGCTGGTTTTAAAAATGTGTATTCTAGTCACCTGGCCTCAGAGTTTGTAGTTGGAGGGTATATGCCAGGAAATGGTGTTTATTACCAGTACCGTAAATGTTTCTTACATAACGAGGCCAGGTGTTTCATACATGCATGTACATACATATATACTCAGGTTTTGTACATACAAATGTTCCTTACATACATAATATTTGAGAGCTTCTGATCTGATTTGCCTTCATGCCAGTCTTCTTAACCAATGCGCTAGTGATGTGATTTGGAGGTGAGGGAAATGTGTTGGACAGAGGAACACAGGCTGTCTCTGAAGTAGACAGCTGCAACTCAGAGTAAGCTGATCATTGCCATTCAGGAAAGCTAGCCCAGTTTTGTTTGATTATCTGCTTTTTCAGGAGAAACCAGGTACAGTGGGGCCTTGACTTACGAGTGTCCCGACTAACGAGTTTTTTGAGATACCAGCTGTCTCTCGGCCGATTTTTTGCATTGAGTTGATAGAGTAATATGAGTTAACGAGCTCCTTAACGAGCT
>NW_005871061.1:3114644-3162901 GCF_000147115.1 Myotis lucifugus
TCAGTTCGGTTTTTCCATTTTTGTAATGTTTTATTATCCTGTTTGTTCTTGGCTTTCACATTTGCATTTACTTCTATAGTGTGTATATATCGATATGTACTTTTTATACATTGACTGTCTCCCTAGGTCGGCCAAGAATTGTTCAAAAGGAAGGACCATATCCCCTACCAACTCTGCCCTCCTTACAGTGAGCACACTGTGAGGAGGGTGGGGGTTGACTTATGCTAGTGCAATATTTGTGCTCACTTGTGTTTTAGTGATCATGACCCTTCAGCCCAGTATTAAAATATATATTGCCAATTATTTATGAAGAGGAAACAGTCAATCTATTATATCATTACTTATGTTTCCCTATGCTACATAAACTTATGCATATAGATCTTTCCTGCCAGTATTATCCTTTCTTCATTTCTGCAGCACATTATATGCTGTGTGTTGTGCAAATGTTTCCCCACGCTTACTTTTCAAGTGATTTCTCATAGCAGATGTTCCCCCAAGTGTACTTTCTTCCTCTTTTACTAGCATTTCTTTCTATACAAACAACAGATTGCTTTTCGGCTGTCCTTTAGATTAAAGGAGAAAAACATTCACCACTACAGATGTTTGCTTGTCTCTCCCCACCCCAAGATTCTCAGAACAGATTTATAAAGAAATATGCATCCTTCCTCCTCGCTTTCTTCCCTGACTCCTTAATGTCATAATATAAAGCTTGGCTTTCAAATTATTTCGATAGAGTCATCTTCTTTGAATTTCCTGAGCAAAATTGCCTTCTTAGTATATTAGCATTAGATGCAAATGTGGTGTTCAGAGACTCATGAACAAAACTTACTTGTCTAAGTATCAACCAAAGATAATACAATAAATTTATATTATCTGAAATTAAAAGGGGATAATTAAGAATGTTGTTTCTCATCTGAAGCTAATTCTTCTGATTGTTACCAAGGGGGCTTGTAGGACTAGGAATGAAAATACAGGTGACAAATACTGGACTCACATAAACACTATATATTGGAATAGAATTTTGCAGTTTACACAGCATTTCACCTTCACTATCCCATTTAATCCTCACACAAGCTAGTATAAGTTGTATTATCCCCAGTTTTACAGTTAAAGGCTGAGATATAGTTTACCCAAGCTCACACAACCACAAAGCAGAGATGCCAACACTCCAACCCAAGTTCAGTTCTTTATTTGCACTGGACTACCTTGCCCCTCTGCCATTTCTATAATGACTTTTGAATCATCCTCAATTGCATTTTTAACGGCTTTGTTGAAATATAATTCAAGCACCATACGATTCAGCCATTTAAATTGTATAATTTAATGCTGCTTAGTATTCACAGAATTGTGGGACCATCTCTAAAAGCTACTTTTAGAATATTGTTTATCACCTCAAATAGAAACATTATACCCATTAGCAGCCATTCCCCACTCTCCCTCCCTCCAAGCCCTGGCAACTACTAATCTTTCTGACTCTATGAATTTGCCTATTCTGGATATTTCATATAAATGCAATCATATAAATGTGGCCTTTTGTGTCTGGCTCTTCTCACTGAGCATAATGTTTTCAAAGTTTATCTATGCCATGCAATATCAATACTTTATTCCTTTTTATGGCTGAATGCTACTCCATTGTATGAATATACTACCTTTTATTTATGCATCCATTATATAATGGGTATCAGTGTTGTTTTCACGTTTTGGTTATTGTAAATAGTTCTGCTGAAAACACTAAATTGCTTTTTCACATGTAATATGTACATAGCATTTTTATTTAGTAAGTCTGTTAAAAGCCCATAGAGGAATGTACTTGTGGTTCATTTGGGTTTCTGAAAATAAGTTGAGTGTGGCTTGAAGCTAGAATAAAGATTTTGAAACAGAAAATGGTGAAAGTTGAGGTTAGAGTTTTAAGAAGGTGTCAGACACAGAGAAGCCTTAGAGAACATTATAAGGATCTGATCTTTTCCCAAAGAACTCATGAAAACCAATGAAGAGTTTTAATCAGGCTGGTTAAGAAATTTGTTTGTAACTGTAGAAAGACCACTTTGAGTATATTGTTGAGAAAAGACTGAAGGAGAGACAGGACCCTATTTCAGAAGTGCCTTTTGAATAATCAAATATATGCATCACCCTCACCTAAAGGCATTTCTTTTCTTCTGTCTGGCACTGGGGCTTCTCTACAGGTATGGCAGACGCAGTGTCCTATGAAGTAATTATTTGAAGTACTCGTTTCTTAAATTTATTTTCTTATTTAAGTACTAGAGGCCTGGTGCATGAAATTCGTGCACAGGGGGGTGGGGTCCCTCAGCCCAGCCTCTACCCTCTCCAATCTGGGACCCCTTGGGGGATGTCCGACTGCCTGTGGGATCAGGCCTAAACCACTCACCTGCCTGCCTGCCTAGTGCCACTAACTGCTCCCCTGCCTGCCTGATTGCCCCAAACCACCTCTGCCTGCCTGCGTGATAGCCCCTAACCACCTCTGCCAGTCAGCCTGATCGCCTCTAACTGCCCTCTCCTGCCATCCTGGTTGCCCCTAACTGCCCTCCCCTGCCAGCCAGATCACCCCTAACCACCTCTGCCTCAGCCCCCCACCACTGTGGCTTTGTCTGGAAGATGTCCAGTCCAATTAGCATATTACCCTTTTATTAGTATAGATAGTTGGTATACAATCTTATATTGGTTGTATTAGTTTCAGGTATACAATATAGTGATTTGACATTTTTATACCTTACAATGTGCTCTTAAAATATTTTCCCAGCCTCATTTGATTGTGGTAGGTAAAACTTCACTTTCTAAGTAACAGTTCCTTGAACATTTTGGTCTACATCAGTGGTTCTCAACCTTCCTAATGCCGCGACCCTTTAATACAGTTCCTCATGTTGTGGTGACCCCCAACCATAAAATTATTTTCGTTGCTACTTCATAACTGTAATTTTGCTACTGTTATGAATCATAATGTAAATATCTGATATGCAGGATGTATTTAGGCAATCCCTGTGAAAGGGTCGTTTGACCCCCAAAGGGGTCGTGACCCACAGGTTGAAAACCGCTGGCCTACATTCTAGTGTGAGAGAGAAAAAGCATGCCAGAGATCTTCTAATCTGATCTCTTTATATTATAAAAAATAAAATGAAGCTCAGAGAGATCTTTTCCTCACCATCACAGCCATGTGACTTATGTCTCTTCTAGTAGAATATTCTTTTTACTATAGCATGCTTCTTTCCCAACTTAGCACTCATCATGCAAGAATTGTTTGTGAAGTACCTATTTAGGGAATAGAACTGTGCAAAGTGTTGTGGACATTGTTAAGAGTGTAATTCTTCTTTCCTTTGCTCTTGGAAGCCCTTGAAGGGATGTGGCTTGTTTGTCTGAATTTCTGGACAACAGTAATAGTGTTTAGGGTCCCTAGAGACAGGGCACAGAGTAAAGTTCAGCATGATTTGAACTGTCATCCTTATGCAGAGCATCTACACAAATCCCTGCCTTGCAACTTTTTGTGAGCAATAAATACTGTGTGCGCTACGTGTCTTTCAGAATGTCTGGTATATAAGTACTAGTACACAATAACGTTGGGAAAGAAAGTGCATTAAGGACAAGCTCAAGAAGATTTCTCAGAAGAGGGTGAAATCATTGGAGAAGGATTCATGGAAGTAAGGGCACTCTGAATTGGGCTTTGGCTGAATGAAAAGCACTGTTCCTCTTTCTAGGACTGTCAGGTAGAGTCAGCTTCTAGAGATTGCTTTCTTTCTTTACTTAACACAGCCTCTGATGCAACTTTAGAAATAAACGCTGCAGAGAACTTGGGATTTAATGGCTTTTTATTACGAGTGGAAAATTGTGGTTATTTGGAGAATGAGTCATAAAGATTAGCATTGTATTTACTGGTTATACAACGTGATTCATAATTTAAAAGAAATCTAGGTGAGTTTTCAGGAGACATTTTATGAACTGGATGCTCGGTTCAAATTTTCTTTTTTATGTCCTTTTAAGATTTAATTTCTTAGGGAATTGAAACAACCTAATTACTTTAAAAGTAGTGATGTGAATTTGACCTCTTAGCCTAGCTTATTTTCCTCTAATGGGAAGATTTGCTCACATAAACCACATCAGTACAAGTATGACTGGCCGTACCCATCTCTGGTAGCTTTAATTTTGGGTCCAATTGCTTGAACCATTACCATTTACCAATCTTGTCTATCAGGCTCTCTTGTTATAAGTATTTGGAATTTCCTATCCATTTCTTTTATATTGCACAGAGACCTAAATTCTAGTATTTTCCAATAGGCAGTTCAAAACTTAGTGCAGACAAGCTCACCTAGTTATCTGTCAGCATTTGGGGTGAAATTTAAAGCAAGAACTTCAAGTGATACTTTAAAAATGGAATATTTTAGTCAAGTAAATCCTATATAATAAAAGCCTAATATGCTAAGTGTCCTGTCGATCGGTCGACTGTCCAATCAATCAAGCATAATCCTATCTAATAAAAGAGAAACATGCAAATTGACCATAACCCCTACACCCTTCCCATTGGCTAATCAGCATATCCTTATGCAAATTAACTGCCAACCAAGATGGCAGCCGGCAGCCAGGCACTGAAGCGAACAGGAGGCTTGCTTGCTCCAGTGATGGAGGAAGCCAAGGTTCCCAGCCTGCCGATGCTGGGCTCTAAGCTGCTCTTTAAGAAACATTGTTACAAATACAGAAGCTAAACAAAACCCCAGAAACCTGCTTTCAGTCAGCCGGGATCTCAAAGCTGGAGTCACAACAAAGTTTCAAATACAGAAGGTAAACAAAGCCCAGAAACCTGCTTTCAGCAGCCGAGGTCGGAGTTAAAGCCGGCTCTCAGCTCCAGTGACAGCCATAGAAGGTAAATAAATCCCAGAATTAAAAAAAAGAAAAAAAGGAGAGGTGGGGAGGAGCTTCAGTCACCCACCAGTCTGAAAACAGCCCTCAGCCCTTCACCCAGACTGGCCAGGCACCCCAGTGAGGACCCCCACCCTGAAGGGTGTGTGACCAGCTGCAAACAGCCATCATCCTCTCACCCAGGCTGGCCAGGCACCCCAGTGGGGACCCCCACCCTGAAGGGGGTGTGACCAGCTGCAAACAGCCATCATCCCCTCACCCAGGCTGGCCAGGCACCCAAGCGGGACCCCCACCCTGATCCAGGACACCCTTCAGGGCAAACCAGCCGGCCCCCACCCGTGCACCAGGCCTCTATCCTATATAGTAAAAGGGTAATATGCCTCCCAGCACCGGGATCAGCGGAGCCACGAGGCCTCCTGGCCCCTGGAGCAGCGTGACAGGGGCAGCGCCCAAACCCCCTGATCACCCTGCGGCTCTGTGTGTGACAGGGGGCGGGGCCACAACCTCCCTATCTGCCCTGCTCTGTTCGTGACAGGGGAAGGCGCCCCAATCCCCCTGATCAGCCCTGCTCTGTGCCTGATAGCGGGGAGCTCCCCAACCCCCTGATCAGCCCTGCTCTGTGTGTGACAGGGTGTGGCGCCCCAACCCCCCCACGGGCCCTGTTCTGTGTGTGACGGGGTGGAGCCACAACCTCCCCATCAGCCCTGCCCTGAGTGTGACAGGAGGGAGTGCCCCAACCTCCTGATTGGCCCTGCTCTGTATGTGACAGGGTACGGAGCCCCAACCCCCCTGATGGGCCCTGCTCTGTGCGTGACAGGGGGCAGCGCCCCAACCCCCTGATCAGCAGGCTCTGTATGTGACAGGGGTGGCGCCACAATCCCCTGATCGACCCTGCTCTGTGCATGACGGGGTGGTGCCGCAACCTCCCTATCGACCCTGCCTTGAGTGTGACATGGGGCAGCGCCCCAACCCCCCAATTGGCCCTACCCTGAGAGTTACTGAGGGTGGCATCACAACCTCCTGATCCTCCCTGCTCTGTGCATGACAGGGGGCAGCGCCCCAACTCCCCAATCGGCCCTGCTCTGAGCCCGACCAGGGGCTGCGGGGCAGGCACCTAGAGATTGGGCCTGCCCTCTGCCACCCGGGAGCGGGCCTAAGCCAGCAGGTTGTTATCTCCTGAGGGGTCCCAAACTGTGAGAGGGCACAAGTGGGGCTGAGGGACACCCCTTCCACCAGTGCACAAATTTTTGTGCACCGGGCCTCTAGTATGCTAATAATATGCTAAGGCTGCTCAACCTCTCGCTATGATGTGCACTGACCACCAAAGGGCAGACACTTGCTGCTGGGGTCCAGCTGATCTGACCAAGCAAAATGGGCCAGACACACCCTGGAGCCCTCCTGGGTCCCTTTCTGGCTGTCCAACCTCCCGTGTCTCTCCCTGGCCCTAATAGTGCACCAGTGGGGTCCCTCGGCCTGGCCTGCACCCTCTCACAATCCAGGATCCCTAAGGGGGTGTCAGAGAGCCAGTTTTTGCCCGATCACGCAGGCCAGGCCAAGGGACCCCACTGGTGCTTGAATTCATGCACCGGGCCTCTAGTATAAAATAAATGTCAGTTACTGCTTAATTTTATGACCTATAAAAATATTTAACCTCTTTGATCCTAAGCTGTTTAAATAAAACCACCTAAATCAAAGGGGCACATAAACCATAAAGTGAAATTAGTATATAAGAAAAGAGCTTGTCACCAGTATATAAAAATAGTTTCTCTTTTTTGAGTTCTTACTTTGCACAGTACTGTGCTACATACGTGTATTCATGTCTAGGGCTGCCATAACAAAGTACTACAAACAACAGAAATGTATTCTCTCACAGTCCTGGAAGCCAGATATCTGAAATCAAAGATTCAGCAGGCCTATGGTCCCTGGGAAGGTCCTGGGGAAGAATCCGTTCTTGCCTCTTCTACCTTCTGGTTGTTACTGACAATCCTTGGCATCCGTGGCTTACAGATGCATCACTCCAGTCTCTGCCTCTGTCTTCACATGGCCTTCTGCCCTGTATGTCCAAATTTCTCTCTTCTTATAAGGGCATGTGTTATATTACATTTAGGTCCCATCCTAATCCATTATGACCTCATCTTAACTAATTACATCCCCAAAGGTACTATTTCCAAAGAAGGTCACATTCACAGGTTCCATGTAGATCATATATTTTGAATTTTAGGGAGACACTATTTGACCCCATAGATAATGCTAAAATTATTGCCTCACTGAATTCTATTAGTTCTGCAAGGTAAGTAACTGTATTTTTGTCTTAAACTTAAAAAAAATTAAAGTTCAGGGTGATTTGACAAGGTCACACAGCTCGTAACTGGTAGAGCTAGTATTCTAGTTTATAGTGAAGTGAATTCCAAAACTTCCTTTTGACTCTACTATTAGGATGATTTTTCCAGCATTGTATGAATATAAGAAATTTTAAAACCTCTTATATTTTTGAAATTGTGGTAGTACGTATTTGTATGGAAAACTCTTATTACAATTTATACCATGATAACTAGAATTATGTATTTTTTAAATTTTAATACATATTTTAAAATTTGTCTTGCAGAAAGGGTTACATCAATTTGCATTCATCTAACAATGCAATGTTACAATTGTTTTTTCCTTTAACAAAATGTTTGGTCAAAATTACCCTTATATTTTTTGCATTATCATGTGTTTGTTTAAGTATTAGTAAAGCTAAATATTTAGAAAATGCTTTGCTGAACATTTGTATTCTAAATATTGTGAATGACCTATATATGTATTTAACAAATGTTTTATTGATGTGTTCCAGTTCCATTTTACTTATCTGTTTATAAAAGTTGTTTATATATTCATGTTATCAATCCTATATCCTAAATGTTGCAACTGATTTTTCCAAGTATGTGATTTTATTTTGTTTGCACATTTGTATTTTTTAACTGAAGATTTAAATTATAAGGCATTGAAATAATTGTTTTTATTTATTAATTCTGGATTTTGTCTTTTGCTTAGAAAAACCTTTCCTACTTCATAATTATAAACATGTTATCCTATATTTTATTCTTATACTTAATGTGATTTAATCTTTAATTCATATGGAAATTTTTTAATTTAAAAAATGAAATATGTATAGACCTTCAAGTTTTTAAATGACTTGTCAGTTTTATCAGTAATTAAATAATAACTCCTTTGTCATTAATTTGAAAGGCTACCTTTATCATATACTAAATTTGGTTATACATAAATTTTCATTTGAACTTTCTTTTTTAATTGAATTTATTGGGGTGACATTGATTAATAAAATTATACAAGCTTCAGGCATACAACTCTACGGTACATTGTATTGTGTGTTTACCACCCCAAGTCAAGTCTTCTTCCATCACCATTTATCCCCCCTTTACCTTCTTCTACCTCCCCCTCACTCCCACCTCTTCTTCCCTCTGGCAATCACTATACTGTTGTCTGTGTTGATGAGTCTCATTTTTTTCTTTGCTTAAGCACTTCACCCTTCTCACCCAGCCCCAAACCCCGCCCCTCTGACAGCTGTAAGTCTGTTCTCTGTGTCCATGAAGCTGTCTCCATTTTGTTTTTTAGTTTATTTTGTTCATTAGATTCCACATATAAGTGAAATCATATGGTGCTTATCTTTCTCTGACTAGCTTATCTCACTGAGCATAACACTCTCCAGATTGGCCAGTACTATATTACTATATTTAAATTATTATAGTTAAATAATAATTTTAATACCTTAGATAACAGGTTTACATTGATTACTATTATTTCCTTCAGAATTCTATTTTCTATTTTTATTCCTTTATTTTTGTATATTAAATATTGAATAATGTTAGAAGTACAGGGGAACCAGAATACCCAGAAAAAATATTTAAAAGGAAAACAGTTGATGGACCCACTTTTCTTAATTTCAAAACTTATTATTGTAAAGTTGCAATAATCAAGACAGTGTGGTATTGGCATAAGGACAGACATATACAACAAAGGAATAGAATTCAGAATCCAAAAAATAAACCTGTACATCTATGGCCAATTAGTTTTCAACAAGGGTATCAAGATCATTCAATTGATTTAAAAAATGTTTTCAGCAAATGATACTGGACCAACTAGATATCCACATGTAAAATAATAAAGGTGGAACTCTGCCTCCCACCATAAAAAAAAAACTTAATTCAAAATAAATCAAAGACCTAAATCTAAGAGCTAAAATATAAAACTCAAGTAATGTCATAGGAATGATGGCATGAAAGCACACCTTTTCCTCTCCCCCTGAAATTTCAACAAGTTCACCAACTATAATTCAATAAAGAAATCCTGCTCAACACAGATGCATACCTGAGAGACGTGCACACTGAAACATCTAAAGGTGGGCAACTGGGAATAAATGGGAGGCAGGGAGGGAGAAAAGCACAGACAGCCTGCAGGCGCAGCCCTGCAGCTAGGAGCTCACAACACAGCCAGATAGGAAAGGGGAGAAAGCAGTCAGTAGCAGGTGCTTCCTTCACCTGGAGCAACAGAAAGCTGCAGAGGGCAGTCCGTAGGGAGAGCAGAGTGGAGCAAACAGTAACTGAGCCAGCAGATGCCTGACAGAACATGGGGTTCTGCCATGTGGCTCTCCCCATGGGCTAGGCAGTGGTGTTTCAGACAAAGAAATGGAACCACAGAGCCCTGTCACCACTTGGACTCCCCAAACTCACCTCCCATTACCCTTGGAGTAAGGTCCAGGAGCATATTGTCTGTAAACCAAGAGCTGTTGTAGTAGAACCACTGTTTCCCTCTGGGGGGTGCTTAAGGTGGTACCCCATGGAGGCCAGGGTTTGCCATTATAGTGAGGGCCAAACAAACTCTACTCCTAAGCAGATGGCTATATTGTCTTATTGAAGCCATAGAGGTTCAAGACTGAAGACCACAGAGGTAAAAAATCTTGAGCTTCAGAGCCATCCTATCTAATAAAGAGCTAATATGCAAATTGACCATAACTCCAACACACAAGATGGCCACCCCCATGTAGACACAAGATGGTCGGCAGGGAAGGGCAGTTGTGGGTGATCAAACCAGCAGGGGAGGGCAGTTAGGGGTGACCGGGCCGGCAGAGGAGGGAAGTTGGGGGGACCCAGGCCTGCAGGGGAGGGCAGTTGGGGGCGATCAGGCCAGCACAGGAGGGCAGTTAGGGGCAATTGGGCCTGCAGGGGAGCAGTTAGGCTTAAATCAGGCAGGCAGGCAGGCGAGCGGTTGGGAGCCAGCAGTCCTGGGTTGTGAGAGGGATCCCAGATTGGAGAGGGTGCAGGCTGGGCTGAGGGACACCCACCCCCCCCCCATTCACGAATTTCGTGCACCGGGCCTCTAGTCTATTAGAAAATAGTAGAAAGACCTCTTCAGAGATAAATGTGTAAGCAAAGGAGGACAGCAAATACCATGAAAAACCACAGTAATGATGATGACCAGAAAGAAAATGAAAAATCCCCAGAAAGCAAGCTGGAACACATGGAAATATGTGATATAAATGGCAGAGATTTCAAGATTACAGTTCTGAAAATACTCAACTAGATGTGAGAAAATACCGACAGGCAATTCAGAGCACTCAGAAAACAAATCAATGAACAAAACAAATACTTTACCAAATAGATTGAAACATTAAAAAATAACCGATCAGAAATCCTGGAAATGAAGCATGCAATTAAGGAGATTAAAAGTAAACTACTGAACATAGAAAACAAAACCAACCAGATGGAGGAGAGAATTAGTGATATAGAAGATAGTAATCAAGAAATGATGCAGAGGAAGAGAGAGACCTGAGCATAAAGAAAAATGAAAGAGCTCTATGAGACCTATCTGACTCCATCAGAAAAGGCAATATTAGAATTATAGGCATTGTGGAGGAGGAAGAGTCTATTAAAACAAATAGTGGATGAGAATTTCTCAAATCTATGGAAAGAACTAAATCTTCAAATCCAAGAAGCAAACAGGGCACCTAGTTAATTACCTCATTCCAAAGAGGTTCTTCCCATCGCACTTGGTATTGAAGCTATCAAAAATTAAGAAATAACCAAAAACAAAACAAACAAACAAAAAAAACTGTCAAGCAGCCAGGGAAAAGAAGGAAGTACCTACAAAGGAAACCTCATCAGAATTTCATCCAACTTCTCAGCAGAAACTTTACAATCCAGAATAGAGTGGAACCAAATACTGTGGAACCTCATTTCTTGAACGTCTCCCATCTTGAACAATTCGTTTCTCAACCTGACAACCCTTTCACACTTCTATGATCAGTAACGCATTTCTCAGGTGACCAACAAAGGAGAGAATGTGCAAATATAAGTCCGTTTACCACTGTTAAAATCTCAGGATATTGTGCTATGAATATTTTCATGTTTTTTTTGTGTGTTGTTTTTTGCTTTCGTTGCTGCTTATAAATAGTGTTAAATTTTCATTTTTCACTGTACATTTCTTTTCCTTTTAGTTAAATTTCCATTTACATGTCCTTTTGTTTTTAAAGCGCTTATTTATAGATTGAATAGTACAATAGATATGCAATATATATAGGAAAGGTTAAGAAAAAGAATCATTTAGGGATCTGGAACAGATTAATTCAATTTACATTATTTTTAATGGGAAAAAAAAGAGATTCCGTTTTCAAACAGCCTTCCAGAATGAATTAAGTTCAAGAACGAGGTTCCACTGTATTTAAACATCTGAAAGAGAGAAACTACCAGCCATGAATAATATATCCTGCAACATTATCCTTTAAATATGAAGGAGAAATAAGATGTCCCCAGACATACAGAAGCTGAGGGAGTTATCACCAGAAAACCTCCATTACAGAAAATACTCAAAGAAGTTATTCAACCTGAAACAAAAAACATAAAGTCACAAACTACAAGTAAAACCAAAAAAACTTACAGAATAAACAGGGATAATTTGTGACAACAAAAACATAAAAGGGGAAGAGGGAATAGTATGAACTGGCAAAGGAAGATGAAGATCAAGTGCACTCAAAAGAAAAAAACAAACAAACTACTGTATATATGTAACTCCATTTTTTTATAAATCTAATGGTAATCACGCACAGAAATCCCTAAATTAGGACATACAGCTTCAAAAAAGAGGGAACAGAAGAAAGATATATATATGTTGTTTTCCAAACAAAAACAACAGACAGAAGCATAAAGAAAAAGAACCAACGGTGGCACAGAGGTACCAGAAAACAAAAGATAAAATGGCTACAATAAATCCTCATACATCAATAATTACCCTAAATGTAAATGGGCTGACTTCACTAATAAAGAGGCACAGAGTAGCAGAATGGATCAAAAAACAAAACCCAAGCATATGCTGCCTACAAGAGACACATCTAAGCTGCAAAGACAAAGGTAGATTCAAAATAAAAGGGTGGAAAATTATTCTCCAAGCAAATAGTTACAGAAAAGCAGGTGTAGCCATATTTATATCTGACAAAAATAGATTTCAAAATAACAAGAAACAAAGATGGACACTTTATAAAGGGAACACTACATTGAGAAAACACACTTCTTAATATATATGCACCCAACCAGGGAGCAGTGAAATATGTAAAACAACTCACAGAACTAAAGGGAGGAACAGATCAAAACACAATTAAGTTGGATACCTTAATACTCCATTGATAGCCCTAGACAGATCAACCGAACAGAAAATCAATAAAGAAATATCAGCCTTAAATAAAATGCTAAACCAAATGGACATAATTGACATTTACAGAACCTTTCATCCCAGAACATTAGATTGTACATTCTTCTCTAGTGCACATGGAACATTCTCAAGAATAGACCATATATTGGGTCACAAAACTAGCAACAAAAAATTCAAGAAGATTTAAATTATACCAAGCATATTCTCCAACCATGATTCCTTGAAATTAGAAATCAACTGCAAAAAGAAAGCAAAGAAGCCTACAAATATGTGGAGATTAAACAGCATACTACTAAAAAATGAGGGGTCAAAGAAGAACTAAAAGGAGATCAAAAGATAAATAAAGACAAATAAGAATGAAAATACAACATATCAGAACTTCTGGAATGCAGCAAAAGCAGTTAATAAGGAGGAGGTTTATATCATTAGAGGCCTAGCTCAAGAAACAAGAAAAATCCCAAGTAAACAACTGAACATCACATCTTAAAGTAATAGCAAAAGATGAGCAAAGCAACCCAAAGTCAGCAGAAGAAAGCCAATAATAAAAATTAGAGCAGAATTAAATGAAATAGAGAACAATAAGACTATACAAAAAGTCAATAAAACAAAGAGCTGGTTCTTTGAAAAGATGAATAAAATTGACAAACCCCTAGGGAGGCTCACTAAGGAAAAAAAGGAAAAGAGCCACATAAACAAAATCAGAAATGAGAGAGAAGTTACCACAGACATTACAGAGATACAAAGGATCATACTAGAATATTATGAAGACTAAATGCCACCAAATTCAATAACCTAGTAGAAATGGAAAAATTCCTAGAAATATATAACCCTTCTAGACTAAATCATGAAGAACCAGAAAATCTAAATAGACTGATCAGCAGTGAGGAAATTGAAACAACCACCAAAAACCTCCCGAAAAACAAAAGTCCAGGGCCAGATGGCTTCACCAGTGAATTCTATCAAACATTCAAAGACTTAAAACCTATCCTTCTTAAGCTTTTCTAAAAAATGGAAGAAGAAGCAATACTTCCTAACAATTCTGAGGTCAATATAACCCTAATACCAAAACCTGGCAAAGATAACACAAAAAAGTAAAACTACAGATCAATATCTCTGGTGAATACAGATGCAAAAATCCTAAACAAAATACTAACAAATCAAATACAACAGTACATGCAAAAATAATACATCACAATCAAGTGGGTTTCATTCCAGGGGCACAAGGATGGTTTAACATATGCAAATCAAGCAACAAAATACACCACATTAGCAAAGTAAAGGCTAAAAATCATAAGATCTTATCAATAGATGCAGAAAAAGCATTTAAGATACAACATCCATTTATGATTAGAACATTCAGTAAAATAGAATAGAAGGAAAGTATCTCAACCTAATGAAGGCCACATACTAGTATGATAAACCCTCAGCTAATATACTCAATGGTGAATAACTGAAAGCTTTTCCTCTAAGATCAGAAACAAGACAAGTATGTTCACTCTCACCACTCTTATTCAACAAAGTGCTAGAATAATAGCCGGAACAATAAGGCAAGAGAAAGAAATAAAAGGCATCCAAATAGGGAAAGAAGAAATCAAACTGTCACTTTTTTTGGACGACATGATTCTATAGATAGGAAACCCTAAAGTAGTGGTTCTCAACTGCCGCGACCCTTTAATACAGTTCCTCATGTTGTGGTGACCCCCAATTTCATTGTTAAAAATTGAACATAATTAAAGCATAGTGATTAATCACAAAAACAATATGTAATTATATATGTGTTTTCTGATGGTCTTAGGTGACCCCTGTGAAAGGGTAGTTCGACCCCCAAAGGGGTCGCAACCCACAGGTTGAGAACCGCCGCCCTAAAGACTCCACCAAAAAACTATTAGAAACAATAAACAAATACACTCACGTTGCAGGATACAAAATCAATGTGCAAAAATCCATTCCCTTCCTGTATACTAATAAAAAAACTTCAGAAAAGGAAATGAAAAAAAAATTCCTTTTGCAATTGCAACCAAAAGACTAAAATACCTATGAATAAACTTAACAGAGAATGTGAAAGACCTATGTACTGAAAATTACAAAGCATTATTGAAAAAGACAACAAAATAGAAAATATTCCATGTTCATGGATTGGAAGCATCAACATAGTTTAAATGGCCATACTACCCAAAGCAATATACAGATTTAATGTAATCCCAATCAAAATTTCAATATCAAATTTTCAAGAAATAGAATGAGAAATCATCAGATTTGTATTGAACCACAAAAGACCCCAAATAGCCAAAGTAACCCTGAGACAAAAGAACAAGGCTGGAGGTATCATGCTACCTGCACTGCTGGTGGGAATGTTGACTGGTGCAATCACTATGGAAAGCAGTCTGGTGATTCCTCAAAAAATTAAGAATAGAGCTACTATATGACCCAAGAATCCCTCTCTTGGGTATATATCTGAAAAACTCGAAATCATGTATTCATAAAGATATATGCACTCCTATGTTCATTGCAGCATTATTCACAGTGGCCAAGACATGGAATAATACTCAGCCATGAGAAAGGATGAAATAGCACCATCTTCAACAACATGAATGGACCTTGAGAACATTACGCTAAGTGAAATAAGGCAGTCAGCAAAAGCTAAGAACCATATGATTTCACTTATATGTGGGATATAAAAATGAAACTCATGAACACAAACAACAGTGTGGTGATTGCCAGAAGGAAGGGTGTAGGGGAAGAAGATGGTCCCAATATAAGTTGACAGGAGAAGATTTGACTTTGGATGGTATACACACAATGCAATATACAGAACTTATAACATAGAAACCCACACTTGAAACCTATATGTTCATGTTGACCAATGTCACCCCAATCAATTTAATAAATAAATAAAAATTTAAAATAAAACTCTGAAGAAAATGTAGTAGTAAATCTGTTTCCTTGTATTAGTCAGTGGTTTCTTAGATACTATACCAAAACCACAAGCAACACAAGGAAAAAAAATGATAAGTTGGACTTCATAAAAATTAAAAACTTTTGTACATAGAAGGATACGATCAAGAAAATGAAAAGACAACCCAGAGAATAGGAGAAAATATTTGCAAATCACATATTTGATAATGGTCTAGTATCCAGTATATATAAATAACACAAAATCAACAATATAAAGACAAATAATTCAATTAAAATGAGCAAATGATTTAAATAGGCATTTCTCCAATGAAGATTTACAAATGATCAATTAGCACATTAACATATGCTTAACTTCATTAGTCTTTGGGGAAATGTAAATCTAAAACACAAGGTATCATTTCACTCCCTCTAGGATGGCCATACTAATATAAAACCAAGGAAAATAACAAGTGCTGACAAAGTATGTGGAGATATTGAACCCTCAGTACATTATTGATGGGCGTGTGAAATGGGCAGCTGCTGCATAAAAGCTTTGTTGGCTCCTCAAATGTTATAGTGTTACTATATGACCCAGTGATTATATCCAAGAGATTTGAAATCATAAGTGCACAAAAAATACTTGTACACAAGTATTCATAAAGATATTATTCAAAATAGCTAAAATATGGGAAAAAACAAAACATCTATCAACTAATGAATCGATAAGCAAAATGTGCTATATATACATAATAAAACATTGTTTAGTCATAAAAAGAAATGAATTACTGACACATGGTACACATACATAAACCTTGAAAACATTATCCTAAGAAACCAAACATGAAAGATCACATAATATATAATTCCATTTAATATACTAGTATGTCCAGAATAGGCAAATTCTTAGAGATAGAAAATAGTTTAGTGATTGTAAGAGATGGTAGGAAGAGGGAGTTAAGAGGTATGACATTTTTTTGGGGGTGATAAAATGTTCTGGAATTAGATAGTTGGTAATATTTTTACAACAGTGTGAACATACTAAAAACTACTGAATTGTGTGATTTAAAATAGTTAAAATTGATTTTATATTATGTGAATTTTATCTCAATAAAAATACTATCAAAAAACATAAAACAGCCCTAACTGGTTTGGCTCAATGGATAGAGCATTGGCCTGTGGACTGAAGGGTCCCAGGTTCGATCCCAGTCAAGGGCATGTACCTTGGTTGCGGGCACATCCCCAGTAGGGAGTGTGCAGGAGGCAGCTGAATCAACGATTCTCTCTCATCAATGTTTCTAACTCTCTATCCCTCTCCCTTCCTCTCTGTAAAAAATCAATAAAATATATTTTAAAAAAACATAAAACAAATTTGAAAGATATACAAATATTTTAGTTTAGAATATTTAATATTTTAAAGTATTATTTTTCAAAAATTTAATATATAAATTGAATGTAATTATGATTAAAATCTTAGTGGCATTTCCTACAAATAGATAACTGATTTTAAATTTTATTTGTAAGCAAAAATACCTAAGAATAACCATAAAACTATGAAAAGGAAGAGATGTGAGAAAAGACATTTTGTAGCCATTATCAGAATGCTGTATAAAGCTACTCTAATAAAAAAAAAATGTCATGTTGGTATGGAAATAGACAAAAACATCAGAACACAGAAATCTATCCAACTGTCCAGAAAATTTAACATATGACAAAGTGGTATTTCAAATTAAAAAAAAAATCAGCTCAACTAATAAATGATTCTGATGCAAACTAGTTAATTTTTTAAGAAAATAATATATGTTGACTACTTTATATCATATAAAAACAAGTTCCAGAATTATTTAAGGCTTAAATATACAACAATGGACTTTAAGATTAAATCTACTTGCCTACTCATATAATCCAGAGGATAGAGGAAATCTTAAACAAAATTGGAAACCTGGAAGATATAAAAGAAAGTAGAGATGTTTAATTATGTGACTGAAAATATTTGTACAAAAATGCATATATGAAGTCAATAAGGGAATATTAGATTTGAGTGGAATGGAAAACCTGTATTTGCAATATAAACAGATGAGTAGGTATACTTCAAACATTTTATAAATTAAAAGGAAATAAAAATATCAGAAAAATAGGCAAAAATATGAATAAATAATATAAGATCCAAATGGTCAATAAACATAAAAAGTTGTTCAAATTAATTAACAAATTAATATGAGTTAGAAAAAGATTAACTTTTTACCCAGTCAATAAGCAACACAATAATCCTATCTAATAATAGACAAACATGCTAATTGAGCATACCTTTGCTACGCCTCCCATTGGCTAATCAGCAAGATATGCAAATTAACTGCAAACAAAGATGGTGGTTAATTTGCATACTTAGGTGCGAAGCAGCAGAGCGAAGACTGAAGGCAGCTCCAGCCGGAGCAGCAAAGGCTTGAAGGCGGCTCTGGCCAGAGCAACGAAGACTGAAGGCAGCTCTGGCTGGAGCGAAGGCCTGGGTTCTGGGTGCTGGAGGAAAACTGGTGCCGGCAGCCAGAGGAAGGGAAGGCCTATTGCACGAATCTTTTCGTGCAACAGGCCTCTAGTATATAATAATAAAGTAAAATGCAATGGTATTAGCATGGATGTGGGCATAAAGGTACTCACAGGCTGAAAAAAAGAGTTATTAGTTGTTACAAGTGTTTGAAAAGGTGCTCTGTAGGTATCTATTAAAATTAAAATGTATTTTAATTTTAACAAAGTAATCCCATTCTAGGATTATCTCCCCTAGAAATAGAAGCAGCAATAAGGATAAATGTTATAGAGCAATATTTGTAGTGCAATGACCCTAAAGTAAATGAACATCTACCAAAAAGGAAATGATTGAATATACCTATGGTCTGTGTGCATCATGTAACCTTATGTGACCATCCTAATATATAAAAGGCCCAGGCTGACCAACCGGGAAGTCCTTCAGTCAGCACTGTGTTGCCCTGGCGACCCAGCACTGACTGCCCCACTGCAGCCTGGCCACCCAGCACTGACTTCCCAGAGGGCTGAGACCCAGAGAGAGAACCAGGGTCTGATCCGCAGCCTCAGTGGCAGCTGTTGATCAGTACTTGCCTCTCTCTTTCTCTCCCTCTTTCTTTCTGAACTTGCCAGCAGCTGGGCCTTTCTTTCTCTCTGGCCTCCATGGGGGCTGCTGTTCAGCCCGCCTCTCTGATCAGGCCCAGAGATAGGCCCGGAGATGCTGACTGGCATAGGAACTGACCAATCAGAACCAAATGTGGGTGCTGTGAAGAACCAATGGCTGTCTAGGAGGTGGAGCTTTTGATGCTGACTGGCATAGGAACCAACTAATCATAACCAAATGTGGGTGCTATGAAGAACCAATGGCTGCCTGTAAGGCAGAGCTTTTGACATTGACTGGCATAGGAACCGACCAATCAGAACCAAAACAGGGTGCTATGGGGAGCCAATGGCTGCCGAGGAGACGAAGCTGCTGACTCTGACTGGCATAGAAACTGACCAATCAGAAACAAAACTTGGTGCTGTGGGGAGCCAATGGCTGCCTAGGAGGTGGAGCTTTTGTCGCTGACTGGCATTGAAACTGACCAATCAGAACCAAATCTGGGTGCTGTGGGGAGCCAATGGCTGTCTAAGAGGCAGAGCTTTTGACATTGATTTGCATAGGAACAGACCAATCAGAACCAAATGTGAGTGCTATGAAGAACCAATGGCTGCCTTTTAGGCGAAGCTTTTGACATTGATTGGCATAGGAACTGACCAATCAGAACCAAATATGGGTGCTGTGAAGAACCAATGGCTGTCTAGGAGGTGGAGCTTTTGACACTGACTGGCATAGGAACAGACCAATCAGAATCAAATGTGGGTGCTATGGGGAGCCAATGGTTGCCTAGGAGGTGGGGCTTTTTATGCTGACTGGCATAGAAACTGACCAATCGGAACCTAATCTGGGTGCTGTGGGGAGCCAATGGCTGCCTGGGAGGCGGAGCTTTAGACACTGACTGGCATAGAAACCGGCCAATCAGAACCAATTGGCCAGCAGAGGAGGGTAGTTGGGGGTGAGATCAGGCCAGCAGGGGAGGGCCATTGGGGGCCAGATCAGGCTGACAGAAGAGGGCAGTTAGGGGTGATCAGGCAGGCAGACAGAGGCAGTTAGGGGTGATCGGGTAGGCAGGCAGGTGAGCAGTTAGGAGCCAGCTGTCCCAGATTGTGATTGGGCTTAAATGGGCATTCGGACATCCCTCAAGGGGTCCCCAATTGGAGAGGATGCAGGCTGGGCTGAGGGAACCACCCTTCCATGCACAAATTACGTGCACCAGGCCTCTAGTTTAAAATAATAAATTATAGCTATACCTGTTTACTTGGAGAGATTGCCATGACATATAGTTTAATAAAAAAAATGAAATGCAGTAAGTATGTATGCATAACATTTTTATAAAACAATATCCAAACCTTTCATATGTGGGTATATTTGTATATGTGTATATAAGTATGAAAATGAGAAATTATGCGTAACATAATACGTTTTCAACATGATTTATGGAATATGTCATTTAGGTAAAGCAGGGAGAGGAAAGAATAAGGAGAGGAAAGTTATAAGCCAAGAAAAAAAAGAAAAAACAGTGGTAGACTAGTACTTTACTGAAGCATAAATGTTGTATACCATAATTCCATCTCATTTATATGCATGCTTTTTAAAAATAAATATTTATACATTAGTTTACAAAGTTCTAGAAAGTAAGATTATACCTGATTAGGATTGTTTGAGAAATATTAAAATCACCCTGGAGAAAATTAACAACTATAAAGTATTGAGTCTTCTCATCGAAAATTGGTGTGTCTCTTGATATATTCTAGCCTTCTATTAAGGTTCCCCTACAGAGTTTATCATATGTTGTTTCTGATGCATGTCTCTTAGAACTCAAAAATAAGGTATCTTAGGCAAACTTTCAAATACGCAACAAAAGTAGTCTATAAAATAATATGCAAATTAACTAACAATTACACTTACCTTTATTTTATATTTTTATCCAATGGTTGAATATAAACCAATATTCAGAATTTGATAAGAAATTCAATATGAAAATTAATTTTGTTTGAAATATATATGCTATTTGAATTATCTTTCTCATCGAATCATTAATCTTGATGTTTCAGGATGAAACAAGAAAAAGGATGAAATTTACTTCTTTTTTTCTTCTCCTTTCTCTGATCTAGGTTGAGAATGCTGTTAATCAACTGGTAATCTTCTTACTCTTCCATTATTTGTATTCCTGTCAATCTGGAAAATGGCGACCCATTGATGATCGCTATAAAGACATGTTTTAGCCCTGGCTGGCATTGCGAAGTGGTTAGTGCATGGGCTCATGCACTCATGGTTGCGGGTTTGAGTCCTGGCCCCAATTGGAGGAAATATTATAATACTTTTAAATTAAAATATTTGAGATTTTGAGTAACTCTGAAAAGGAGCTTAATCATAATCTAGAATGAACTTTTCATTTATAAACTGAATAACTTGCCCAAGGCCACAAAACTTCCTAGTTGCAGAGACTGAATTGAGATTTCAGGAACCTACCTTAGTACCTTATTGTATAAAGTAGAATGCATGTTTCTCCTTATAAAGTTCAGAAATCATTCCTTTTTCCTCTCCAAAACTTTTTACAATGCAATATTTTCCTTCTTGGCTAGCCAAGATATGTATTTCAACAAACTCTAATTAACATTCAATTTAAAAAATAATTTTAAACATATCTAGTCCTTTGTATGATTTCTAGTCAAGTCCAACTTCTGATTTTTTTCTTATATTGAAAAATCTAGGTCAACATTAAGCCTCTTGACATTATTTCTATTTTACTGATTAAGAAATGGAAGATCGGAAAGTTATGGTGACCTATCCAAGATGTCACAAGAGTGGAAGCTGGGCATAGAACTATGTCTCCTGATATTCTCCTGTGGTTCTTTGCAATAAAATCTTCAGTCTGAAAAGATCTTAACACTCGGTATTTCTTCTAGCTGTAGCTTTCTGGTAGTCGTTGTGTCAGGGAGTTATGAAATATCAGAATTTCCTTTTCATTATCAGGCATTCTGTACTCATGGGATTTCAGGGACATTAGTTATAAGCTGTGCTCTCACTGCAGAGAAAGACATGGCAAACGTCAGAAAGAGATGAAGTGATAGAATAAAAGCCAGTAAAGTGCTTTGATGGCAAAGGTTGTGCAAGCGTGAAGGAAGACTCTTCTCACACATTCTGTCAATGGGAACGAGGGGACTTTGAAGTGCAATTTAATGGCCAAACAGAAGTCATAAGCTGACCAAAACTATCTGGATCTAGTGTGCTTCAACAGGGATATAAATTATTCCTGTAGAGTAATGATGATCTACTTTTATCCAAGAAATAATGAACAATTCTGTGTACATTTGCCTGAATTATTATGCACTGGTGCTCTTGTAGAAAAAAAAATATTGTTCAGTACATTTTTAGGATCCTCAATCAAAACGAATGACAGATGAGTGAAAGCTTTTAAATCGATGTATGGCAAAGGAATAAACTTATTAAATCAACAAATATCCATTGCCTTTATTTGGGGACAGTTCAATCACCTGCTCAGCGATTCCTCCTTCAGTTTAGTAGATTTGAATACCTCAGCTCATTCGTGTGCGTTCAGGGAGCCAACAAGCATTAAAACACTGTCACTTTATTTTATGGAAAAAAAAAACACAACAATTTTGAAAGATTGTAACTCTTGCACTTGATAATAAAGGCGTTCTAAAAAAACAAAACAAAGCTTTATTCACCGCTGTTCTATCTCATTGTGGTTTTAATTTGTATTCATAAATATTGAGTTCAAAAGCATTTTCATATACTTATTAGCCATTTCTATTTCTTCTTTCCCAAGTTTCACTTCAAATATTTTTGTTTTTCTATCTCATTCTTACTGATTTCTAGAAGCTTTTTTTATTTTTTATATACTAGTTTTTGTCAGTTTTATGCATTGCAAATGTCTTCTACTATTCTGTGCCTTTTGATTTTGTCGTTTGATAAACAGAAGTTGTTAAATTTGTATCCCAAGTCAATTACATTGAATACATTATATTTATTGTCTATGATGCTTTGATGCTTTATTATTTTTTTTATTAATTAAGTTGCATGTGTAAAACTTGAGTAATTTTCACAAGACTATGGGAGTACATTGATTAAACAATAATAGTCTCATCCTGGCCAGTATGACTCAGTTGGTTGAGTGTTGTCCCCTGCACTGAACAGTCACCGGTTTGCCACATACCCAGGTTGAAGGTTCACTCCCCAGTGGGTGCACGTGGGAGGCAGCCAATTGATGTTTCTCTCTCTCTCCCTCTCCCTTCCTCCCTCAAATCAATAAAAACATATTTTTAAAAAACACAATAGTCTCTTTTTAGCACTATTTCACTGCCCATCCAAGGTTAACAACTAGCAGATATTTTTCTAGACATGTGTGTGCGCATATGCACATGGGTGTGTGTGTGTGTGTATGTGTGTGTGTGTGTGTGTGTGTGTAAAGAGAGGCAATATAAAGTTGTGGTTAAGAGCACAAGTATTAGAATCAGATAACTGGGTCCAAATATAATCTCCAAGTTTTATGTGGCCTTAGACAAATTTGTTCACCTTTCTCTTTAAGTAGCCTCCTCTGTAAAATGAGAATAATACTAACATCTACTTCATGGAGTAGTTATGAAAATAATAATATGTAAGGCACTTAACACAGTGAATAGTCTATAAAATAATATGTAATTTTTATTTAGCACTTACTATGTGCTAAGCACTTTTTATGCATTAATCTATTTAACCACCATAATTATTTCCTTCATTTTTTAGTTGAAGAAACTAAGGCTCAAGGGGTTTAAATAACTCACCCAAAGTGACATCGTTAGTAAATGGAAGACTGACTAGTTTATGAAGCCCAGACCATTCCTATTCCAGAGTTCACATTCCTTTTCTTAATAATTATATATATATAATTATTAATAATTATATATATATAATTATTAATAATTATATATATAATTATATATATATGGTGCACAATATAACAATTTAATATTCAGAGTGAAATGATTACTACATTTAAGCTAATTAACATATCTTCTCACATATATCCCATTTATTTTTTCTTTTGTAATGAGAGCACTTGAAATCTACTCTCTTAGCAAATTCCAATTTTCAATAGAGTATTATTAACTGTAGTCATCATGCAATATGTGAGCTCTCTAGACTTATGAATCCTTCATAACGGTAACTTAGTATGCTTTGAGCAACATCTCCCAGTTTCCCCCACCTCCCCAACTCTGGTAACCACTATTCTACTGAGTTGACATACTTAACTACTATAATATATGCTAATATTTCCCTCAAAAAGTGTTTCATTGATGTTACCTGATATTACATATACATAGAAATATATAATTTGGTGTGTTTTATTATATAAACTAGAGGCAAGATGCACAAAAATGTGTGCACTCAGGGGGGTCCCTCAGCCCGGCCTGTGCCCTCTCGCAGTCTGGGACACCTCGGGGGATGACCACCTGCTGGCTTAGGCCTGCTCCGTGGGGGATTGGGCCTAAGCTGGCAGTCAGACATCCCTCCGGCGGCCCTGGAGCCCTTGGGGGATGTCCACTTGCCAGCAGGGAGCAGGCCTAAGCTGCAGTCAGACATCCTTAGCGCTGCTGAGGAGGTGGGAGAGGCTCCCACCTCCACCGCTGTACTGGCAGCCGTCAACCTGGCTTGTGGCTGAGTAGAACTCCCCCTGTGGGAGCGCACAGACCACCAGGGGGCAGCTCCTGCATTGAGCGTTTGCCCCTGGTGGTCAGTGTGTGTCATAGTGACCAGTCATTCCCAGTCGTTCTGCTATTAGGGTCAAATTGCAGATTACCCGTTTATTATATACTAGTAGCCCGGTGCATGAAATTCGTGTACATTAAAAGGGAATTAATTGCCCTAACCGGTTTTGCTCAGTGGATAGAGCATCTGCCTGCAGACTCAAGGGTCCCAGGTTCGATTCTGGTCAAGGGCATGTACCTTGGTTGCCGGCACATCCCCAGTGGGGGGTGTGCAGGAGGCAGCTGGTTGATGTTTCTCTCTCATCGATGTTTCTAACTCTCTATCCCTCTCCCTTCCTCTCTGTAAAAAATCAATAAAATATATTTTTTAAAGGGAATTAATTAGCAGAGATATCTTAATATTGCTACTTGACCTTTCTCTATAATAGAAGTGTGAGAGATGAAAGGAAATTAGTAAAATGTATATGAAAATAATATATAAATTTATTAATAAATAAACAGTAACAAAAGGATATAACAACAACAGAGGCATGATATAAGAAAGACAAAAACATGATATGAAACCAATAAAAACATGATATGAAAACAACAAAAACAAGATATAAAAACAACAGTGATGCAAACAATGACTGATAAAGTGATTAAACTTATTCTAATATCTCCCTGTACACCACATTAAGAGTGAAAACACTTTCAGAGTGCTTGACTAATTTCCCTTGAGATGAAGTACTTAGAACTTTAACTGTAACATCACATGCTCTTCAAACTCGAGAGAAAGCAACATATAACTGACCATGTGCAAAAAACGGGTTCAGGTAGGAATATGCCTACTCTGTGTAGAGTTTGTCCTTGTGATTTATTAATAGTCATCACAAATGCTGGCATCACGGGAAACTGTCGTCGAATCAATTTAAATGGGAGGCCAGTGTCAGATGGGGACAAATTAATTCTTGGAATCAGAACAGCCTCTCCCTCTGCAGATCCTGTTAATACTTCAGCTTCAATAATGTTAGGTCTTAATATTTTGATAATAAATCTGGTACCATTACAAAGACCCCATTTACTATTGAGATTTCTCAATAGCATGATGATTGCACCCACTTTCAATTTTAATTTATGACACGGCATTCCTGAAGGAGTAATACTATTAAGAAATTCGATGGGAAAAATTTCCTTTTCAGCATAATCTGTGGAATCAATGGAATCATCACTCAAATATGTGTGAAAATCTTCATCGAGTATATCCAAATTTTCTTCATTTAATTTTTGAACATGCTCATTTTTTGGACAAAGAATTGCATGTTTAGATATAGTTTTAATATCATCTATAGCAGTGGTTCTCAACCTTGGCTGCACATTAGAATCACCTGGGAATATTTTTAAAATCCTGATTCCTGGGCCTCATCCTCCAGAAATTGTTTCTTTGTTATGGGGTGGGGCCACAACATTAGTAACAAAGAAACAGAATTAAAACTTTATTGTGGCGAGCCGCTACAGTGTTTTGGACAGGTTCAAGCCTTGGACTGATGAGAGGCCACAGTCGTCTCATTGCCATGTGCAAGTCCCAGGTTGGAGGGCAGGGCCCTCCCAGCACAATTATAGCCAACAGTTGTAGTTGTAAGCTTGAACCTATGGTCCGAACACATGACCCACATGCCTGAGTGATGTAGGCTTGATAGAGTTCAGGTGCATGTAGTTGAGTAGGATTGAAACCCAGGAGAATGTTGTAAACATCTTGGTCATGCCCTTACTTTGCCTCGTAGCATCTGCTATAAAATAAAGGCATGGCTGTGGGCGTGGTCGCTGTCTCTCAGAGAAGCAGTGTCCCACTGAGACCCGGCTTTCATTCTCTTGTCTGTCTTTTCTAAGCCTTTCAGCCACCCCCACTCAGGTTCACCCCTGGCCGTGCTGGCGCAGCACACTTTAGAAAAATATGCCTCCACACTCCCAGGGCGGGTTCCTGCCTCAAACCCCACCCTTACAGGAAACAGCTCCGGGAAACAGCTTGGGGAGGGCGCACCCATTGCCAAAACAACCCCTGCAGGACTGACTTCCTTCAGCTTGGTCACGGTGGTTCTGGTCTAGATGAATACCACCCAGGGTTTTTATGTAAGTAGATTATACAGGCCTGGTGCATGGGTGGGGGCCGGCTGGTTTGCCCTGAAGGGTGTCCTGGATCAGGGTGGGGGTCCCGCTGAGGTGTCTGGCCAGCCTGGGTGAGGGGCTGATGGCTGTTTGCAGGCTGGCCACAGCCCCTTCAGGGTGGGGGGGGGGGGTCCTGCTGGGGTGCCTGGCCAGTCTGGTTGAGTGGCTGATGGCAGTTTGCAGGCTGTCGTAGCCCCCCAGTGGGGACCCTCACCCCATGAAGGTGTGGCCAGCCTGGGTGAGAGGCTGATGGCTTTTTGCAAGCTGGCCACAGCCCCTTCAGGGTGGGGGTCCCTGCTGGAGTGCCTGGCCAGCCTGGGTGAGGGGCTGATGGCTGTTTCCAGGCTGGCCAGAGCCCCTTCAGTGTGAGGGTCCCCACTGGGGTGCCTGGCCAGCCTGGGTGAGGGGCTGAGGGCCGTTTTGAGGCTGGCCACACCCCCATCAGGGTGCTGGGTCCTGCTGGGGTGCCTGGTCAGTCTGGGTGAGGAGCTGATGGCTGTTTGTAGGCTGGCCCCATCCCCTTCAGTGTGGGGGTCCCCACTGGGGTGCCTGGCCAGCCTGGGTGAAGGGCTGAGGGACATTTTGAGGCTGTCCACACCCCTTTCAGGGTGGTGAGTCCTGGTGGGGTGCCTGGTCAGTCTGGGTAAGGCACTGATAGCTGTTTGTAGGCTGGCCAAACCCCCCAGTGGGGACCCTCACCCCATGAGGGTGTGGCCAGCCTGGGTGAGTGGCTGATGGCTGTTTGCAGGCTGGCCACAGCCCCTTCAAGGTGGGAGGTCTTGCTGGGGTGCTTGACCAGTCTGGGTGAGGGGCTGATGGCTGTTTTCAGGCTGGCCAAGACCCCCAATGGGGACCCTCACCTCATGAGGGTGTGGCCATCCTGAGTGAGGGGCTGATGGCTGTTTGCAGGCTGGCCACGGCCCCCAGCCATCCAAGCTCCCAGTGGAGGCTGGTTGGAAGCAGTTATCTGGGATTTATTTATCTTCTATAATTGAAACTTTGTTGCCTTGAGCTGAGGCCGCAGGCGGGAAGCGTGGCTTCCTCCATCACCAGTGCAACCAAGTCTCCTTCTTGCTCCAGCTCCGTGGCTGCCAGCCGCCATCTTGGTTGGGTTTCTTTGCATATAGTTGCTCTGTTTGGCTGGTGGGCGTGGCTTTGGGTGTAGCAGAGATGTGGTCAATTTCCATGTTTCTCTTTTATTATTAGATTAGATAGCATCATACTAAATATATGATACTGTCACTTCCTTTCCTCATTTTACAATATATTAGTAATCTTTCAATGTTGGTACTTTTTTTTTTAAACAGCTATGATATATACCATAGAATAGTCATCATTGTATAATTCTGTTTTGGCTGCTATTTTAAAAACACTATAAACTAGGTAGCTTTTAAATAGCAGAAATGTATTTCTCACACTTCCGTAGGCTGAAAAGTCCATGATCAAGGCACCTGGCAGATTCATTGTTGGTGAGAGCTTGCTTCCAGTTTACAGGTGTCTCTTTGCTGTATCCTCACATGGCAGAAGAGGCAAGCTCAGTCTCTGGAGTCTTTTATATAATGGCACTAATCCAAAACATGAAGTGTCTGTCCTTCTGCTCCCATCACATCCCAAAGGACCTACTTCCTGATACCATTACCTTGGGGGTTAGGATTTACACATTTAATTTTGGGGGTACACAGACATTCAGACCATAACATCTATATAATAAAACATCTATTTTTTTATGAACAGTCAGGTGGTTTTTATGTTGTTGCTATTATGATCAATGTGGCAACGATCTTCCTTACACATGCATATTTTCTGTGCATGTGCAAATATTTCTGTAGGATGGATAGCTAGTAATATAATGTTCTGCTCAAAAAGTTTGTTTTTTTAAATTAATTTCAGAGAGGAAGGGAGAGGGAGAGAAATATAGAAACATCAATGATGAGAGAGAATCATTGATGGGCTGCCTCCTGCGTGTCTCACACTAGCGATCAAGCCCACAACCCAGGTATGTGCCCCGATCAGAAATCAAACATTGACCTCTTGTTCTTAGGTCGATGTTCAACCACTGAACTATGCCAGCAGGGCAAGGTTTGATTTTTTTTTTAAGTATTTGCTCAGGTAGGCCATCTCTGAGAAAATACCAGTTTTATAAGTTACATAAAATTTACATTATAGAGCTTTATATATTTGCTTTCCAGAACCAGAATCTGTTGAATGTGCTTTGCCTGCTTGTCTCTACTATGGTCTAAATGATGAGCTTTGTAACTAATCATTTTATTTCTTTCACTTAAAAAGTACCTTTCTAACAAATCTTATAATATACTTAGATACGAATTTTATGAGCATCCCATTTCATTTTCCCTTCTTGGAATCAGCCTTAAAATGTCTATCAATTCACCCCTAGCTGGTTTGGCTCAGCTGACAGAGCGTCGGCCTGCAGACTAATGGGTCCTGGATTTTATTCCAGTCAAGGGCATATGCTGGGGTTGCAGGCTCGATCCCCAGTAGGGGGCATGCAGTATAGCCAATCAATGATTCTCTCTCATCATTGATGTTTCTATCTCTCACTTCCTCTCTGAAATCAATAAAAATATTTTTAAAAGTCTATCAATTCATATTTTTATTGGTAAATTGCACACTCTCAATTTTATTTTCTTTCTACACCTACACAAACCATCTACAATATCACTACAGCCTGGCCAGAGTGACTCTGTGATTGAGCATCAACCTATGAACTAGGAGGTCATGGTTCAATTCCTGGTCAGGCACATGCCCGGGTTATGGGCTCAATCCCCAATAGGGGGCATGCAAGAGGCAGCTAATTAATGATTTTCTCCCACCACTGATGTTTCTATCTTTCTCCCCCTCTCCCTTCCTCTCTGAAATCAATAAAAATATATTATCTATAATAATAACAGTGCAATGTGCAAATTGTCTAAATTACTGAACAGCAGATGACTGTCTGGACAACCTTCCGGACAAACACACTATGACACCAACTGGTGCCAGGCCAACCAAGGTGGGAGCGATGGGATTGGTCGGGGGCCTGGCCATCGCACCATGATTGCCCTGCAGAGGGAAGCCCAGGCCACCGACCGGAGGGCTGTGGCGGGTGGACGGGGCCTACCTCTTTGGGGGATCAATAGCAGGGCTCCTGGACTGTGAGAGGGCACAGGCCTGGCTGAGGGACACCCCCCCCCCAAGTTCTAGAATTTCATGCACCGGGCCTCTAATATATATATATAAAGAATGCTTTCCTTGGATTTCAAACCTACTAAAGAAGCCTCCACTTCCCTAGTTTTTTCTTTGCACTTTAGTCAAGCGCTTTTAATTGCTCTTTGAAGACTTGAATTTAGCATGTTTGGGAGGCATTTGCCTATGAGAAAAGTTGCGTAATTTTTGGTGAGCTAGCAGGAGCCTGCCATTCCTTAAAACTTAAGCAATGAGGAAGCAGAGAAAAAGGAATGCAGACCATTCCTGTGCACTGCTGGTGGGAATGCAGACTGGTGCAGCCATTGTGGAAAACAATATGGAGATTCCTCAAAAAATTCAAAGTGGAACTTGGATTCCACCCAGTAATACCACTTCTGGGAATATATCCCCAAAAACCAGAACACCAATCAGAAAGAACATATGCACCCCTATGTTCATAGAAGCACAATTTATAATAGCAAAGATTTGGAAACAGCCTAAGTGCCCATCAGCAGATGAGTGGATTAGAAAACTATGGTACATCTACACAATGGAATACTACGTTGCTATAAAAAAGAAGGAACTTTTACCACTTGCAACATCATGGTTGGACCTGGAGAGCATTATGCTAAGCAAAATAAGCCAGCTAAAGAAAGATAAATTTCACATGATCTCACTCATATGTGGGATATAATGAACAACATAAACTAATGAACAAAAATATATCCAGAGACAAAGAAACACTGAACAGACCGTCCAACCTCAGCGAGAAGGCATGGGAGGGGGGTGGTAAGAGATCAACCAAAGGACTTGTATGCATGCATATTAGCATAACCAATGGACATGGACACTGGAGCTTATGGGGCTTGTCTTGGGGGGGGGGCGGAGCAGGAGTGGCGGGGGGGTCAATCGGGGGAAAGGGAGATATATGTAATACTTTAAACAATAATAATAATAAAGGAAATCTATCATCAAAAAAAAAAGAAAACAAGCAAATTGGGGATTTGCTTAACCTCCTTTGTGGAGTACATATCTAGCCTAAATAAATGTGTTGTTTTCTATTAACAAAAGAGGTGTATTTTTAGTATTTAAGCCTTTCATACAAGCCTAATAGAATGTTTTGCTTTCATTATTATGCAAGTATACTTGAAGGAGACCAGCCAAACCTATTCATAGAGGATGATAATGAGAATGACATTGCATAGACTTGAGTATATCCAAGTAGAGTAACTTTTCTAAAACTGCCCTATATTATTTTTAATTAAAATGTATATCTGAGTCAGATGAGATACCCAGTGTAATTGATGGCTACAGTGAGAAGGTCCAAGGTGCTGATGAAAACTTGAGCTCTCAGAGCATTCTAGGATTTCTAATTTCTTTCAGAACAGCAAGAGGACAATCAAATTAAGTATTCAGGACATGTTGGATTTATTGGGAAGCAAATGTAAAAATAAGTATATCCCAATCTTTATTCTTCAGCCCTGTTCCTTCTTCCTCAAACATCTTGGTCCAAGGAAAAGAATACTTGTGCATTATGCTTCCTATAGTCATAGATAAAAGTTATATTGAGTGTTAACTGTGTCCCTGAGGGGAAAAGGGATGGATACAATGTTGAATTATTTAACTACTCAGAATTCCTTCAACATCACATCCTTTTCCTTAAGTCATGTACAAAAAATATATGCTAGTTCTAGATGAAATTCAGACCCCAAATTTCGATTATTATCTACCCTTAAACTGAGCTGTATTATACACAATTTTTTTAAGAATCCATTTTTTAACATAAACTTTTTATTTGGGGATAATTTTAGATTTACAGACAAGTTGTGAAGATATTAGAAGGAGTCCCCAGATAGCCCACACTCAGTTTCCACCATTCCTAGCATTTTACGTTACCAAGGTGCGTTGGTCAAAACTAATGCCCTCAATCCACTGCTAAAACTAAACTAAAGGACCCGTGTTTTTTACCCTAGTTTTAAACAAGGAATGAGGCCTAACTTTGACATCCTAGATCATAGTTTTTTTGATGTCTGAAAACACTTTGGAAAAGTAAGAGTTAAAAAAGAGTTTTAGGGAGAAAAGCCTCAAGCCCAGCTGAATTGACCATCCCATTTCCTGCTTCGTTTTACTTAGACTCCACTCCTGGTCCTGGTAGACAAAGAATAAGGAGCAGGTTGGACTTCTAAGCAGAAGACAACCCCATGCCTATCCTATTGCACCAAACACATGCACAGAACAAAAAATGAAAGGAAATTTTTTTAAAAAGTAAGAATATACCTAAAGGAAATGAGTTTTTTTAAGTATTGTCACTCCTTCCACTAAAAGATATAACCTTTATTAAATGTATATCTCTGATACATACATACCATTTGTTGGAGGAACTCTATCATTAATGGAACCCTTAAGGCACTTTCACAGGTTAAAGTATACCATGTAAACTATTATAAAATTATGATAAAAATTGTTTCCTGAGTTTTGATGGTCTAGTTTTGTTACAACCTTATGCTTTCACTTAAAAACAAAACTAAGATGTATTGTTAACATTTTACATCTTTGTTAACATTTTACATCTAAGGATTCAATGACATGAAGCTCAAGATTCTGTCAATAAAGCTGGAGGTTATAAAATCCAAAGGTCGGAGGACTTTTAGATTTTCCTTCAATTGGAAGAAAAAGTGACCAAAATTACTTCTAATGTCTCTAATACAGTCATGTTGTCTCTTCTTCAACTTTGATATCGTTGGGCTGCCTTCCTTGTTGGAAGATGTTTTGTTTTGTTTTTTTCTTTATGCAGCCAATATCTTCCTCTCTACAACTTTGATCCTTTGGTTCTAATAGGTCTGAAGCAAGGTACCAAAGCAAACTCTCAGAGTAATTCTTTGTTTTTCTTGTGACATACTAATACATATCTTCTTAGAGCTACTAACTCTAGTTCTGGTCTTCAAATCAATCCTAGAGGCGTTGTAGTTCTTTACCAGAGATTAATTTTAGCAAAATTGCAACCTGATTTTTCTCACTGAATAAACCCATTTCCTTTTTGACAATTATGCATGCATGCTATAGAATCAGAGAGAATTAGGTTCAAATTCCCATTTGTGTAACCCTGGGCATACTAGGTAATCTGTGAGCCTCAATTTTCACCTTTGTCCGATGGATAGAGGAATAGTGCGCATCTCATCATGTTTGTATGAGAACAAAATCAGGTTATCCATGCAAAGTGATTAGTTAGCACTAAACTGAAATCTATCCATTTTCTTTGTTAAGGTTGCCATATTCCTTGAAATGATTTTATACATGGCATTACAAAAAAAGAATTTACTTTTAAAATGTATCCCACTAGTTTACTCTTCTGCTTACTCCCTCAGATTCCCCAATGATTTAGAACCCAGGGAAGTAAAAGGGATGTGTTGTAGTTTTTTAGAAGGGTATAGAATAAAAAAATTAAGAGGGAAAAAATTAACCTTTATTAACTTTGTTACCACCAATATATTATTGCCTTTGATCTTCACAGTATCCCTCTTAGTTATGTGTTATTCTGTTAAATGTATTGTTCTATTTTACTTTAGTCAATGATACCGCTGGTAATTGGTTTACTTACCTTAGTTCTTGTATTTGCTTTGAGTGGCTTGTCCCCGGCCAGGTACCTTATTTCATCTATATCAAAAAGTTTAATTGAATCAATAATCTTATCAGGTAGCCTCTGCTTTCTAAGACATTTGCAGCCAGTCCCTATAATACTATCTCGGCATGGATGTCTTGTAGCATTGTTACTATAATAGTAGCAATAAAACAGCTTGAAAAGGTGTTCCAAAAGAGTCATATGTTTTGAGAGAAAAGTTCAGCACAAACAATTAATTGAATAAATGAATTGTAATAGAGTTTTAAACTTGCTTCTCTTAAATAACTAAACTTCAGAAAATGTTTAAGATTCAAACATGTCTGTGAAGCAGTGCAGATTGCACCTCAAAATATGCCTCTTTGAGATATTGATTATTGTAAACTGGTTACTCTTGAGAAACAAAAGACTCAGGAAAAAAAATTTGACCTTCCCTCTGACTGACTAAAATAGTTTAGATAGAAGGCCTGCTCCAGGAAGGGAGCTATCATTATAGATAACTATAGTTTAATATAAAGCATGATAGACAGGGAGGAACCTAGCAAGGCCCATTTGATCAAAGTCCTCTCTGTGTTCTATTATTAAAGATGGCCCTGCAGCCCAACCGGCATGACTCAGTAATTGAGTGTTGACCTATGAACCAGGAGGTGATTCCTGGTTGGGGCACATGCCAAGGTTGTGGGCTCAATCCCCAGTGGGGGGTGTGCAAGGGGCAGCCAATCAATGATCCTCTCTCATCATTGATGTTTTTGTTTCTCTCTACCTTTCCCTACCTCTCTAAATCAATAAAAATCTATTTTTAAAAATAAAAGATGTCCCTACAACCATTTGTTTACCAAGCATTTGCTTTTTCATTTCCATGTTAATTGCCTTTCTGCCCCTTGAGGTCCCAAAACACAACCCTGCATTTCTCTGTAGCTCAAAATGGCATATAAGCCTCAACTGCTTGATTTGTCTTTAGGTCCTATATTTTCATGGAACATGCATGAGTACATATGCAATAAATTTGGTTATTTTCTCATGTTAATCTGTCTCATGTCAATTTGATTAGTATTAGGCCATTTAGGAGTTCAATAAAAATTATTTTTCACCCACATAATTGTCAAGGTAGCCAAGAGACTACTGGCTAGACACAGTTTTCTTTGGGACTGCTGCAGATCCTGGAGCATATGAAACAAACCAGAAGAAAATATGAGTTCTCACCATATCCAATACTGCAGATCTCTGTTGTGAAAGCAAACGTGGAGATGAAACTCAAAAAGGAATGGGCCTGGGCTGCCTGTCACTATTTGAGCCAGTTAAACAGAAATACAGGGTTGAATTATGTATGAGCATTTATTCCAATAATGCCAGCAGCATGGGAGAGCAGCGTGTCATCCACAAAAATATGCTCTACCCCCCCCCCCCACCCCATAAGCCAGCTGCTTATATTGGGTAGGACAAAGATTACATGTTAAATTAAAAATTACAGGAATGGAGAGGTAAGCAAGATATAATGGTTATAGGTTATAAGCAATGTGGGCTGGGAGGGGAGGGGCTTCACAAAGGGTGTATACCTCTGGACTCTTGTTTCAACAGCAAGGTTGTTAATCTGTCCATGATGATAGGCCAGTGATGGCGAACCTATGACACGCGTGTCAGAGGTGACACGTGAACTCATTTTTTTGGTTGACTTTTCTATGTTAAATGGCATTTAAATATATAAAATAAACATCAAAAATATAAGTCTTTGTTTTACTATGGTTGCAAATATCAAAAAATTTCTATATGTGACATGGCACCAGAGTTAAGTTAGGGTTTTTCAAAATGCTGACACTCCGAGCTCAAAAGGTTCGCCATCACTGTGATAGGCAGTACTCAGAAAAAGAGAATGGGCTGCATTTCAAGGTTAGCTCCCATATCCTGGGGTGTACAACTATTAGCCAGGTCAGAATGTGCTTTCTCTAATAAGAACAGAATAATCATGGTTAACAGAGCATGATTAATATTTCTTACTAGAGGCCCAGTGCACAAAATTCATGCATGGGGAGGGGGGCCCCTCAGCCCAACCTGCACCCTTTCCAATCCAGGAGCCCTCAGGAGATGTCCTACTGATGGCTTGGGCCCGCTCCCCGTGGTTCTCTGCTCTCTGCAGGGCCTGCTTGCTCCACACCACGGCAATGGGCAAGCAGGCCCTGCTGGGTGCTGCCTGCGGGCCACACTTGCCTGCTGGGCTCACATTGCCAGGGTGATGCTGCCAGCATCCTGCCCAGGCCGCTATGGACACCGCCATCTTTGTTGCAGAGTGACGGTTAATTTGCATATTACTCTTTTATTAGATAGGATAACTATAGCTGGTCCCCACTATTCTATTTCTGCCCCTAACAGTGAGAATCTTATATTGTTTTTGTAAATTTAGATTAATAGGAGGAAATATTTGTGCAACTAGTTCCTTGGGTTTAGCAAATCTTGGTTATATGGTATGATTACTCATGGGTGTTTTTAGTTCTTTTCTTCCCAGATGAAAAAAAAATAGGGCTCCTCGATGTTCTCGTTTTCCATCAGCTGAAGGCTGCATATGCATCTGGTGGAAAGCCAAGTTGACTGTGGATATGACCTTATAGAATCTAAAAATATGGGTGAACTTTTAGCTTGGCAATGTACCCTATTTTGTTCAAAAGAGGGGAAAACACATAATATCCTATGTTTTGGAATAGTTGTTTCTAATGTTGGGAGTGAAATTTGGGATCTTGTGAGGGCTGCATCCTTTGCACTTTCTTGTGGATGTCTCTTGTTTCCTTGGTTAAACCATAAAATTTTTTTTATTGGTTTGAGTCACTATTGAGATTACTAGATCCTATCAGCAACCCTGCATAATGGGTCCTTTGAATTGGAAAAACTTCTAAATTGGAAACATTTTAGAGACCTCTTGTCTCAACATCTATTTCATTAATATTTGTCAAGAGACCAAGTTTAAAAAGTAGACACAAATAAATATAACTAGCCATAAGAACTCTCTTAATAACTTACAAAAAAAAGCAGTTTGGGAAGCCTTAGCAAATTTTCTATCTCAGCTTCCCTTCATGGGTGTTACAGATGATAATAAATACAAAAATATTAGGTTAATTAACATGAGAATGGGAAGAGGCTAAGGGGAACATCAAAGGACTCTTCCTTACTGGTTGGAAAATTTTTAAGTGATGTTAAGAAGTGTTGTTATAAAATATAAGAAGCTAGGAAAATTCCAGAACAAATAGAATAGGAAAGTTAACACAGATAATTAAATAATTTGTAGCCACCTAGTAAATATCATATTCCCTAAACCAAAGACACTTGAAAGTAAATGGTTTGCACTTTTCCTCCCCAGTCAGAGGGTAAAAAGCTTAAATTACCTTACTCAGGGAGACAGATAACAGAAATCCAATTAGTGCCATTTTCTAACCACACCCAAGGACAGACAAACTAAAAGAATAAATCTCATTTTGGCACATACGCATAAAGCTGATGAATATTCTATTGATTCCTCCAAAGACTTCCCCTAATCACCCAGCCTTTAAAACCCCTGAAAGCAAAGGTCCTAGTGTGCTCTCCCTCCAGGGAGCACACCCTTGCCATTCCTGTCCCCTCCTCCTTCCCCAACAGGCATGTACTCCCTAATCTCTAAGGGACCCCAGTGAGACTTGGAAACAGGGGAGCAATGGGCAGTGGCAGCTTGTCCTGGGAGAACCCCCTGAACCTGTCTCCAAGGTCTTTCTCTGACATCCCAGTGAGCCAAAGCAGCCCAGCTTAAGTATATTTTTGCTGCGGTCAATAAATTCTTGCTTGCTTTTCTACATTTTGTCTCTTGGTTGAAATTTTTTCTTTAAGAAGACAAGAACCAAAGTCTCCTCATCTCATGGGTAACAATGTGTATAAAAAAGAGACTATGTCATAAATATGAGAAATTCAATGACCTAAGGTAACCTCATAGGACGATCTAATCATAAATATCTAACTCAGCAGGATATTGTGGGTAGTCATACCACAGGCCTATGAAAGGTTTATCTTTGCTTCAAGCAAAGCCCTGCCCACTATTCTTGTGCATCTAGGTTAACATGCCTTTGAAATGCTAGAATTAATCCTTTTTTCCAGACACCTTGGAGCCATAACCAAGGGAACACATAATCTTGTTAACTATCCTGTAATCCAATCATAAAGACTTCCTAACCTTGCTTTTTCCCACCTTCATGTAATCTCCCTTATGTTCCCTCCTTAATTTCAAATGTATTAACACACACACACACACACACACACACACACACACACACACAACATCCTGATTAAGCAACTGAAGACTAGCTGGAGAGAAACCTGATGAATAAGGATGGAAAGTGGAAACTGCATAGACACTGGTAGGAAGTGCAGAGGCATGAAAGTGCTGGCCAGGCTCCCATAGACAGCAGCTGAAGTTCCGGAGGGATATTTCATCTGTAGGTTGTTCCAACTGAGAACTCTGGGGTCTAAACTCCAAGCTGGGCTCCCCAACCCAGAGCACTCAAACTGAGCAAGATGCCCACATAACATCTGGCTGTGAAAAGCAGCAGAGTTGCTATCTGTCAGGGAGAGAGGGCTAGAAATTCAGGTACCCTTTTAAAGGGCCAATGCACAAAATTTTGTGTGCAACCACTCACCTTTGCTGTGGCGGGGGTCAGGGGGGCAGAGTGGACTGGAGCTGTTTCAGCAGAGGCCAGGGTTGAAGGCTCTGTGGCTAGAGCTCAGAAGGCAGACACCCAAGTTTCCTGTGCCGAATCATTCCCTCATAATGCAGAAGACATCTTTCTTCTGCAGATCTTTACCATCCAGGCAGCTTTTGCCTAGGTGGGAAGCAATTGCCCCACCCTATTGGAGTGTCTGGGGTCCATTAAGAGACTGAGAATAACAATCAGCCAGCAGACAGAAGCAATTGCTCCACCCTGTTGAAAAACCTCTCACCCTATTCTGTGGTTGATAGCCTGAGGCTAATCAAGACTGAATTACAATCAGACTGAAGGCAGAGGCAAGTATCTAGATTTGAATCTTTCCCTGATCTGACTTGGGGCCCAGGGCTAGGAAAACAAGACCTTGGTGCATATCTTGGTCCTTTACAAAGGCATTCAGCCCCAGCAGAGGGAGCCACAGCTGTGGATTGCTGATAGCTTCAAACAGGGTACTCAGGGCCAGTCAAAAACAGCATCTGACACTGTCCTGCACTAGAGATTGGTAGTTGTAGTAGATCTACCTAATACACATACACAAACCTAAACAGGCAGCCAAAATGGGGAGACTAAACAATAAGTCCCAAAGGAATGAACAAGAGAATTCTCCAAAAGTAGAGCTAAATGAAATGGAGATTAAAAATGTATTAGACATAGAGTTCAGAATAATGATGGCAAGGATGCTCAATAGCATGAGAAAAGAAATAGTAACTATGAAGAATGACATGGCACTAATAAAAAACACAGTGGAAAGAATACACAGCCGATTATGGGAAGCTGAGACTCAGATCAGTGAATTAAAAAACAGGGTAGGAAAAATTCACTCAATTAGAGAACCAAAAAGAAGAAAACAATTAAAAAGCAGGACAGCTTAAGGGAGCTGAGGGACAACAGGAAATGTAACAATATTCACATCACAGGAGTGTCAGAAAATGACTAAAGTGAGCAAGGGATAGAGAACATGTTTGAAGAAATAATGGCAGAAAATTTCCATAACCTGGTGAAGGAAAAAGTCACACAAGTTCAGAAGGCACAGAGAGTCCCAAGTCAGAAGAACCCAAACAGGCCCGTTACCAGACACATCATAATTAAAATGCCAAAAATTAAAGACAAAGAGAAATTTAAAGGCAACAAGAGAAAAGCAATTTGTTACCTACAAAGGAGTTTCCATAAGGCTGTCAGCTGATTTTTCATCAGAAACTCTACAGGCCAGAAGGGAATGGCATGATGTATTTAAGGTAATGACAAGCAAGGATCTAAAACCAAGATTACTATCTTCAGCAAGCCTATCATTCAAAACAGATGGTGAAATAAAGAGCTTCCCAGACAGAAAAAGGCTAAAGGAGATTGTCACCACCAAACCAGTACTGCAAGAAATGTTAAAGGGGCTGCTGTAATGAGAAGAAATATATAGAGAGAAACATGGCATAAAGAATTAAAATGGCAATAAATAAGTACCTATCAATAATAATCTTAAGTGTAAATGGATTAAAAGCTCCAATAAAAAGAAATAGGGTAGCTAAATGGATACAAAAACATGACCCAAATATACGCTGTCTGTAAGAGACCTACCCACCTCAGAACAAAAGACACACACAGAATGAGAGTGAAGGGATGGGAAAAAAATGTTCCATGCCAATGGAAATGAACAAAGCTGGGGTGTCAATGCTTATATCTGACAAAATAGACTTCAAAAAGAAGGCCATCACAAGAGACAATAAAAGTCACTACATAATACTAAAGGTATCAATTCAACAAAAGGACATTACCCTGGTAAAAATGTATGGACCCAATATAGGAGCACCTTAATAAATAAATAAAAACTTCTGGAGGACTTTAAGTTAGAGATAGACAGCAATACAGTCATAGTAGGGGACTTTAACACCCTGCTTAGTTCACTGAATAGATCTTCCAGACAAAAAATTTAACAAGGAAAGAGTGACTCTAAAGGACACACTGGATCCAATGGATTTAATTGACATTTGTAGAACATTTCACCCCAAAGCTGCAGAATATGCATTCTTGTCAACTGCACATGAGTCATTCTCTAAGATAGATGACATGTTAGGAGAGAAAACAAGTCTCTACAAGTTCAAGAATATTGAAATCATATCAAGCATCTTTTCAGATCATAATGGAATGAAATTAGAAATCAAATACAATAAAAACACTCAAAAACATTCAAACACATGGAGGCTAAATAGCATGTTATTAAACAATGAATGGGTTAGCAATGAGATCTAGAAAGAAATAAAAAAAATTTCTGGAAACAAATATAAATGAACACACAATAACCTCAAATCTCTAGGACACAGCAAAAGCAGTCCTGAGAAGGAAGTTCATATCACTACAGGGCCTACCTCAAAAAACAAGAAAAAATAAATAATAAACTACCTGGTATTTAACCCTATAATTTAAAAAACTAGAAAGAGAACAAGAAAATCCCAGAGTAAGTAGAAGGAAGGAAATAATAAAAATTACAGCAGAAATAAATGACACAGAAACTAAAAAAAAAAAAATACAAAAGATCAATGAAACCAAGAGCTGGTTCTTTGAAAAGATAAACAAGATTGATGAACTGTTAGTCTGATAGATTAATCAAGAAACAAAGAGAGAGGACCCAAATAAATAAAATCAGAAAAGAAAGCAGTAAAGTAACAACTGACACCACAGAAACATAAAGAAATATAAGAAAATACTATGAGCAACTATATGCCAATAAGCTGGACAATGTGGATGAAATAGACAAATTCCTAGAAAAATACAATCTTCCAAAACTGAATCAGGAAGAATAAGAAAACTTGAATGGCCAATAATAATTGATGAAATTGAAGCATTATTTAAAAAACAACAACAACAACAACAAAAAAAAAACACAACTCCCAGCAAACAAAAGCCCTGATCCAGATGGCTTCATAGGGGAGTTTTACCAAACATTCAAAGAAGAACTAACACCTATACTCCTCAAACTATTACCAAAAAATCCAAAAGGAAGGAACACGTCCAATCTCCTTTTATGAAGTCAGCATTATCCTAATTCCAAAACCAGTTAAAGACACTACAAAGACAGAGAATTACAGGCCAATAACCTTGATGAACACAGATGCTAAAATCCTCACCAAAATATTAGCAAATTGGACCAGCAATATATGAAAAATATCATACACTATGACCAAGTGGGATTTATTTCTGGGATGCAAGGCTAGTACAATATTTGCAGGTCAATAAAAGTGACACATCACATAAACAAATTGAAAGAAAAAAATCCCATAATCATATCAATAGACATAGAAAAAACATTCCACAAAATTTAACACCTTTTTTGATAAAAACTCAGCAAAGTGGGAACAGAGGGATCATACCTCAACATAATAAAGGCCATATATGACAAACCTACAGCCAATATCATACTCAATGGGCAAAAACTAAAACCATTTCCCCCTAAGAACAGGAACAAGACAAGGATGTGAGCTTTCACCACTCTTATTCAATATAGTAGAGGGAAGTGCTAGCCACATTGATCAGACAAGAGAAAAATATATAAAAGGCATCCAAATTGGGAAGGAGGAAGTAAAACTTTCTTTATTCACAGAGGACATAATATTGTACATAAAAAACCCTAAAGACTAGATTACTAGATTTAATAAATGATTTTGGCAGTGTAGCAGGATTAACACCCAGAATTGATAGCATTTTTATACACCAATAATGAACTCTCAGAAAGAGAAACTAAACAAACAATCCCATTTACAATTGCAACAACAACGAAAAATAAGATACTTAGGCATAAACTTAACCAAGAAGGTAAAAGACTTGTACATGGAAAACTTCAGGACATTGAAAAAAGAAATAGAGGAAGATATAAACAAGTATAAGAATATACAGTGTTCATGGATTGGTAGAAATGACATCATTAAAATGTCTATATTACCCAAAACAACATATAGATTAGATGCAATCCCTATTAAATTACCAATGGCATATTTCACAGATCTAGAACAAATATTCCAAAAATTTATATGGAACCAAAAAAGACTGCGAATAGCCACAACAATCTTGAGAAAGAAGAACAAAGTTGGAGGAATCACAATACCAGATGCCAAATTATATTACAAAGCCATTGTACTCAAAACAGCCTGATACTGGCACAAGAACAGACATATAGATCAATGGAACAGAACAGAGACCCCAGAAATTGACCCAAGCCATTATGCTCAATTAATATTTGACAAAGGAGGCAAGAACATACAATGGAGTCAAGACAGTAAATGGTGTTGGGAAAATTGGACAGATACATGCAAAAAAATGAAACTAGACAACCAATTTATACCATACACAAGAATTAATTCAAAATGGATAAAATACTTAAATGTAAGACACAAAACTATAAAAATCCTAGAAGAAAACATAGTCAGAAAAATGTCAGACTTCTCTCGTAGCAATATGTTTACTGATATATCTCCTGGGGCAAAGGAAACTAAGGAGTAATAAACAAATGAGACTACATCAAAATAAAATGTTTCTACACAGCAAAAGAAACCATCAACAATATGAAAAATGAGCTCACTGTATGGGAGAACATATTTGGCAATGATACATATAATAAAGTGTTAATATCCAAAATATTTAAAGAACTCATACAACTTAACAAAAGGAAGACAAACAATCCCATTAAAAAATTGGCAAAGGACATAAATAAACACTTCCCCAAAGTGGACATACAGATGGCCAAGAGACATATTAAAAAATGCTCAAAGTCACTGATCATCTGAGAGATGCAAATTAAAATGACTATGAGGTATCACCTCACACCTGTCAGAATGGCTACCATTAACAAGTCAACAAACTCCTGGCGAGGATGTGGAGGAAAGGGAACCCTAGTACACTGCTGGTGAAAATGTAGACTGGTGTAGCCACTGTAGAAAACAGTATGGAGTTTTCTCAAAAAATTAAATACAGAACTGCCATTTGACCCAGTGATCCCACTTCTAGCAATGTATCCAAAGAAACCCAAAACACCAATCATAAAGAATGTATGTACCACTATGTCCATAGCAGTCCAATTTTTAATAGTTAAGACTTGGAAATAGCCCAAGCGCCCATCAGCAGATCAGTTGATAAAAGAGCTGTGGTACATTTATACTATGGAACACTATGCAGCAGTGAAAAAGAAAGATCTCTTACCATTTGAGATAGCATGGTGGGACCTGGAATAAGCCAAATAAGCCAGTCAGAAAAAGACAAATATCACATGATCTCACTCATATGTGGACTCTAATGAACAAAATAAACTGTTGAACAAAATAGATCCAGAAACATAGAAGCTGGAACATACTGTCGAATCTCAGAGGAAAGGTGGGAGTGGGTGGGTAAATGGGAAGTGATCAACCAAATATATATCCTATGTACATAGACAATAGGGAGGTGAAGAACTGGGGTGGGATCAGGGGTGGGTTAGAAGGGGTCAATGTGGGAAAGGGGGACATATGTAATACTTTCAACAATAAAGATTTTTTAAAATAAATTTTAAAAACTGCAAAATATCATTCTCTGGAGCATTTGAGATCTTGCTTTCAGGCATGTTGACATATCAGTTTGGCTCAAAGAAACTCTTATAAAAATTCCTATAGAATTTGATGTTTCTTGCACTGATGTTTACTTGGCATAGTCAGCAGGATTCTTAAGAAGCCCACCCAGGACCACCCTTTGAAACCAGACCCCGCTGCTAGATACCAGCAGGAGCCCATTGTGCCCCATAGGCTCCCCTCTATATGTTGGCTAAACTTGAATGTTTTTTCTCTTAGAGTTCCAGAGCTTCCTGCTTCAGGTGGCTGGTCCTGAATCTATTTGAGGTATTCTTAGAAAATCCTCAAGGTGGATAAGAGTTAAGGTAACCCAGGGAAAGGAGAAGCAAAATGGGAGGCTTTTTCTAATTTTGGCTTTTTATTGAATCACTTACTATGAGTCGTAAAATCTTTGCTGGTTAAAGGAGGGATTGAACTCTCTTTAGCTCTGAAAGATAAAGGACACATACTTTCCCAACCCAAGAATGTTCATGACATTGCCTGAGAAAAAAATTTTCTCTAGGACATAAGCAGTCCAATAGGGCTATCTACCACATTTGGCTCTTCCGGAGATGAGCAAATACGGATGTTTTTCCCAGAAGTTTTCTTAGGCCCTATAGATCTCAAAGGTAAACTAAAATTTACATGGAAAATTTGTCCTCTGAGGCTGACAAACCCCACAAAAGTCAGCTTCCCATGAATGCTCCTGCAAGAAGATGGCTAAAATGAGAATCTTTGATATTTCTAAATTAATTTTTTGTGTGCAAATTAGAAAAAGCTGTCTATATAATTAGGCAGAATTAATAGAAAGCATATATATATATTTTCTCTAAAAGCTTTAAGAAAGAGTATTCTAATAAATGGATCAAGTTATGATGTTTAGGTGCCAACTAATTTTTTGAGGTATTAAAAACAATTGTCTTTACTTTTGAAGGGAGAAAGTCAATTTGAACTTAACTTTTCAAGGACAGATACAAATTAAGTGTCTTCTTATCCCAGCTGCCAAAACAGAATTAGTATACAACTTTTCTTCATAAACTAGTAAGATTTTTTTCTCATGGCTAACAAGTCTGTGTGTGTGTGTGTGTGTGTGTATGTGTGTGTGTGCTGCAAGTGTGAGATAATTTTCTACTTTCAGATGGTCAGATGGTATTGTTAAAATTAATATAATAAATCAAAAATATAGAAATTAACTCCAATGCTTTTCAAGTTCACATGATCTAAGAGTAATCCTTATGCCCTGGCCAGTGTGGCTCACTTGGTTGGGCATTGTCCTGAGCACGGAAAGTTTGCTGGTTTGATTCCAGGTCTTGGCACAGGTTTCGGGTTCTGCCCCAGTAAGGGGCATACAGGAGGCAGTTGATCAATGTTTCCCTCTCACATGAATGCTTCTCTCTCTCTCCCTTCCTGTCAAAAAAAAAAAAGAAAAAAATAATTAATAACACTAATCCTTAGGAAATAAAAATTATTTAAGTTTATTGGTTTAAGTAAAACAGACACATTTTTATTTTACTCAAGTTTACTAAAAATAAACATTAATTATATAGAAAAAAACATACTACACATATGTTTACCTACTTGGGTTTCTTATTACAGAAAAACTAAAAGATAAAATTGGATCTATTAATGTAAGTTTTGTCTGTTTTTGAGGAGGCATGTGTTTTCAAAATTATAAAATATATTTGCCTTTAAAAGAGTTTAGGTTCTGCCCTAGCCAGTTAGGCTCAGTGGATAGAGTGTTGGCCTTCAGACTGAAGGGTCCCGGGTTCGATTCCACTGAAGGGCACATGCCCGGGTTGCTGGCTCAATTCCCAGTAGCGGGTGTGCAGGAGGCAACCAATCAATGATTCTCTCTGATCATTGATGTTTCTATCTCTCTCTCTCCCTCTCCCTTCCCCTCTGAATATTAAAAATGTCTTCACAAATTTTTCTTAGTTTTCATTAGAAATAAAGGTTTTAAGGCTTAAAAATCTCAATAGATGTATGCATAACTTTGTAGTGTGCCAGAAGGCCCCTGGAAAACCTCAACAGTTTTGTTTTCTCTCCTTAAAAAAGAGAAATTTTAAACTCATTAGGCTTATTTGTTATGTTAAATTGCATGGGAAGCATTGAAAATAAGAGATAAAAAACAAACCTTCTAGGATATATTAATTCACAAACATTGATTGTGAATTAAACACATAATTTGGACTATGGGAAACCCAAGAAGGCTCCCTGGCAAGCCCCGTTTTTAATTTATTTTTTTTTATATTACTTCATGCATCATAGTGATTTAAGCTGGACTAAAGTTAGATAAAGAAACTTATAAGCTGACTTTATTAAAAAGAGATGTTTTATACTGTTGCCAAGGTTTGATAAAGTTACTTCAAGAAAATGCCAAATTGGCATTTCTTTCACAGTGAGTCCTAGGGGACAAAGACTTTAAAGATCATTGACTGTTGCCTGGAAATTTTGTTTATTGTTAAAGGCGTCAAGTAAAAGGCACTCTCCAACCTCATTGGAGGTGACATTATGAAGTGCCTAACTACAATTGCACATCTACCCTAGGCTCTGACACTCACCTCCATCTACAAAGGACATCAAAGACTCCTCAAGGATAAGAAGCCAATGAAATTAGAGGCAAACAGCTATTCCAAGACCAAGACAAGGCCTGTATACCTACAGAATGATGTTGAAGTTAGAAACCAATTGTTTGATTGTCTTTACCTGTCTGATAATGATATTAATCATAGTAATAGTTATGCTTTTACTTTGTGTTTTTCTTTCAGTATCATCCAACTGTAAATTATTACTGAAAATGTATAACTTTTAATCCACTTTTTATGGGTTATAGAAATGCTAAACTAGGTGCAAAATACAGAAAAAGGAGATGGGCTACAAAATTGGATGTGATAATTCACAGGCTAGAAAAGATCCAGAATGTTTTTGACAATTCGAGTGATAATACCAAAAGCTTTTCGTTTACATGCTCTTCTCTTTTTGAAAATTTTGGCCTCAACTCAACATCCCATTGTTATGGTACTGCTCTATCCCCAGTGGTCCACCATTACAACAAGACAACATTGATACAAGGAATTCCTAGGAAGGCAACTTCTTAGTGCCATGAGACCACACCATTCAACTAAATGCTTGGTCATCAATGCCTCCTTCAGATTAATTTATGACCAAAAAATGGAACTGTGAATGAAAAAGGACTGTGTAATAAATCTGACAAGTTCAGTGACTGAAAGTAACCTCACAGGGTGATCTGATCATAAATTCCTAACTGGGAAGGTCATGGTGCATAGTCAGACCCAGGTCTATGAAAGGTTTATATTTGCCTTAAGCAAAGCCTTTTCCACTTCTTTTGTGCATCTAAGTTAACACACCTTTAAAATGTTAAAAAGAATACTCTTTCCAGACCCCTTGGAGCCATAACTATCCTCCAAGGAGCACATAATCTTGTTAACTATCTTGTAATTCAATCATTGAGATTTCCCAGTCTTGCTTTCTCCCACCTTTATGTAATCTTCCCTAATGTATCCTCCTTAATTCTGTATGTATAAAAAGAACTGCAAAACTATCATCTCTGGAGCGTTTGAGATATTGCTTCCCGGTATGTCATGAGTTTGGCTCAGGTAAACTTCATAAAAATTCTCTATAGATTTGGATATTTTTGGTGTTGACAGAAATAAGAATAAAGAAGACAAATATTAATAGGAATTGCATGGAGAGGAAACAGAAATGGGTGACTCACAGGATTCCTCTTAGCACGATGGAAATCTTTAGATGGCTATTAAAAAGGAGATAAATAAAAAGAAAATTGATGGGTTTAAAACAAAGGTTTTAATATTGCAATTCCAAAAGCTGAGTGGTTCAAAGCAACTCTAATTGGCCCCACAACATTAGAGGGTCCCAGCCCTAACCAGTTTTGCTCAGTGGATAGGGTCAGCCTGCAGACTGAAGGGCCCTAGGTTCGATTCTGGTCAAGGGCGCATGCCTGGGTTACAGGCTCAATTCTCAGTAGGGAGCATGCAGAAGGCAGCCAATCAATGATTCTCTCTTGTCATTGATGTTTCTATCTCTCTCCCCCTCTCCCTTCCTCTCTGAAATCAATATATATATATGGCCTGATGCATGAAATTTGTGCAAGGGGCTCAGCCCTCAGAACCCCAGCTTCGTCCAGAAGGTTGTCCGGAAGGTCGTCATCCGGAAGGTTGTTCAGCAGTCCAGTCTAATTAGCATGTTATGCTTGTATTATATATATATATATATATATATATATATATATATATATATATATACTAATAAAAGAGAAACATGGTAATTAGCGTACGACCGCTACCCTTCCCATTGGCTAATCAGCATATCCTTATGCAAATTAACTGTCAGCCAAGATGGCGGCCCACAGCCAGGCAGCTGGAAGTGAACATGAGGCTTGCTTGCTTCAGTGACTGCAGACTCCAACGTTCCCCACCTAACTTGCTGGCCTCTGAGTTGCAACTCTAAGCAACTATGTACTATGTTGCAAATAAGAAGCTAAACAAAACCCCAGAAACCAGCTTTCAGCCTGCCGGATCTCAGAGCTGAAGTTATACATTGTTTCTATTATAGAACGGCAAACAAACCAGATATGAAGCCTCAGAGCTAGAGCCAGAGCTAAAGCTGGCCCAGAATAAAATAAAAAAAGAGAAAAAAAAGGAGCGGTTGGGAACTTCAGTCAACAACCGCCAGCCTGAAAGCAGCCCTCAGCCCCTCACCCAGACTGGCCAG
>NW_005871061.1:3163226-3171471 GCF_000147115.1 Myotis lucifugus
GCGTGACAGGGGGGAGCTCCCCAACCCCTGATGGCCTGCTCTGTGCATGACAGGGGGGACCTCCTCACCCCCTGATCGGCTCTGCTCTGTGCATGACAGGGGGGAACTCCCCAACCCCTGATGGGCCCTGCTCTGTGCGTGACAGGGGGCAGCGCCCAACCCCCATTGACCCTGCTCTGTGCGTGATAGGGGGTGGCACCCGCAACCTCCCCATCGACCCTGCCTTGAGTGTGACAGGGGGCGGTGCCCCAACTCCCCAATCGGCCCCACCCTGAGCGTGACTGAGGGTCGCATCGCAACCTCCCAATCCGCCCTGCTCTGTGCATGACAGGGGGCGGCACCCCAACTCCCTAATCAGCCCTGCTCTGAGCCCGACCAGGGGCTGCACCTAGGGATTGGGCCTGCCCTCTGCCACCCAGGAGCAGGCCTAAGCCAGCAGGTCGTTATCTCCTGAGGGGTCCCAGACTGCAAGAGGGCACAGGCCGGGCTGAGGGACCCCCCTCCCCCCCCCCAGTGCAGAAATTTTTGTGCACCGGGCCTATAGTATATATATATATATATATACATATATATATATATATATATATATACACACTGAGTGGCCAGATTATTATGATCAGCCAGATTATTATGACCACCCCATCAGTACTTCATTGGGCCACCTTTTGCCTTCAATACTGTGGCAATTCTTCTTGGCATTGACTCCACGTGATGTTGAAAGGTGATGCGAGGAATCTGACACCATGCCTGATGAATAGCACTGTCCAGTTCTGTGAGATTTGATGGTTGTGGAACCAGATGCCTGATGGCTCTTTTAACTTCGTCCCACAAATGCTCAATTGGACTGAGATCTGGGGATTGTGGGGGCCACCTAAGCAAGGTAAAATCTCCTTCATGTTCTTGAAAGCACTCCTGCACAATACGAGCACCGTGGCATGGCGCATTGTCTTGTTGGAAGAAGCCATCTCCAATGATATACACCATCAACATGATAGGATGAACTTGATCAGCAATGATACTTAGGTATGTTAGGCTATTCAGACGTTTATAATGATCTGGCCCTCTAGCAACTTCAGCGCAAAATCATAGCTAATTTGCCTACAAACGTCAGGTGGTCATAATAATCTGGCCACTCAGTATATATATATACATATATATACAAAAATCAAAGGGTCCCAAACAAATTTGCTTTATTTACCTCAGTTTGGAGAAATTTAGTAAGCTGAAGAGCAGAGATTACAATGAGAGCCTAATGATTGCTTGGGGCTACAGCTAGTCTGGTTAATCAAGTTACAGATTGACAAAAAGGCAAAGGTCCTCATTCTTAGCCGTCATGGTCTGAGTGCTGGGCTTCATGCAAAGAAAGAAAGAAAGAAAGAAAGAAAGAAAGAAAGAAAGAAAGAAAGAAAGAAAGGAAGGAAGGAAGGAAGGAAGGAAGGAAGGAAGGAAGGAAGGAAGGAAGAAAGAAAGAAAGAAACTAGACCACATTCTTATGTCACACACAATAAACTCAAAATGAATTAAAGACTTAAATGTTAGACTCAAAACCATAAAAATTCTAAAAGAAAACATAGGCAGTAAAATCTGGAATAGTCTCTGGTAAATAAAAACTAGTTGCAGTTTGTTGATTTAATTAAAGCAGATAAGTCTTTAGAATAATAAATATTAAATATTATACTTTTATTTTACCTGGGTTTACTACAATAAATTCACTTTATCACTTTTACAAATTCATTAGTGGGAAAAATAACTTGTGTTAATAATTGACTTTATCTTGTGTTTCATGAAGTTTTCATAAGTAATCTAAATTAAACAGATGTAAGTAGTATAAAAAGTTTTTTTGTAAAACATTTTAGCAAAAATCATGTGTTACATCATATATGTACTTAAGAATCATTTCCCAAAATCTTTTGGTAACTTGAAACATTAATGTTTTGCTAAGCTAAGTTAAATTATGGAGTTATTGAATATCTAGATCATTTCCAAATAAGATCAAAAATTGAAATGTTAATTGTTAAATAAGTCTAAGTTTACCAACTTTTGACTTCTAATTACAGAACAACTAAAAAGTCAATTTGCATCTATTAATAAATGCATCTTATGCCTGCTTAAAAAATATAATATTAAGAAACCTATGTTTCTAGAGGTTATAAAATGTATTCATGAATTTGGGAGTCTAAAATATACTGATATAAGAGTTCACAATTACTTATTTAGTTTTCATTAGAAATTAAGACTTTTAAGGTTTAAAAATCCCCATATATTTAATTAAAACAACTAGGAATAATAAGGGAAACAACTTTAAATGCAAGGTAAGTAGGATATATGTTTTCAGTAAAAGAAAGTATAAGGAATAGAAATATATTTCATTGAGGGGGGGAAATTTAAGAGAGGCAAAATAGAAAAGAGAAAAAAGAGAACAAAAATCAGCAAGGAAGTTGTAGAGGTTTAGAGTTGAAATCTTTGGAAACTTTGGAAGAAAAATGGAGGTTTATGCATAATCGCAACTGATTAAGATTTGAATAAATTTAATTGAGTTTTAATATCAAAGGTAATCTAATACAAAATAAGAGTTTGGTTCTCTCTCTCTGTTAAAAGGACTAAGTTTTCCTAAAATATTGGTCTGCTCCTGATAAGATACTGTGAAAATTTTTCTACCTAGAAAGCAAAAATGTTGTATTTTATCAAATAATTTTATTTTTATGTTGTCTTAATCGGGTCCTTAATTACTTAGCAAAACTTAATCTTTTCAATAATAAGAGCTAAATTTTGCTAACAATTATGTAATTGTATGTATTTGTCATTGAAGTATTTTGTTGTCACTTTGGTAAAATGAATAATTAAGTATTGTTTCAAAATGATCAGTAATTTTTATAGTCAAATTTCCAAAACTTTTGATATTTTCACAAAGTTCTTAAATTTCAAATTTCATATTGTATTTTTCTCTATCTGAAAATAATTCTGAGTTTTTCCAAAAGGGTCCTTGGAAGATTTCAAAGGATCTCTTTTTTCTATAAAAGGGAGATATTAAACTAATTAGGCATATTTGATATGCTAAAATTACATGGGAGACATTGTCAATTAAGAAATGATAATAGCCCAGCCAGCATGGCTCAGCGGTTGAGCATAGACCTATGAACCAGGAGGTCACGGTTCGATTCCCAGTCGGGGCACATGCCCAGTTGTGGGCTCAATCCCAGTGGGAGGTGTGCTGGAGGCAGCCAATCGGTGATTCTCTCTCATCACTGATGTTTCTATCTCTCTCCCCCTCTCCCTTCCTCTTTGAAATCAATAAAAATATTTAAAAAAAGAAATGATAATAATGTTGTATTTGTATACATATGTTATTGTTATTAATATAAATGTTCCAAAAATTATATAAAATTTCTAAAAATCTAAAATGTCCTGTTGTAATGTTTTCATTTGTAATTATAGTTGTTATCATAAAATGTTGTGTTGCAGAAATAAGCAAATTTCTCCATCAATTGCATTTTAATGAATCATATTTTTTACCATGCCATTAAATTTTTTGTCATTCACACTCAGTATTTTTTGTTGTTTTTTTGCTCTGATGCTTTTACAAATATATTTTATTTTCAGAGATTTGTGGAGAGAATTCTGACACTAAAATAAAGGTTCCTGATAACTTTTAAATTATATACCATTGAACTGGGTAAACATTTGCAGAACTGTAACAAAAAAACCCTGATGGCTTCATAATCCTGCTAACAAAAAATTAAGATAAATAAGAATTGATTATGTGGGAATGAACAAACTCATGAAAATTATTATAATTTTATTTGAAATATTTCTGAATTTAGTGTTTTATTTCTGCAGATTTAAGAAAACTTTTCTTTTTTGCTCCAAAGCTACCTATAAATTACAGCAATTTGGTGAATTATACCTTTGTAAGCAGAATGGAAACACTTATCCTTTTTTGCTAACCTGATTTCTCTGGTATTTGGAAGCTCTTAGAATTCTTATTTTCATGGCAATATAGTTATTTGCATAAGTTCAATAAGAATCTGTTCTCCTTATAATAGGACACAATTGGAAACTGGTTATATTACCAAGGTTTTGACTGGAATGCCATGTTTGAGGGACACATGCATTGATTCAGATATGGACAAATAGCTTTAAGGAGCTAGATTGACTTTGTAGGCCAATATAAAGCCCCTTAGAAAAATTGGCATGATATCTTGCTTATAGAATTCCCAGAAACCTTACCAGGTGAGTGAAAAAGTTTACTTCCTGGCAAGGTGCAGTAATCTCAGGATATTTTTGGAACCCTGAGAAGAGAGAGAATAACCTAAATCTAAAGGCATTGCAAGCAAAGTCTAATGGCAAGCATTTAGCTTAACCTCTTATCCTGGAGAGGCAGTTAAACGTTCAATCTAGACATTTCTTATGAAAAAAAATTCAAGCACAGCAGATTTATAAGAGACTATGATGCCAAATTTCTGTTTGGGTCTGAGTTCATTGTCTCACAAAAATCAAAGAATGAGGCTGTGGACAAAGATGGTCAGCAGAAGCAAAATTTATTGAGAGATAGACTCCCTGCAGCAGTCAGGGAGGGGGCCCAAAGTGGGTTGCTAATGAAGCTACTTTGCCTCAGGTTCCACAGTCTCATGCCCCATGAGGCAGTCCTGGAAAAGGTGTAGTTGGGGTTCCAGGAGAGCCCAAAGCAGGCCAGTGTTCAGAGCTTCCGTTCCATGTTGCAGCCGGGTGTAGTTCAGCATTCAAGCTAATGAAAGTCCATCAGTCCATGTGTGGAGTCCCATATGGCCATAAGCCATGTGAGCGCAGGGAAGCATATCCCCTGCCACAGGAGAGCCAGGAACCCAGTGCACCAGATAGAGAAGAGAGTATGCTTCTTTGTCGAGGGGGAGGGGTAGATATATGCTTTGCTAGCTCCTGATTGGTCACTTCAAAGAATTTTGTTTTAGCAACATCCATATATTTTAAAGCTCACATATCCCTCAAGCAGGCTTCTTTCCCACCTAATTGGGTCCAGTTCTAGGTCCTTTGGTCTGTCTCTGTGTTTTTTCTCATAACAGGGTGCAATCAGTAAGCTGCATCTTGTTATTCTTGGACTTTCCCATTCTACTTCCCTCCCATGGTCCCATCTCTGACTGCCTACACCCCTTCTATCTCCTCATTTATATGATCAATTACTAGTCTTGTTGTATTTTTTAAATAATCAGGTCAAGTTTATTTAAACTAATTTATTTTGCAAATAAATTAGTCTTATTTTGGCTATTTTTTGCAAAAATTTGGGTTGTCTAAGAGAGAAAAACTATGTTTCAATAGAAACTATAACACACTTGTGGATATCAGATTCTAGTTCAATTAATTATCTTTTTTTTTTAAATTCTCACCTGAGGATATTTTTCCCATTGGTTTTTAGAGAGAGTGGAAAGGAGGGAGGAGGGAGAGAGGGAGAGACAGAGAGAAAGAGAGAGAGACATTGATTGGTTGCCTCCCATTCACATTCTGACCGGGGCTGGAGATTGAACCTGAAACTGAGGTACATGCCTTTGACCAGGAATTAAACCCAGGTCCCTTCAATCCGTAGGCTGATGCTCAGTACTAAGCCAAACCATCCAGGGCAATGATCCTTGAGGTTTTGTTTTTACCTATAAGCTGATTAGATCTTGAATTCGTCTAGTTTCCTCAGATATTCGGTTACAACTATCCAAACTACTAGTAGTTTATTTTTCTACCACTTTTGTCTTAAAATCATTGAAAAATAAATGTGCTTTGTTTCTGAAACACTGCAACTTGATATAAACTTCAGAGAAAGCAACATGTAAATGGGGAAAGTAGACCTTGGTACTTGAGTTCTGGCTAGGAACGAATTCAGAGGCAAGACTCAAACATGCAAGAGAAAGTTTACTTAGCAAGCAAATGACAGTACACTTGAAAATATGATTTGAGTGGGTAGCCCAAAGAGCTGTCCTGGGGTTTGGGCTAGGGCTCCTTTTAACCCCTTGGAGGGGTGTTAACTGCTTTCTTCTTCAAGCTGATTTACTAGTATCAGAGACCGTCCATTATCTCCTGTTCTTGTATGGAAGTCAGATGGGGCTTTTCTCCAGCCCCCTTGTTCTTCTCTAAAGGGAGGAGGGAAGATACCATATGTATGACTAGGTATATGCCAGGAGAGGAAAGGTAAGGGGGAGGATCTGACCCAAATGACTAGAGGCAATCTAAGGGAGGAGGTTTTATTAACAATAAGACCTAATACTTGCTCTCCCAGTTCTGTCTGTTGCTAGGTATCCGTTGCTAGGTGCTGGAAGCTGGTCCAGCCTTGCTGCTTGACACAGTCGCTGCAGGGAAGAAACATCTGCACAGCATATGTTTCAAGGGACCTGGTGTATATGGCATGCTGTTCTTAGTATGTCTGCTCCCCTTCTTAACGCTATGTGTTTTAACCAAGGTCACCTCTCCGAGAAAGGTTGTTTCCCCAGGTAGGGATTTTTTCCTGGAGTTAGGGATTAACAGGACTAAGGAAGGGAATAAAACCTCTTAACTAAGTGCCAGGCAGGTAATCGCTTTAACTAGGAACAATCACGCTTAAACTACATAATCTTTACTTAGGTAATCTCCTTTAGTTACTTCCTTGTAGCTTAACAGAACAATAGAGTAGTAACCTTGGAATGGAGATAACAACCACCCTAACCTTTGGAATAGAATGGATAGGATTAAAATCAACTGGTATAAATTCAGATGTAATAGGAGAATAAAAAGAGAACCTCGCTATGCTGATCAACTGAATGCTGCCTCCATGTCATTCCTTCTTCGCCTACTCTGTCCACACCTTTGGGAACCCCTGGACCTGCTGGGGCTGGACCCCAACAGCTAGGTGTCCAGGACTTTCTGCCCTGGTGAGGTTCTGTACCTGGCCTATTGTCCTGCTCTGCTCATACCTATCTGACTGCCTATCACAAATACAAACTCATATTCAAACAATCTTCATGCCTTTTGGTGTATAAGCCACTTAAAAAATTTACCTGAACACTCCGTTCCATCATCAGAGATAGTTCCAACTCCAAAAGATGCTCTGAGTTTGACATGTAGAAATATTTTTTACTGAATGTGCTTTAGGCTCAAAAAATGGTTTATAATTTGCTCCAGTCATTAACCTTTGTTTTCCTTTTGTTTTGATAGAAATGTCTCATGAAATAACTGATTGCTTGCTTAAAAAATAATTTTGGGAACCCACCTGCATCAATGGCTCCTGAAATGAAACATAACTGTTTAATTGAACTGACTTGTTCTTAGGAGTGATTGTTTTAAAATGAAATATGGAGCTATCAGCAAACTTATCTTCAGGACTGTGAAGATTTTTACTTAAGTTTCAAAGTTAAAGGCGTGCAGAGTTTGCCACCATAAAATATGCCTCTTTGGGATATTGATCATTTTAGGCTGGTTACTTTTAAGAAATTAAAGACAAAGGAAAAACCTTTGACCTTGCCCTTAGCTGCCTAAAAGAATTTAGATAGCCCTAACCAGTTTGGCTCAGTGGATAGAGAGTCAGCCTGCAGACTAAAGGGTCCCAGGTTCGATTCCGGTCAAGGGCATGTACCTTGGTTGCAGGCACATCCTTAGTAGGGGGTGTGCAGGAGGCAGCTGATCAATGTTTCTCTCTCATCGATGATGTTTCTAACTCTGTATCCCTCTCCCTTCCTCTCTGTAAAAAGTCAATAAAAAATATATTAAAGAATTTAGGTAGAGGGGCTGCTCCAGGAAGAGAGCTATCATTATAGATAACTATTGTTTCATATAGAGTGTGGTAGACAGGGAGGAACCTAACAAGACCCATTTCATCAAAGCCCTCTCTGTGTCCCTTGTTAAAGATGGCCCCCAAAAAACATTTGTTTATCAAACGTTTGCATTTTTTATTTCCATGTGAATTGCCTTCCTGCTCTTTGAAATCCCAAACCACAACTCCACCTTTCTCTCCTTGCTCAAGATGGCAGGTAAGCATCAACTGCCTGACTTGTCTTTAGGTCCCATATTCTCATGGAACCTCCATAGGTACATATGCAATACATTTGGTTATTTTCTCACGTTAACCTGTCTCTAGTCAATGTATTAGACCAGGCAGAAGAACTAAGAGGGAGAAGGGGAACTTTGTCCTCCCCCATGCCTGTAATATTGGAAAATAACTTAGAAGTGATATTTTAAATGATAACTAATAAAAACAATCAGAGTTATATAGCACCATATAAACTAGAAAGGAAAT
>NW_005871061.1:3171571-3173562 GCF_000147115.1 Myotis lucifugus
ACTGGAGGTCTCCCTTCATAATTCTAGTTGTTGGAAAGACTGTTGGTGAAGATTAGGATAGTAGGCTTTGTGAAGTTAATTTTGGCTGTCAACCTAAGAAAACCCAGTTACAACATAATCGATGCTATTAATGGCAATTTGTCCTGGGAAGTGAGCAGGCTGCTAAAATATTCACAAAAAAGCTATTGGACAGATCACAAGAAACAGATCCTTGTAGTATGTAGTCTAGTGGTAGCAATGAACACTGCACATCCTGAATCCCCAGGTTCTACTTCTTGTCTGGTAAGTGTTTTGAACATGTGAGCACCATTGAGATGCTAATTATTGCTATTTATCATCCTCGGTTACAAAACTGTAAAATCTGAGGAAGAGATATTTAAATGATAATTATTATTCATCCCTTCAAAGAAAAAGCCCTGAGGCAATTTACCTATTCCTACTATTGAGAGTTTGACAAGCCAGTTTTGCCAAGAATTTATTGGAAGACTATGATCTTGGCAAAGTTTCCTAATCAGTGTGCCATGACAATTTGAGCCATTGTCAAAACACTCTGTGTGTTAAATATCCTGAGTTTCTTTACCCCCAGGCAGTTGCTTTTTTGCCAAAATGCTTGTTTCTAAAGTCACTGCTTTCAGCTTCAGTCTGCAACTTAGAGATAAAAGCCAACTAGTTCCTTTGAGGAACATAAACAACTGAATAGTGCAATCAAGATTAAGGAGGAGACCTCCAGGACAAATGCAGTAGGTGTCCTGGACTGAATTCTGCAAGTCTGAAAGTATTTGAAAGCATTCAGTTACAAACTACAGGAGAAATACACATTTTAAAATGAACTCCATACTCAGACTCAAAAGTATTGTGGGCAGTGAGAATGGCACCAGGTGCTAGGCAGACTGGACCTGGGTTCAGCAACCACAGTATTTGAGTTCTGGCTAGGAAAGAATTCAGAGCCAAGACTCCAACTATAAGAGAACATTTATTTAGAAAATCACAGAGGTGGAAGAAGTAATTCATAGAAGAAATGGGCTAAGGAAATAAGAAATAGAGGCAAAGGAAGGGCCCTTGGAGCTTAGAAGTGAGGAAGGTACAGGTGACACACCTGGGGGAAAGCGGAAGAAAGGGGGAAGGGGAAGGCACAGGCTTGCTCCTGGGAAGGAGAGCACACTGGGTCCTCTGTCCTAAGGGTTTTAAGGGTGTAGATTTTAGGAGAAGTCCCAGGGGAAGATCTCAATAGACTATTCAGCAGCTTTCCAGGCGTGTCCTTTCTGGGTCAGGGTCTCCACTGATTGATTGGCTTGCTCCAGGGTAGGGGTCATTATCCAATGCAGCTGGTACTGAGGTCAGCCATGGAGTTATTTGTCTGGTTTTGCTGCTTTTCTGGGCCTGGAGTTGAAATACAACTGAGGCCTAGATGTTAACTCCAGGGAAGAAAGGTCAGGGGGTCCAGACGACATGACCAGTGATATGCTAAAGGAGGAAAGGTCACCTTAGGGGCGAGGTCCCACCCTACAATTGTCCTTTGCTAGACATCCAGGACTTTTCACCCTGGTGACCTTCTGTACCTGGCCCATCTGTCTAACTGTCTACCACAAAAGTACTCAATTTTTTAGGTTATGGAAAAGCTCTCCAAACTTATCAAAAGTTAAAAAGATTATTCTTAGGTGCATTCTTGTGCTCCATTATGCCCTGCTGGGGGCTCTTGCCCCTCCTGCGATTTTCCTGTTATTCTCATTGTAGGTTTCATGATTAATGGCTTCCAGTAAACCACCTCACCCAGTTTCCAGTGTGCCGGGAGCCGGTCCATCCTTGCTGCTTGACACAGTTGCTGCAGGGAAGAAACATCTGCACAGCATGTTTCAAGGGACCTGGCGTATATGGCATACTGTTCTTAATATGTTTGCTCCCCTTCTTGGCGCTATGTGTTTCAACCAAGGTCACCTCTCTGAGAAAGGTTGTTTCCCCAGGTAGGGATTTTTCCCTGAAGTTAGGGAGGG
>NW_005871061.1:3175767-3182258 GCF_000147115.1 Myotis lucifugus
GCTCCCACAGGGGAGCTCTGTCAAGCCACAAGCCAGGCTGACGACTGCCAGTACAGCTGTGGTGGTGGGAGCCTCTCCCGCCTCCTCAGCAGCACTAAGGATGTTCGACTGCAGCTTAGGCCTGCTCCCCGCTGGCAAGTGGACATCCCCTGAGGGCTGCCGGGCTGCCAGAGGGATGTCTGACTGCCAGCTTAGGCCCAATCCCCCGGGGAGCGGGCCTAAGCCAGCAGGTGGTCATCCCCCGAGGTGTCCCAGACTGCGAGAGGGCACAGGCCGGGCTGAGGGACCCCCTGAGTGCACAAATTTTTGTGCACCAGGCCTCTAGTAAATTTATAACTCTTTACCCGTTTTGGCCTCCTGCATTCCTCCTTCGGTGATCCTAACAGTTATAATTAAACATTCATAGGCAACAATATTCATCATCCGATATCCACAGCGTAGAGACCCTCATTGACAGAAACTTCACTGAAGTAAATTGTAGCCTTTTATCCCCATACATTCATACATGTACTAAGGTCTAAAAATAGGATTGGAAAATATTCACTCCAATCATAATAAATTGAATTTGAAGCTGTGTTAAGTTCTAGATGCTTCTACAGTCAAACTCACCTCTGTGATCTGTTCCTTAACCACAATGTTTTGTTTTTCTTATTTGTAAAATAATTAAATCTTGCTTCAATAACTGTTCAGTATAAACTATCTTTTATAAAATTATTCAGTTGACAAAGACATTTTGTTGAAACAACAGAATGATACCATTTTCACATAATCCCTGATGATTGGAGACCTAGGCTCATGCGAAGAATGTCCTGTGGTTTTGTGGTGCTTCTTGACTAACTGAAAATAGGCTGTTTGTATTGTCCAGGTTGTATTCCTAGATAATCACACAATAGGACTTTTTTTTCCAGCTTACTTATTCATTATAAACAAAAAATTATGCTGAAGACTATTTTTCTTCCAACTGTCTGACAACCTTAAAAATGGCTTTCTAGATGCAATTTGAGAAAATAATTCATCTTACAACAATAAATGTCTCTTCAGACAAAATGAAATGGAGAACTGAACATGTATTAAATGAATTGGAGACAACCACTCCTAATTTGAATAGTTTAGGGTCATCAAATCACCAGAATTATTCTATCTGTCACTGCTACTTAGGAACATGAGTTAATTGCTTAATAGTTTTTTTTTTTAGCTCAATACACCAGGCTCTAAAATACCTTAAATCAAGCTAGTATTGGTCAATGGCAAAATAATAGAAAGCCAAATGTCTTCACTCTATCATTCATATACCAAACACATATCTTTCATCTCTTTCATAAGTCATGTTGAACAATTTCATTTTCTATGATGACTAAATCACCATCGGGGACTTTTAAATAAGACAAATTCATTTAGATAAAATAGGGTTCTGATACCATGTAATAAACCTAGTTATGAATATTAGAAAGGAGCAAAGGAATGGCCAAATATTGTAGGCCTGTCGTTTGTGCAGCTTTGCCTGGAAGCTTCAGTTTAACACTCCCCAGGGGGCCACAGGTGTGTTCCCCTCAGATCTCTGGGGGAAGGGACTAGACAGGGGGAGAATAGATGCATGCCCAGGAAAGTCTGAGTGACACAGGGAAGGTACTTGTCTGTCAGTCACACCTGGGAACAGGTCATTGGCCAGAGGTAGGCATGGCCACTGCAAGTAGAGGAAGATTTGAGATATTTACTCCCCTGAACAAAGAAGTTTGCTCTTCTGTGTTTTGGGGACTCTTGGGATTCTTGTTGCAGGAGGCATGCTCTCTTGACTCCAATGCATTTGCCCACATGGCTCAGAGCCATGTGCACCCCACACAATGGACTAATGTACTGCCACTAGTCTGATGCTACACTGGACCCAGATCCACCATGGAATACCATGGAATGGAATGGAATGGAATGGAATGGAATGGAATGGAATGGAATGGAAACTCTGGACATTGGCTTTGCTTCTAGCTCTACTGAATCCCCAGATGCACATCTTCCAGAACTGCATTAGGGAAATGGGACTTTAGAAACACATATAATTCCATGCAAATAAAAATCACATATCCTCCATGCAAGTCTCAGAAAATATTTTTCTTGAGATATCGTGAGGACCTGATCCCCCACTCAATGGGGAAAGTGATACCTCACAGTTCCAACTAACTGAGATGAACCATATTATTCAAGCACTCCACTCAATGCAACTGTGTCATATTAGTAAGAAAAAAATGCCACCCTAACCGGTTTGGCCCAGTGGATAGAGCATCGGCCTGGGGACTGAAGAGTCCCAGGTTCGATTCCGGTCAAAGGCATGTACCTTGGTTGGGGGCACATCCCCACTAGGGGGTGTGCAGGAGGCAGCTGATCAATATTTCTCTCTCATTGATGTTTTTAACTCTCTATCCCTCTCCCTTCCTCTCTGTCAAAAATCAATAAAATATATTAAAAAAGAAAAAATGCCATAATATTTGATTTTGAATGTGAACATGAGTCAGTAATCATGCAAATAAAACATATTTATAAACTACTTCATATTTTCCAAAGAATATTCACGTTGCGTATCTCATTTGATCCACTTAACAAGCACCAGGTAGAAGACACACAAATAGTGTATTTTTTAAAGTTTTTTTTCTTTATTTTAATATATTTGCATTGATTTCAGAGAGGAAGGGAGAGAGAGAGAGATGGAAACATCAATGATGAGAGAGAATCATTGATCGGCTGCCTCCTGCATGCCCCCCACTGTGGATCGAGCCCACAAACTGGGCCTGTGCCCTTGACTGGAATTAAACCTGGGACCCTTCAGTCCACAGATTGACACTCTATCCACTGAGCCAAACCAGCTAGGGCAAGTGTATTTTAAATTATAAATACAAATAATAAAACTTAGCTCAGAGAAGGAAAGTGGTATGTCCTGTGTGTATATCTCATCGACAATTAACAGAGGAGAAAATAAAGGCTTAGTACAATTAAGTATTTTTAATCAAGGTCATACAATTAGTAAGTGACAGAATGAAAATTTGCACAATGGTCTTCTGATTCCAGAGCTTGCATTCTTGACCCCTTTTTATTCTGAAATTTCTTCCACTATCTTAGGAAGGATTTTAATTAAGTATAATTAAATATATTTCCCCTTTTCATCACACTGGCTTAAAGAACAGACAGGTAGCTCTAAGAAAGGCTGAGCTTCTCTTAAAATAGATGGGCATGTCCTTCAGATGGGCATCCACCTCCTTTGGCCTTTGCTCAGCTGGTAAATGTGATTGTTGTGAGTATGACTATTATCTTCCTAGTTTTAATGTCTATTGAGTCGTCTTTTCTGTTTTTGTTTTTGTTTTTCCAAGAGGTCCTGGTAATCCCATTCCCTTTTTTCTAACCTTGCAGGACTGGTTTCTGTCAGTGAGGTGCCTTGTGGGCAATTATGGGTGCCCCCACTAAAGTCCCGCTTCTGCTCTGAGAGAGGATGGGACCTCTGCATCTCTATCCCTCTGATCTCAAGCCAAAACCATTCAGGCTTTTTCACTCCATCCCCATTAGTTGGCACGCCTTCCTATTTTCTGTGTTTGTTCCAGCCCCTCTTGGAGCTTTCCCATCAACGCTGCAGGTCATCTTGTTGCTTCAGAACTTCTCATCCTTCCAGGACTCGCTTGGTCCCCTTTTCCTATTTTTCCCAGCTTCCCAGTTTCTGACTTTAGACAGGGAAGTCTCTCTTTCTTGTCTCACTTGACACTTCTGTCATGTTCTTTGTGTCTACTACAGGTCCCTTAGACCCCTACTTCCTTGTATTGCTTCCCCCTCTTTTCTACTTGCCAGGTATTTTCTTCATCCCCTCAGTTGGCATGTCTCCAGGGCACAGAAATTACAGGGACACTTGCTCTCGGGCTCTTCATCCTTCTCCTGGTGGCCTTAATCTTGGCCACCATTTAGACTGGAATAGGGAACATAGCAGCAATGCCAGGAAAATCACCTCTAGGGTGCATTTTAATTCCAATTAGATGATTTAAGGAAGAAAATATTATTTTTCTTATGCAATGCTACCTACCCCAATAAATCCTGGAGGGCCAGAAATGCTGGCCTGAAAAATGGGTGCACTGTCCAATTAGGTCCCTTTTGCAAAATGTCTGGGAAATGGACTGAGATTCCATAAATTCAGGCATTTATGAAACTTCATCAGGACCCAAAGCTTCCTAACTCTTGTTGTGTCTGTGTTACAGCTGCTGTGAAGTAATCTCCCCAGATCCCAGAAAGACAAAGCTTCTTAGCATTTGATCTGGCCGAACCCTAGCTGCCCTGTCTCCACAGGCCTGACAAAGCCCTTCAGCCACCCACTTCACCTAGTTGCCCTCCAACCTATGGGTCTACGATGGCCAAACAGGTCCACCAGAACCCTCTGCCCCACCTCTGCCTCTGAATCAACCCCTTGAGCCTTCCCAGCATGGGAACTATTCAGGCCTCCTTTACTCTTCCCTCTCCCCAAAGAGGAGGGACACTTCTGACCTCTTTCCCTTGTGGGAGGTAGCAGACAAGAACAGAGGGATCACTCAGGTTCACCTCCCCTTCTCTATGTCCAATATCAGTCAGTGTAGGGAAAATTTTGACCAGTTCTCTGAGAATCCTGAAAATTTCTGGGACGAATTTGTCAAGTTCAGCCTTGTCTTCTCCCTAACTTGGCAGGATGTCATAGTGCTTTTAACACATTGCTGTTTCCTGGACAAAAAGGCTTGCATCCTGGGCAAGGCCTGAGAATGAACAGATGAGAGGGCAGCTGACAGCCTGGCACATGATATTTATAGAGCAGGGGGACAAGGAGTGCCAGTTCAGGACCCCAAATGGGATTACATGGACAGAAAAGATAATGCCCAAATGGAGCATTTTATTAACTGCATAATTGAAAGAATGAGGCATTGTCAGATTGTGTTTGTCATCTATGACAAGATCTGAGAGGTCACTCAGGGGCCAGAGGAAAATCCAGCTCTCTTTCTGAGCCGGTTATCTAAGCCCTTTAGAAAATTTTTTGATCTGGACCCAGACTCCTGTGAGGGGCACATTCTCTTGGTTATGCATCTCATCACTCAGGCCTCCCTGTGTATCCAGAGAGAAATCCAAAAGCTGAAGACAGGCCCCCAGACCAGTCAGACATTTTTGGTAGTGGAGCCCTTTAAGAATCAAGATTAGGCGGAAAAGGCCGGAAAGAATAAGGGCACTAAAAGAAAGGCCCAGATTTTGGATGCTATGATTCAGGCACCATCTCAGATTGACCCCAGATGTTCCAGGACTCTTGGACTACGAAGGCCCCATCCATAGGTGCCTGCCTTGGGGTTTGGGCCAAACCAATGCATCGACTGCAAAAGAGAGGGACACTGGAAAAGTGAATGCTCATTCTGCCCTGGGAAGCTGGGACAGAGTAGGCTCTCAAAGGTCCTCTGCAGTTCTGGCCATCTTTTCTCAAAAGGGGGACACCTTCTCCCACTGAGGAGGCCCAAGCGCTCACTGGGCTTCAGCTTCAGGAAGAAACATCACCTTTGACCTTGCAGAGCCTCATCTTTGACATGGCAGGTAGAAAAACTGAGTTTTTGATTGACTGGATCTTCCTACTGTATCCTGACTCTGCCTCCCAATGCTGACTGCCTGGTCACGGGGATAGATGGCAAGCCTAAGGTAAGGCAATTTACCTGCTCTCTTATATGCGATACCTAGTCTACTGTTTGAACTCATTCCTTCCCATATGTGCCTGAGTACCCAATCCCTTTAATTGCAAGGGATATGTTAACTAAATTGGGGGGCATTATTTATTTAGACTCTAAATTTTAGAGAATAATCAACTTAAGGTAGATCACTTCCTGGCACTGGCCATCCCCAGAGATAGGAGCCTTCCCATCTCCCTGAGCTCCTATGAACACAGGTAAATCATGTAGTCTGGAACACCTTGTCACCTGGCCAGGCCATTATGGCCACCCCATAGAAATTCACCTGAGACCAGGAGCTCCCTACTCCCACCAATGCCAATACCCTCTATCACCTGAGGTACTCACAGGGATACAGCCCTTCCTACAGACATTTCTTAGGGCCTGATTACTCAGTTTCAGTCATCCTATAACACCCCCAATCCTACCTAATTGGGAATACCGAATACCACTTTGTACAGGACCTTAGGGCAGTCAATGATGCAGTTATTTCCATACACCCAATTGTCCTGAAGCATCGTCTTATATAAAAACTGCTGTTTGATATTTTAACCCTGCTGTTCTGGCTTCTGTCTTAAATAATAAGGAAAAAAGACTACTCCCATTCCAGAGAGGCCGTAAACTATGTCCCAGACAGAGTTGTCAGTGCTGACACCAGGCCAGGCCTTGAGATATGGTCTCATGTCCCCTTCCCAGCACATAGGCCTTTCTCAGAAGGCCCGGAAGTCTCATTCCAAATTTGGGAGACAAAGGACTGGAAAAAGTATAAATAAAGATAGTTCCTCCATGTTGGGGCCC
>NW_005871061.1:3182630-3205297 GCF_000147115.1 Myotis lucifugus
GCACTCTATGCACCTGGACTGTCTTTCCCGAAGGCTCTGGGTTAGTTCCTACCTATTTGGACAGACCCTGGAGAAAGATCTCAGGGATCTCCAGTTCTAGGGCAGTACCCTCATACAGTATGTTGATGACCTGTTAATTGCAAGTAAAGACCTTTCTATCTACCAGGAGGATACCATTAGAACTTTGAACTTTCTAGCAGGATAGGGTTACAAGGTCCCCCCTGATAAGGCACAGATCTCCCAAAAGGAAGTTTAGTATCTTGGGTTCATCTTGACTCCTGGAGCCCAGAAGTTAGCCTGGAGCCACAAGCAGATTAGCTTTACTCACCCAAAAGACCAAAAAGGAACTTTGGAGATTTTTAGTTATCTACCGCCTCTGGCTCCCTAGTTTTGGAATCATTGCCAAGCCCTTCTATGAAGCCCTAAAGGGAAAAGAGGGTGCTTCTACACTGAGACAATGTCTGCCAGGGGGCCTTCCCGGAACTTCAGACTAAACTGGGATAAGCCCCAGCCCCAGGCCTCCCTGATATAAGAAAGCCTTTTTCCTTTTCCATGGAAGGGCTGGGCTGGCCTTGGGGTATTGATTCCCAAAGTAGGAACCTCTTCTGGGACAGTTGCATACTTTTCCAAACAGCTGAATCTAGTGACTCAAGGGTGGCCAAGCTGCCTCCAGGCAATAACATGTACCACCCAGCTAGTCAAGGAAGAATTCAAACTGACCCTCCCTCAGCCTCTTGAAGTTCTCACCTCACATCAAGCTCACTCAGTATTGGACTCCAAGGGGCACCCCTGGCTGACTGGGTCTAGATTGGCCTAATACCAGGCTGTATTACTGGACACTCCTGACCTCATTCTGAAGGTCTGTCAAAATTTAAATCCTGCTACCCTGTCTGTTCCTGTCTGGAGACTCAGAAAAATTCGACCATAGCTACACTGAAACTATAGAACAGGTCTTCTCCAATAGTGTTGATCTCCAGGATTCCCCTGCTTTAGAACAGCTCACAGACAGGAATAGCTTTATAGAGGAGGGTGTTGGGAAGCCTGGTTATGTCATCGTCAGTGTCCAGGAGGTCACTGAGGCATAAGCGCTTCTTCCCACCCCAGCACATCAGCTCAGGAAGCAGAGCTAAGGGTCCTCATACAGTCCCCCAGCTAGCAAAAGAAAAAAGTCAATATATAGACTGACTCTAAGTGTGGATTCCTAGTCCTCCATGCCCATGTGGCTGTTTAGAAGCAGAGGGGAATGCTAACAGCTAAGAATGCCCCTATCAGACATAAGGACATAATTCTTTCTTTCTTAGAGGAAGTTGAACTCCTGGCACAAATCACTGTAATACATTACTGGGGGCATGAGAAGGGATACTCAGCCATTAGTCATGGGAATGATGTAGCTGACAGAGTGGTGGGGGGGGTGAGGGAAGGGGCTTCTTAAGGAATAGACCTTGAAGGCCTAGCTCTACTCATGGGGCCACACTCTTTATTATCAAAACCCCCATACTCTCCAACTGAGGAAGCCTGGGTAACATGGTGGCGCTACGCCCTTAATGAACAAGGATGCAATTTTGACAATGAAAGGTGCCTTTCAGTACTGGAAGGGATTCAATGGAGGGTTGTCAGGAACCTACATGAGGCCACCCAGTATGGGAAAGAGGCCCCCTGTATTCTCAGCCAGTGAGTTTTAACTGGGAATGGACTTAAAAAAATTAAGGAAGTATCTGGGATCTGCAAACTTTGTATGAGAAACAATTATCAGATTCACCTGCTACTGCCTCCCCTAGCCTCTCCTGTGCAACACTATGGCACCTTTGCAGGGGAGGAAGGGCAAATTGATTTCACTCAGATGCCCTAAAAGGATATAAAGATATTCTAGTTTGTGGATACTTTCACTAGCTGGATAGAAGCTTTTCCACCTGCTCAGAGTACCAGAATGCTTAGAAGTATGTAAGAATCTTCCAAAACAAATTATCCCAAGGTTCAGCCTCCCTGGATGCCCACAGAGTGATAATAAAACCTCCTTTAAAGCTAAGATCACACAGGCCTTGTCCTCCATTCTTGGAATCAGATGCAAAATTCATTCAACCTGCACCCTCAGTCCTCAGGAAAGGTTGAGATGATGAATCCGACCCTAAATAAAACCAGACCTGGACACGAGACTGGGCTATGGACCACCCCACCCTTTCCCTGCTCCTTTTGGCTTAGGGCTATCCAAGTCAGGGACTTTGGGAAAGAAATGCCTTCATGAAATTATCAAAGATAATAACTTCAGGAAGTCACCTTTTTAACTGTTGGATCTATCACTCTAACCCTCACACTACGGACCCTAAACTGCTAAACTTTACTCAGTTAGCTTTACCAATACACTCCTGAATATCACACTCCTATCTCATCTTAAGCCCATGCCACACTCACCAGTAACTCGTTAGATTGATTGAAAGGCCAGTTGAAGGGTTCTGCACCACCGTCCTTAAACTTTTTACCTGGAGCACAGTGATGCTTTCCTGATGTGCACCAATGATACCACTGCCTGCCAATATTGCTGCCACAACTCTGCCTGCATTGGCTCTGCTTATTCAGACCCAATCCTAGTAAGCCACGTCCCCTCCCCTGTCCAAGACCCCTGGAATAGTGTTTGCACTCCAGGCGGTAATACATGCTGTCTATTTCACCCCACAGGATATTAAGGGAGAAATAATTGCTTAACATGGGAAAACAAGGTGGCCGACCCTTGGTGAAAAGTAGGTTACTCTCAACCTCCAGAATCTTTGACTTGGAACTGGACTGATGGGATCCCTTGCACCTGGTTTGAGGCAGAAGATTTAATTTTCAGAACTATTGTCTCTGTCAATACCTGTTTGCAGACATTCATATCCTCAGCATTCAACACTCCCAACTACACCCAATTCTGTACCCCCACCTCAGGAAAATTTTTGTATTCAGACATCCCTGAAGCCAAAATGCGCAATCCCACTCCTGGAAAGTCCCAACAATAGATCTCAGAATCGTCTTCCATTGCATTTCAAACCGCCTAACCATTGGTGAATTCATCTTAGCCCAGCTGACTTCACTAGGAACACTTGTTGTTAATGTAACTCAGCCATCACACACTAAAAGAGCACTGGGACTACTGTTGGCGGGCACTGTAGGACTGGCTACTTCATGAGGAGAATTTGCCTACCATGAGACAACTCTCATAATGCTCTAGAGTTCTAATCCATTCATCTACTGATGGGCACTTAGGCTGTTTCCAAATCTTAGCTATGGTGAATTGTGCTGCTATGAACATAGGGGTGCATATATCCTTTCTGATTGGTGTTTCTGTTTTCTTGGGATATATTCCTAGAAGTGGGATCACTGGGTAAAATGGGAGTTCCATTTTTAATTTTTTGAGGAAATGCCATACTGTTTTCCACAGTGGCTGCACCAAGTTTGCATTCCAACCAGCAGTGCACGAGGGTTCCTTTTTCTCCGCATCCTCTCCAGCGCTTGTCGTTTGTTGATGATAGCCATTCTGACAGGTGTGAGATGGTACCTCATTGTTGTTTTGATTTGCATCTCTCTGATGATTAGTGACTCTGAGGATGTTTTCATATGTCTCGTGGCTTTCTGTATGCCCTCTTTTGAAAAGTGTCTATTTAGGTCCATTACCCATTTTTGATTGGATTGTTTATCTTCTTTTTGTTATGAACAGTAGTTCACCAACCAGGGTGCAAGGCAAGCACTGCGCCCATTTTACAGGAACGAACCACCGAACCTCAAAGCCGGTCTTTATTACAGTGCCAGGGGCAGTTTATCAGCAGAGTCCTCCTCCTTTCATCTGACACTGACATCACCATCTCCCCCTGATGAGATACACTGGGCAAGTTTACAAATGTCAAGAGTTGATTTGAGCAAAAACTGATTCGAATTGCATCCAATCTAGCAGAGAGGAGCTCCACAGAACTGTCCCAAATGAAAGACTTTCACAGACTTCCCTCTAAGGGATGGAAGTGTCTATTGGCTGATTGACTGGATTAAGATTCCATTTCTGGGAGAGCCAAAACTGTCATTAAGTCTTGGTTTGGTGACTTGGGGCTTAGCATATGTGACTCCATTCTGGGCCTGTTGTCTAATAGTTAACCCTCCCTACATCCTGTCAGACAAAAGGCTTGGCTGCTTATAACGTACAGCAACATAAGTTGTCCTCCCAAGAGAGGCCAGCAGATGAGCACTGAAAGATCCCTGACCTGCCCCTCAGAAGGGCGATCAAAAAGGAAAAGCTCTAGGAAAAAACAGCAGAACCTAGGTGCACCCATAGAGCAGAAAGCAGGGGTTTCTGGCCTCAGTGCCTTTTAATAAAAGCTTAACATCTAGGAGGCAAGGGAGTGATCAAAGATACCTCACATTGGCGGCATCACAATTGAAACCAATATTCAAAAGATATATGAACAGGCCTTACAGCTACATAGGTACAATCAAGGAACAGATCCTTACATTACCTGGGATACTATTAAAAGCGCCCTTTCCACCTCATCTGGTTTCTGTCTTCCCTGGCCCCCTTGTGACCCTGGTCCTCTTACTTACCTTTGGACCATGTCTTTTAACCTACTTGTCAAGTTTGTATACTCCAGGTTGCTACAATTTCACATGAGGCTATGGTCATGCAAGGTTTCTAACCAGTTCCCCCGACTGAATTGTCAGAAGCCGATTTCTATAGGCCAGTGGTCGGCAAACTGAGGCTTGTGAGCCACATGCGGCTCTTTGGCCCCTTGAGTGTGGTTCTTCCACAAAATACCACATGCGGGCACGCACCTACAGTGCGATTGAAACTTCGTGGCCCATGTGCAGAAGTCGGTATTCATGTGGGGAGCTACAACCTCTCACTGGCTACCTAGGGGCAGGGGTTATGGGAACAGAGGTGCGGTGAGAATGCGAGGTGTCTGCAGAGCTCACTCTCACTCCCCCAGCTACCCTCCCTCGGGATGCCAGGGCTCGCACACCTGGAAAGTCCCTGTGTTCAGGTGCTGAGTGCCCGTGAGGAGCCCACCCCGCACCTACATGGCCTCTTCCAGGTGAGCCAGGCTGCAGCTGCTGGGACCTCAGGGGTTGGTTGGGCTCCCAGTGGGTTTGCTCAGGAGCCAGTCTGCAAGGCCAGCTGGGAGAGAGTGTACTGCCCACCTGGTTTCCATATGCGGCACTGCTGGGTGGCCCAGAAGCCCACACTGCGCACCAGCCTTCGACGTTTGGTTGTGCTCACTGCATCTCCACCTGGGGACTCAGGCGCCATGACTCGGGTGGAGGGTGGTATGCAGAGGCCCGGGGGTCCAAGTGCTGCCCAGGGCCCAGAGGTCAGCTGGGACCTGCCCTTCCACGCCAGATGCTCACACTTCGATTTCCGGTCCGGCCTAGGGACCACACCCATGCACAAATTTCGTGCACTGGGCCTCTAGTATGTTCATAATGAAAACATAAAACACAAAGCAAAAGAACAAAAGTTATTCTAAATACCAACAATATAAGATAAAAATTGTAACAGTTAAATTTTTTAGATATGTAGACATAAAAAATAAAGATTATACTAAGTGTTTTCATATGTTTATCACAGCAACCTTTGGACGTAGACACTATGCTTATATCTATTTATAGATATGGAAAGTGAAGCTCATGTAAATTAATTCAGTTGTAAACCTTCATACAATAAAAGGTCAATCAAGGATACAAACCCAGGACTGTCTGCCTGCCCAAGTATGTTATCTGGAATCATATTGTATAATACTGCTTCATAGTCTGCTTTTGGCCTTCAAATTTATCACAAATATTTTCTATATTCAGCAAACTTTAACATGATTTCTAATGGCAGGTTAGTATTTTACCTTAAAAATGTAATAGAACTTATTTAAAGAACCCCCATATTTGGAGTATTCTGATGGTTGCCAATTAATTTTGTTTGCCACATTGTAATGTAACATCTTTGTGCTATTGTACCCAAAGCCAATATTCCACCTGTAGTTTACGTTTTTAATTTTTTGAAATTTATCTTTATTGTTAAAAGTATTACATATTTCCTCCCCTTGACCACCTTGCTTCCACCCCACTTTCCCCAGACCTTCACTGCACTATTGTCTGTGCCCATGGGTAATGCATCTATGCATATAAGTTCTTTAGTTAATCTCTTCCAACCTCCGTCCTCCCTTCCCTCTGAGATTCTTTTTAGCATGTGATCTATGCCAAGTCCATGTGTGACTGTTTGGTACCTTTTCTATCCCTTTGCTGAAAGATGCCCTGGCATTTGCAGGCTTTGTTTATGTAGTTGTCTTTGCCCTTAGGATTCCTGGTGCAGTTGATTTCAAGTGCTGACTTTTAATGATAATGATTGACAGCAGAATAACATCCAGTCTTCCTTGACCTTCTTGTTTGCCTAACCCTCACTACTAAAAAGTCATTCACTGAAGCAGTCATGTTCTTGGTTGTAAGAACAGGAATGGAGATTGGTTAACTTAAGTTAAAAGGTATGTGTTGAAAATATATCAGATAGCTTATAGAATTGACGAAAAGATGGAAGAAAGAAGCTCAAAAATAAGCAGGAGTCAAGGGAAGTTAAGCAACTGCAATAATGGCAGAATAACTGCTAGGTTACCTCACCACCACCACCCAAACCATTGCTTTAGCAAACACTTGCTGCCAGCACTTTTTCTTTGAACAGTTTCTAAACTCTTTCTGCTTCTTTGTAATAATGCCTCATCTTCAGTTTCAGGTGGGTGTATCTAAATGCACCTACATCATGTTCCCGTATACTCCTTGGCTGCCAGGGACTAAGAGAAGAAAATATCTTTCTCTATAGCTTCTATAGCCCTTCAATCAACAAGACACATAATGAAATTTTTCCTCAAACAGGTAGAGCATTTAAATATCAGGGAGCCACACAAGTGACAAGTACCTGTTTCAATGGTATTTAAGAAATTCTCCTATCTCAGGTAGAGCAATTATGAAATGATTGCTCAATATCTTTGACCAGTCTTATTTCTTTGTTCTACATATTGCAAAAATCTTGCAAGTTTGTGGGTTAACAATGGCACCTTTCTGTAAGTTCTTGACTTTATACAGAGTCCTCTCTAGTTTTCATGTTATTTTACAAGTTTTCATAGGCATTGAAAAGCAATTTAAAATGTTTACATTAAACAAATCAATGTATTTGAAACACAATATACTCTATGTATAACAATATCTGAAGACAATATGAAAAATCCTAATTTCACAAGGCCTTGTATAAATATGGGACCTTGGCCAAAATGGCCCTTCTACACAATCCTCTGCTCAACTACTCATTCCATATTGACTCCTACAATTAAACTATTTTCCTTTGGTAATTTAAGTCAGGTGTGTGTAGGAAGAAGGATTGAATGCTTTTGTTCATGCTATATTATTTCTCAGAGTCTCCTATACAAGTAGTAATTCATGGGGTCCTGGAATGACTCTAATATTGAGGCAAAATCAGGCCTATGTTGAATATAATGGTATGTCTAACCCCACATTTCTATATAATGAGCACTTTTCTATTTGTCTCTGTGTCACACTAACTCTTTAAAAATGTATGGTACTTCTCATTATTATTTGAAAATAAATTAAACTTTAAGTGTATCAATTAAACTTTTTGATGGCCATTAATGACTTGAAGAACTGGTAAACTTTATTTTCTGAGCCTTGGTACCCTAATATATAAAAGACCAGGGTTGTAACAACCAAAGGCTGACCAACCCAAGTCCTACAGTGAGCGCTGGGTTGCCGTGGCGACCTAGCACTGACTGCCCAAGGGGCTGAGACCCAGAGAGAGAGACAGGGTCTGATCCTGTCTCTGTCTCAGTGGCAGCTGTTGATCAGGACTTGCCTCTCTCTTTCTCTGCCTCTTTCTTTCCGGACTTTACCAGCAGCTGGGCTTTTCTTTCTCTCCCAGTCTTGGAGGGGGCTGCTGTTCAGCCCCACCTCTCTGATCAGGCCCAGAGATAGGCCCTGAGATGCTGACTGGCATAGGAAATGACCAATCAGAACCAAATGTGGGTGCTGTGAAGAACCAATGGCTGTCTAGGAGGTGGAGCTTTTGATGCTGACTGGCATAGGAACTGACCAATCAGAACCAAATGTGGGAGCTGTGAAGAACCAATGGCTGTCTACGAGGTGGAGCTTTTGATGCTGACTGGCATAGAAACTGACCAATCAGAACCAAATGTGGGTGCTGTGAAGAACCAATGGCTGTCTAGGAGGTGGAGCTTTTGATGCTGACTGGCATAGGAACTGACCAATCAGAACCAAATGTGGGAGTTGTGAAGAACCAATGGCTGTCTAGGAGGTGGAGTTTTTGATGCTGACTGGCATAGGAACTGACCAATCAGAACCAAATGTAGGTGCTGTGAAGAACCAACGGTTGCCTAGGAGGTGGAGCTTTTAACTTTGGTATAGGAACTGACCAATCAGAACCAAATGTGGGTAGTGTGAAGAACCAATGGCTGCCTAGGAGGCAGAGCTTTTGATGTTGATTGGCATAGGAACTGACCAATCAGAACCAAATGTAGGTGCTGTGAAGAACCAATGGTTGCCTAGGAGGTGGAGCTTCTGACACTGATTGGCATAGACATGGACCAATCAGAACTAAATCTGGGTGAACTGCGAGGAGCCAATGGTTGCCTAGGAGGCGGAGCTTTTGACTCTGACTGGCATAGAAACCAACCTATCAGAACCAAATATGGGTGCTTTGGGGCGCCAATGGCTGCCTAGGAGGTGAAGCTTTTGATGCTGGCATAGAAACCAACCAATCAGAACCAAATTGGCCAGCAGAGGAGGGCAGTTGGGGACAAGATCAGGCCTGCAGGGGAGGGCAGTTGGGGGCAAGATCAGGCCAGCAGGGGAGGGCTGTTGGGGGCAAAATCAGGACTGCAGGGGAGGGCTGTTGGGGGCAACCAGGCCAGGAAGGCAAGGCAGTTGGAGGCGAGATCAGGCCAGCAGGGGAGGGCAGTTGTGGGTAACCAGGCTGGCAGGGGAGGGCAGTTAGGGATGATCAGCCAGGCAGGTGAGCAGTTAGGAGCCAGCAGTCCTAGATTTTGAGAGGGATGTCCAACTGCTAGTTTATGCTCGATCCCACAGGGATCAGGCCTAAACCATAAGTTGGACATCCCCCAAGGATCCCCAATTAGAGAGAGTGCAGGCTGGGCTGAGGGAACTCCCCCCTCCATGCACGAATTTCATTTACTGGGCCTCTAGTTACTAAATAAGACAGTTTCATTTTATGTTACTAATAAATTGGCCAAAAATATTGGTTAATTAACATTGATTAATTGAATCATTGTGAAAACAAATGCTGGCATGCACCTCAAGAATAATTAAATGAGAAAACCAAGCTGGATATGCATTGTAAATTCTTCCTAGTAACTGGTGATGGGTGCAGTAATACTTTCTCCCTGTCTACCTGACTCATCACAAAGATTACCAATCAAGACTGATTTTTTTCTAACACTGTCACATTAATACTGTACATTAACACAGCACAATAATTACAGGCAAGATCAAATATATTTTAACATAGTAAGTTCCTTTTTTAAAACTATCTTTGTTTTTATGAAAATATAGACACCTGGCCCCAGGTGGGCATACGTTGTTTTCTTATTAGTATGCCATATCACTTAAATCCAGTCGTAGTAATAAAAAGTAATATACCTCTATGAGTTTGATCATTTTAACTTTGGGTGTACATTTTATAATGTACAGGTCATTAAAAATGCAAAGCCATGATAGCATATTTATTTGATAGAATCATTGGAGAATACAGGTTCCACCACTAATATGCTACCTTCTTTATATAAATTTGTCTCTTGGGGACATAAAAACAGTATAGAGAACATGCTGCTAGGATTTTAATAACATGGACTATCAGTAACTTTTTGCACTCTATGCATTTATCGTTTCAACCAATGTTGCACCTGTTTTTTACAACCAACTGTCTTAGGCTTACTATTTGGACTCTTTCTTCCTAGTGACTATGATTTACTCAAGCCTATAATTGGTCTGATATTGGATCCAAGTCTTAATCTCTTCTGCTAGAGGAGATAACATTCTGACCACACATATAAAGTCTTCATACCCATTTAAATCCACCAAAGCATACACATTGACAATATTTTCACCTACTGTATAGTATTATGTTCACCTATGGGTAGATGTATTATTGAAAATCAAAAATCCAAAAATGAAAAGGATAATCTTTTGACATATATGAAAAGTCCAAATCTTAAAAAATTCATAGCTAATTTATGTAAATGGGTGGATGTTAAATATTGTTGGCAGATCTAACAAGATAGTTTACTAGTGCCCTGTGCCTGAAAAAGTAGAATATTTTAGGTATGACTTCAGGAAAGATTCTTTTTTTAAAATTTTAATTAAATCTTTATTGTTCAGATTAATACAGTTATTCCTCTCCACCCCCCATAGCTCCCCTCCACCCGGTTCCCACCCCACCCTCTGCCCTTACCTCCCCCCCACTGTCCTCATCCATGGGTGTACGATTTTTTTCCAGTCTCTTCCCGCACCCCCCACACCACTTTTCCCCCGAGAATTGTCAGTCCACTTCGTTTCTATGCCTCTGATTCTATTATATTCACCAGTTTATTCTGTTCATCAGATTATTTATTCACTTGATTTTTAGATTCACTTGTTGATAGATATGTATTTGTTCATAATTTTTATCTTTACCTTTTTCTTCTTCTTCCTCTTCTTAAAGGATACCTTTCACCATTTCATATAATACTGGTTTGGTGGTGATGAACTCCTTTAGCTTTTTCTTATCTGTGAAGCTCTTTATCTGACCTTCAATTCTTAATGATAGCTTTGCTGGGTAAAGTAATCTTGGTTGTAGGTTCTTGCTATTCATCATTTTGAATATTTCTTGACACTACCTTCTGGCCTGCATAGTTTCTATTGAGAAATCAGCTGACAGTTGTATGGGTACTCCTTTGTAGGTCACTACTGTTTTTCTCTTGCTGCTTTTAAGATTCTCTCTTTGTCTTTTGCTCTTGGCATTTTAATTATGATGTGTCTTGGTGTGGTCCTCTTTGGATTCCTTTTGTTTGGGGTTCTCTGTGCTTCCTGGACTTGTAAGTCTATTTCTTTCACCAGGTAGGGGAAATTTTCTGTCATTATTTCTTCAAATAGGTTTTCAATATCTTGCTCTCTCTCTTCTTCTGACACCCCCATAATTTGGATGTTGGTACGCTTGAAGTTGTCCCAGAGGCTCCTTATACTATCTTCATATTTTTGGATTCTTTTTTCTTTTTGTTTTTCTGGTTGGGTGATTTTTCCTTCTTTGTATTTCAAATCTTTGACTTGATTCTTGCGATCATCTAGTCTGCTGTTGGATCTCTGTATAATATTCTTTATTTTAGTCAGTGTATGCTTAATTTCTATTTGGTCCTTTTTCATATCCTCAAGTGTCTCACTAGATTTATGGAGGGTCTCACTAAATTTATCGGCAGTTTCTGGAAAAATTTTTGAAAAACCTTAAAAGTGTGGTTTTGAACTCTATATCCAATAGTTTTCTTTCCTCCATTTCTGTCATTTGTGACCTGTTTCTTTGTCTCTGTATTTTGGCTGCTTCCCTGTGTTGGTATAGTGGCTTTGTGTGCTAGGTGTCTTATAGGGCCCAGTGGCTCAGCCTCCCCAATTACCTGAGGTGGACACTCTTGGTGCACCCCTTTGTGGGCTTTGTGCACAGTCTTGTTGTAGTTAAGCCTTGATTGTTGTAGTTATCACTGGGAGGAATCGACCTCCAGGCCAATTAGCTGTGAGAATCAGCTGTGTTTACGGTGGGAGAACTTCTGTGCTGGAGACACCCTTCTGGGGCAAGACTTGCTTCAGTGGGGCTTTGATGCTCACTGAGTCTGCCCCCTGATTGTGTCCCTTATGGATCTGAGGAGTTGTAATCTGGATGGTCCCACTCTGACTACTGGGTACACTGGCTCTAGCATCTCTAAGGAGGTGCTAATTTAGCCTCTTCCTGAGGCTACTCAGCAGGAGCTACAGATTGATCTGCAGATTCCTCTTCTTTGTTTGGGGTTTGGAGGTGCCCAGATGAGGCCCAGCTGTGAAGCAATGCAAGCTGCTGTGGGGCCTTGGGCCTTCTTTTGGATGTTCTGGGTCTCTCTGACCCAGCTGCAGTTTGTTAGGTAATTTTAGATTGCAAAGGCCAGGCTATTCATATGCAAAAGCCTCTGGGCACAGCTTGGGTGGGGCGGGGTCTCAGGGAATCAACAGGGTGGAGCAAACAGCTATGGCTGATCCTCAGCCCTGCCCTAAGAGGCCCCGGGTCTCAGTGTCCCACAGTAATCACTGCAAACACCTCTGAGAGAAGGCTGCCCTCGAGTTCTGCCTGCTGCCAGACAGTCCAGTTTCTCCCCATATGAGTGTGGGTCCCTAGAGACTCACCCGGAACTGGAGTTCAGAGCAGTAGGGAGTTTGAGACTCTCTCCCAATTGAAAAAGACAACTGCATCCTCAATTGCCAGCCCTTTCCACCTGCGCCTCCATACCTCTGTACTTTACTTCCACACCTCCTCTGAGTCTCAGTGTGCTTTTCTCTTTCTTTCCAGTTGTAGAATTTCCACTCAGCCAGCCTTCCTGTGGTTCTGGATGATGTCCATTTTGTCTTTTAGTTGTATTTTTGAAGTGGTTGTGCAAGGCAGAAATTTCAGGTGTTTACCTATGCCGCCATCTTGGTTTCTCTCAGGAAAGATTCTTTATTCATAAAGTGACTGACCAAGTTTAAGAGTAAAGCATAGAAAGTAGTGGAAAGAAGGAAAAATACTAATCATGTCTTAAAGTATCCATGGAAAGAGTAAGTAATGAGAGTCTGGGGCTATTTTTCTGAGATCATCAGTGTGAGTGTATTCAGTTGTGTAATTTGAAGTAGCTAGGTAATAAACAATTAAATGGACTGAGCCAAACTTGAATATAGAAAAATATGAACTGATAAGTAGATTAATTTCACCTCAATCATTTGCCTTGCTGATTGTGTTTTGCTCACTTGGTCATTAGATTTTGATTCATTTTCTGCTATTTCATTATTTTCAGCACCTCAAATGTGTTGCTTTTCTGTAGATACAATTATTGGTTCTTACCTGACTATAACACTTGTCTTTGTGAAAAACATCAACGTTTTTAATACCTGTAGGGTAAGATTTACAGCAGAATCATATCCTAGAAGCATTTCTCCATTTCATAAAATATAGGTATCCCAGATATTTCTAAATAGAAACTGAATAAACCTACTTTTAAAAATTAGGTAATTTACAAATTAGGTAATTTGAATTTTTAGTCATTTTTTTTCCCTTTGGAAAAATCTATGTGTTTAACCTGTACATATAGTGCTATTTTATGTCAATTATGTTTAATGCCAGTAATATCATTTTCAGTTTACTTCAAAATAAGTACAGGATGTGGAAAAAGTGGGTTAATATTTGTGAGTACATGAAACACAGAGTTTATTCTTACATTATTATTTATTAACTAGAGGCCTGGTGCATGAAATTCATTCATGGGGTCCCTAGGCCTGGCCAGAGATCAGGGATGATTGGGGCCTTCCTTCCCCCAGTTGCTCGCTGCCAGCTGCTGGCAGGTACCTTCCTTCATTCCGCGCCGCCCCCTTGTGGTCAGCACACATCATAGCAAGCGGTTGAACTCCCATTTGGTCGAACTCCTGAGGGACAAATTGCATATTAGCCTTTTATTATATAGGATTATTGTATTATTTTCCATACAAATAAGTATAAACCTACTTTTTACTCAGTCTGCATATGCAAAGCCAATTAATTTGTGTTTTCCCAAATCTACTGCTTATAATTGCTTATAGCCATGAACAGAGATCATCCAGGATGTCTTAGACTCTTTCTTATCACTTTACTCAAACTCTATCTAAACACATCACACTTTCAAGCTCTGTTTATTTTACTGCTGCGATCACATTTGTACAACTACCCTCTGTCCATCTACCCTAGTTCAAGTTCTCATTATATCTTGCTTGGATTGTTCTCTGCTTCCAATCTATATTCATAGAACTGCTAGAGATACTTTCACAAACAGTGATCTGACAAAATAGCTCTCTAACCCAAAAGCCATCGATTGAGCTACTGGTATTTTTTTACAGCTTCTTAACATGGCCTACGATGTCCTCCATGCCCCTGACTCTTGCCTGCTGCCACAACCCTAATGGAGAGTTTACACTTGATTCTCTGCTGGCCACCTAAAGACATTTCTAGACTCTACTCTAGGGTTGAAGTAACATCTTTATCATTTTGGAAAACAACATCATCTGTATCATTCTCTGTCCTACTATCTTGTCCAAAAATGCATGAAGGGAGAACCAAGATGGCGGCGTAGGGAGTGGACCTGTGCGTGCTGCTCTCTCACAGCATCATTGAAACGACCAACTATGAGGCAAACAACCACCACTCAGAACCATGGGGAAGTTGGCCCAGTGGGAGATCTACAACTGGAAGAAAAGAAAGAAGCGCAGTGAGACTGAGTGGGAGCTACGGAGGCACCAAAAACAGAGGTACGCAGTCACACGCCAGGTGGGCTGCAAATGGATTCCCGGTTTTTTTTCAATCGGAAGCGGTTACAAACCCTCGAATCCTCTGGGCTTGCTCAGGGCGGGTCTCTGAGGCCCCAGATCCCACAGGGAGAGGCGGCCACGGCCTTGCAGTGGTCAGAGAGCGAGGGAAGCTCTGACGCGCGGCTGCTCGTCGGCACTGAGGGACAAGAAGTCCTGGTGTCCGGGGGAGGCGAGGGGCGCGGAGACGCCGCCATCGCTGTTTCCTCCGCGCTGGCGACTCCCTGAGACCCCGCCCTATCCTCCGGGCTGTGCCAGAGGCACAAGAGGGAATGACTGTGCTTTTACAAACTCTCAAATCCACTGAGCTGGTTCGGGTGGGTCTCTGAGGCCCCAGGCCCCAAGGCGAGAGACGGCACGGCCTTCCAGCGGTCAGAAAGCAAGGGAGGCTCTGGCGCTCGGCTGCTCTCCAGCACGGGGGGACGCAAAGTCCTGGTGTCCTGGATAGGCAAGGGGCCACTGAGACTCTGCCCCCGGTGACTCCCTGTGACCCCGCCCTACGCAATTTACATTCCCATCTGGGCTGTGCCAGACTCACAAGTAGAAACGCCTTTGCTTTTGCAAACTTTCAAATCCACTGAGCTGGTTCGGGTGGGATCATGAGGCACCAGACCCTACGGGGAGAGGCAGCACGGCCTTGCAGCCATCAGACAGCGAGGGAGACTCTGTCGCACAGCTGCTCGCCGGCACTCGGGGACACAAAGCCCCAGCGGAGAGGCAAGGGGCCGCGGAGACCCAGCCAGTGCTATTTGCTCCGCCAAGGCGACTCCCTGAGACTCAGCCTGTTGGGGTCCAGCCCCAGCAGGTCCAGGGGTCCCCAAAGGTGTGGACGGAGTTGGCGAAGAAGGAATGACACGAAGACAGCCTTCAGTTGATCAGCAGCCTAGTCAGGACCTCTAGCCAGGATCTCCAGCCAAAGTTCTGGTCGGAGTTCTGGTTAGGAACTGATGAGGATCTGATGTTTATTGTCTTGTTACATCCGTATTTATACCAGCCGATTTTAATCCTGTCAATTTCTATTACAAAAGTTAGGGCGTTTCTTATCTCCATTCCAGGGAGTAAAGATTATGTAGCTTAACTACCCGCCTGAAACTTAATTTAGGGGTTGTATCCCCTCCCTAACCTCAGGGAAAGATCCCCACCTGGGGAAACAACCTTTCTCGGAGAGGTGACCTTGGTTAAAACACATGGCGCTAAAGGGAGCAAACATATTAAGAACAATATGCTATATATGCCAGGTCCCTTGAAACATATGCTGTGCAGATGTTTCTTTCCTGCAGCGACTGTGTCAAGCAGCAAGGATGGACCGGCTTCCGGCATCATCCCTAATCAATTTACATCCCCATCCAAGCTGTGCCAGGTGCACAAAAAGACCCACCTGCGCTTTTGCAGCCTAACCCAACAAATTGCAGACTTCAACTGCTCGCAGCCATGGGAGACACACTCAAGAAGCAGACCCAGGAGAACCAGGATGGCGGCTAAGGAAGAGACCTGTGCGTGCTACCTCACACAACAACATCGAAACTACCAACTATCGGACAAACAGCTATCATACAGAACCATGGGAAAGTTGGCCCAGTGGAAGCTCTACAACTGGAAGGAGAGAAAGAACATTGAGACTGAGTAGGATGTGCAGAGACACCAAGTACAGAGCCCAACCCAACAAACTGCAGATTTCAACTCCTCGCATAGAAAGAAGAGCATTGAGACTGAGTAGGATGTGCAGAGGCACCAAAGTACAGAGCCCCATTCCCAGCAGGCTGCAGATTTCAGCTCCTTGCAATCGAGGGGGGGGGGGGAGTCGGGTCCGGGGCAGGCCGGGGCTGGGCCCGGCTGGGCCGGCGCTGTTGAACCACTGTACCAGCAGGCGCACAAACATGCCCACCGGTTCCAGTCTCGCATGGGGCGCTGGGGGACAGTAGACAGGCAGTCTGTGCACTTGGTGGAGGGCATGATCCGAGCAGGAGTGCTGGATGTTCAGCCACCAGGAACGCCTGGAGATTTTGTCTGGTGGGGAGCCGCCGGCAGGGGACAAAGGACCAAACTTCCTGTTTCCCTGGTAAGGCTGGGATGGCCCCGGTGAGGTCGGGACAGCCCCGGTGAGATCGATACGGCCCCGGTGAGGTCGGGATGGCCCCGGTGAGGTCGAGACGGCCCCCGTGAAGTAGGGACGGCCCCGGTGAGGTTGAAACTGCCCCGGTGTGGTAGGGACGGCCCCGGTGTGGTAGGGACGGCCCCGGTGAGGTAGGGACGGCCCCGGTGAGGTTGAAACTGCCCCGGTGTGGTAGGGACGGCCCCGGTGAGGTTGAAACGGCCCCGGTGAGGTTGAAACGGCCCTGGTGAGGTCGGGACGGCCCCCGTGAGGTAGGGACAGCCCCGGTGAGGTTGCAACGACCCCCGTGAAGTAGGGACGGCCCCGGTGAGGTTGAAACAGCCCTGGTGAGGTTGAGACTACTCCAGTGAGGTTGGGACAGACAAAGGGGACCAGTATAGACTGATGAACAGGAGTAGATACAGAGGCAGAGCAACATTGAACAGACTGTCAAACTACAGTGGGAAGCCTTGGGAGGGTTTGGGGGGGATTAAGAGATCAACCGAAGGACTTATATGCATGCATATAAGATTAACCAATGGACACAAGACACGGGGCGGGGGGCGCGGGGGGTAGGGGCCGGGGGAATGTCAAGGGGGGGGGGAAAGGAGACATATGTAATACTCTTTGTAATAATTTAAGAAATAAAAATTATTTAAAAAAAAAGAGAAAAGAAAACACATGTGGACATACAGAGAAAAGTCAGAAAAAAAATGCATGAAAAACACTGGGAGTCTTTCTGCTTCTCTCTAGGACAATGGTGTAGATTACAAACCAATTATATTCAGTTTAGGGCTATTCAGTTTACCTTTTCCACACTTAACTCTTCCCATATTCTACTTGTAGGTTTTCAGAAAATCCCCGGCCTTCTTTGAATCACTTATTTGATTTTTTCCCAAAGGGACATTGTACAGCAACTCATGTTATCTTTCACATACATGGTGTAAGTAAGTGGAATTTGGAAAGTGTAAATTAATAAAAATATACACTTATTTTCTTTATATTTTTAAAAACCTCTCAAACAAATGATCATTTCTAACATAGTGCTTGCTACAAAGAAAGGTATGATATTTAACATGAAACACCAGTCTTTCCAATAAAATATTATCTATCATTAGAGAGCTATGTGAGGAAGAGAATTTAAAGTAAAAAAAAAACTGAAAAAGGAAAGAGAGAGAGAGAGAGTTAATGACAGCAAACAAACAAAAAAATGGGTTAGATAAGAGAAAGACCATCACAATCATGGAGAAACTGCTCAGTAAAATAGGTTTGAAACCTTTCCTAGGACTTTCAAGGAGTCTAGATAGCTATGCGTTTCCCAGAGTTCTTTTCAATACTATTAGAATTATAAAATCAATTTTTGCTTTAACATTAAGGTATTGTTATGGTTTTTCTGTTACAATGTAATCATACTCATACAATATAAATTTAAAAACATGAAAAAGCAGAAGACATTTAAAAAAGCATAGTTCATTATAAAAAAGGAATGACTATGAATATTCAAAGATTTTCTTCTAGGTTTTTTTTGCTTTCAACATTTCTATTTTTAAGACCATTTTTCTTTTTTTAAATTGATTTTATTTATTTTTTTAAATTAAATCTTTATTGTTCAGATTATTACAGTTGTTCCTCTTTTTCCCCCCATAGTGCTGGGGTCCAACCCCAGTGGGTCCAGGGGTCCCCAAAGGTGTGGACGGAGTCGGCGGGGAGGGAGTGGCATGGAGACGTTCAGTTGATCAGCAGCCTAGCCAGGATCTCTATCCAGGATCTCCAGCCAAGTTCTGTCTTGGATCTCCAGTCAAGTTCTGTGCAGGATCTCCAGCCAGGTTCGGTCGCCAGGTTCTGTGTCTAGGTTCTTCAGCCAGGTTCTGTGGCCATGTTCTCTCGCTAGGTTCTCCATCCAGCTTCTCCAGGTTCTCCTGCCATGTTCTGTCTCTAGGTTCTCCAGGCAAGTTCTGTAGCCAGGTTCTGTCCAGGATCTTTTGCCATGTTCTCTTGCTAGGTTCTGTCTCTAGGTTCTGTCTCTCTAAGTTCTGTCTCTAGGTTCTGTGTCTAGGTTCTCCAGCCAAGTCCTGTCTCTAGGTTCTGTGTCTTAAATTGATTTTAGACAGAGAGATGAAGGGAGAGAAAGAGAGAAACATCAACTTGTTTCACTTATTTATGCATTCATTGGTTGATTTTTTTATGTACCCTGACTGGGGATCGAACCCACAACCTTGGCATATTGAGACAATGCTCGAAGCAACTAATATACCCAGCCAGGACAAGGACATTTTTCTCTTTAAAACAGCAGTAATTTTTTACACTAACATCATACTCAATTTTGAGAAGCTAAAAGATTTTCCTCTAAAATCAGGAATAAGACAAGGATGCATACTCTCATCACTTTTGTTCAACAAAGTATTGGGAATTTTAGCCAGAGCAATTGGGCAGGAAAAGTTAATAAAAGGCTTCCAAGTTGGAAAGGAAGATGTAAAAGTATCACTTGCAGATTACATGATACTATATATAGAAAACCCAAAAGACCACCAAAAAACTGTTAGAGCTAATAAATAAATTCAGTAATATCACAGAATGCACAGTCTATTTATACAAATCTGTTGTATTCTTATACACTAATAATGAACTATCAGAAAGAGAAATTAGGAAAATAGTACTATTTACAATTGCATCTGAAAGAATAAAACACCTGGCAATAAAATTACACAAGGAGACAATACATCTGTAGATAGAAAATGTAAGACATTGATAATTTGAATAAGTTGCAAATAAATAGAAAGATATTCCATATTCATGGATCAGAAGAATTAATATTGTTAAAATGCCCATACCAAGAAATCTACAAATTTAATGCACTCCCTATCAAAATTCCAATGGCATTTTTTTCATAAAAATAGAATAAATAATCCTAAAATTTGTATGGAACCACAAAAGATCCAAATAGCCAAAGCAATCATGAGGAAAGAAATACAAAGCTAAAGGCATTATGCTCCCTGAGTTTGAACTCTATTACAAAGCTATCACAATCAAAACAATATGGTATTGTCATAAAAACAGGCACATAAATCAATAGAACAGAATAGAGAGCCCCAAAATAAACCCACACATATATGGTCAATTACTTGATCACAAAGAGGCAAGAAAATACAATGGGGAAAAAACAATCTCTTCAATAAATGGTGTTGAAAAAACTAGATAGCCAAATGCAAAAAAAAATGGAACTTAACCATTATTTTACACCATATATGAAAGTAAACTCAAAATGGATTAAATATTTGAATCTAAGATCTGAAGCCATAACCTTCTAGAACAGTGATGGCAAACCTTTTGAGCTCAGTGTGTCAGCATTTTGAAAAACCCTAACTTAACTCTGGTGCTGTGTCACATATAGAAATTTTTTGATATTTGCAACCATAGCAAAACAAAGACATATATTTGATATTTATTTTATATACTTAAATGCCATTTAACAAAGAAAAATCAACCAAAAAAATGAGTTCACGTGTCACCTCTGACACGCATGTCATAGGTTCACCATCACTGTTCTAGAAGAACACATAGGTGGTGAGCTCCTTTACATTAGTCTTGACAATGATTTTTGAATTTCCCACCAAAAGCAAAGCAACAAATGGAAAGATAAGCAAATAGAACTGCATTAGGCTAAACAGCTTCTGCACAGCAAAGGAAACCATCAACAAAATATTTTCAAATCATACAGCTAATAAGGGGTTGATATGCAAAATATAGAACACAACTCAATAACAAAAAAAACAAACAATTCAATTACAAAATGGCCCAGCCCTGGTGGTGTGGCTCAGTTGGTTGAGCATCCTTCCATGCTCCAAAAACGTTGCTGGTTCAATTCCTGGTCAGGGCATATGCCTGGATTGCGGGCTCTATCCCCAGTACAGGGCGTGCAGGAAACAGCCAATACATTTTTCTCTCTCATTGATGTTTCTATCTCTCTATCCCTCTCTCCATTCTTCTCTCTCTAAAATCATTAAAAACATAATTAATTAATTAATTAATTAATTGAAATGCTCCAAAGATTTGAACCAGAGCATTTTTCTAAATAAGACATATAGAAGACCAATAGGTAAATGCTCAATATCACTAATCATCAAGGAAATGCAAAATAAAAAAGAGGCAATACCTCACATCTGTTACAATGACTATTATAAAAAAAATAAGAAATAACATGTGGAGAAAAGGGAACCCTTACACTCTGATGGTGGAAATGTAAATTGGTGCAACCAATTAACAGAATGGAGGTTTAATTTTTTTCAAAAAATTAAAAATAGAACTACAATATTATCCATCAATTGTACTTCTAGCTATTTATACAAACAATTAACTCAAAAAGAAAATATGCACTCCCATATTCATTGAATCATTATTTATAATAGCCAAGATACAGATATAACCTAAGTGTACATCAATGACAGATGAATAAAGAAAATGTGTCATATATATAATTGCCATTTATGACAATGTGAATGGAATTTGAGGACATTATGCTAAGTGTAAAAAGATTGGTGGTGATTGCCAGAGACCAGGGGCAGGGGTTAGGGCAGTGGTAGGCAAACTCATTAGTCAACAGAGCCAAATATCAACAGTACAACGATTGAAATTTCTTTTGAGAGCCAAATTTTTTAAACTTAAACTGTATAGGTAGGTACATTGTTATTAACTTAATTAGGGTACTCCTAAGGCTTAGGAAGAGCCACACTCAAGGGGCCAAAGAGCCGCATGTGGGCAAAATTGGTGAAGGAAGTCAAAAGATAGACTCTTCTAGTCTACACTAATAAAAGAGAAAAATGGTAATTGGCGTACGATCGCTACCCTTCCCATTGGCTAATCAGCATATCCTTATTCAAATTAACTGTCAGCCAAGATGGCGGCCGGCAGCCAGGCAGCTGGAAGCGAACGTGAGGCTTGCTTGCTCCAGTGACTGCAGACTCCAACGTTCCCCGCCTGACTTGCCGGCCTCTGAGCTGGCAGTTTGAAACATTCTAACAAATATAGCTGGCTGGGATCTCAGAGCTGAAGTTATACATTGTTTCGATTATAGAACGGCAAACAAACCAGCAGTGGAAGCCTCAGAGCTAGAGCCAGAGCTAAAGCTGGCCCAGAAGAAAAAAAAAAACAGAAAAAAAAACCGCCAGCCTGAAAGCAGCCCTCAGCCCCTCACCCAGACTGGCCAGGCACCCCAGTGGGGACCCCCACCCTGAAGGGTGTGTGACCAGCTGCAAACAGCCATCATCTCCTCATCCAGGCTGGCCAGGCACCCCAGTGGGGACCCCCACCCTGATCCAGGACACCCTTCAGGGCAAACCAGCCAGCCCCCAGGCCTCTATCCTATATAGTAAAAGGATAATATGCCTCCCAGCACCGGGATCAGCGGAGCCACGAGGCCTCCTGGCACCGGATCAGCGTGACAGGGGGCAGCGCCCAAACCCCCTGATCGCCCTGCGGCTCTGTGTGTGACAGGGTGTGGCATCCCAACCCCCTGATCGGCCCTGCTCTGTGTGTGACAGGGGGTGGCGCCCCAACCACCCCCCCCCACGGGCCCTGCTCTGTGTGTGACGGGGTAGAGCCATAACCTCCCCATCGGCCCTGCCCTGAGTGTGACAGTGGCGGCGCCCCAACCCCCTGATCGGCCCTGCTCTGTGGGTGATAGAGGGCGGCGCCCCAACCCCCTGATCCGCCCTGCTGTGTGTGTGACAGGGGGCGGTGCCCTAACTCCCCTATCAGCCCTACTCTGTGCGTGACAGGGGGGAGCTCCCCAACCCCCTGATGGGCCCTGCTCTGTACATGACGGGGGGGGGAGGCAGTGCCCCAACCCCCTGATTGGCCCTGCTCTTTTGAGTGACAGGGGGCAGCGCCCCAACCCCCCTGATTAGCCTGCTCTGTGCATCACAGGGTGGCTCCCGCACCTCCCCATTGACCCTGC
>NW_005871061.1:3205932-3219251 GCF_000147115.1 Myotis lucifugus
AGCCCAGCCCAATACTTTCCGGACACTCAGGGGGTTGGCACAGGGCCCAGTCCCCTTCTCCCATTGAAACCTGTTTCCCGGGGCAAAAGTTTTTTAAAAACAGGGGAGGGGGGGGGGGGGGGGGGGCGGGCATGGTGGGAGGGGCCAGGCAGGGGCTCAAAGGATGGGCTGAGACCCATCCCTGTGCCCACCACAGCCTCGCTGCCCACAGTTCCTTTCAAGGTGCACGGATTCGTGCACTGGGCCTCTAGTACTTAATAATACTGTATTGCATATTTGAAAGTTGCTAGGAGAGTAGATCTTAAAAGTTCTCATCACAAGAAAAAGATTATTTAACTATATATGGTGATAAATATTGTATACCTGAAACTAATATAATGTTGTATATCAATTATAATACCTAAATAAAAATAAATTCCCATCTTGTTTCTTTATGTATATCAGGGTTTGTTCATTTAAGATAAAATTACAGATAAGTAACATGAAACAATTATATGGGAATATTTTAAGAGAATGCTGTTGCTACCTGTTATTGAAGAAAATGGTAAATCTTTTCTTAGAAGAAGTGTTAGAATTTTCAGTTTAAATAACTATTTTAAAAAGTATTGAAAACATTATAAAAATCAGGAGTGATCTACTACTACAGTTGACATATTGACCTCTTAATATTGCCTTGTGAGGAAAAAAAAGTTGGGTGTGTTAAATTGCTTCACAAAGACCTTTATTCAGAAATTATTCTCTCATGAAAAATACTTTAGGCAAGCTGCCTATAATGCAACATTCAAGCATTAAATTAAAGGTCAAGGATATGTTAATGAGAGGTATGCAAAGTTCAGAATCTCTTCATCCCCGCTGAACAACGGTCTCTTCTTCTAACTCTTCTTATTGTCCCTAACCTTGGTTCTATAAATATCTTTTGGATCTCATTAATTCATGTTCCTCTATTGCTTTCAACTGTATTCAGCAGCAGAACAGTTCTGGAAATCATATTCACCATAACTCTCAGGAGAACTTATTGAATGATAACTTGAAAAGTGTTATTTCACAATCTCATTCTCCTTCATTGTTATGCTCTCTCTCTAAGCATCTTGATTCCTTTCACCTTGAAGGATTATCTAGAGAACTTTATGCTTATTCATCAGAAGTAATGTGTTGATACTGAAAAGGGCATGGAAGATGGAGTCCAAGATTCTGCAAGTAGAACTTTGGGGAAGTCATTATATCTTTCTAGCAACTATGTCAGCTTTATAGAATTCTAGCGAACATCCAATGAGATAATGCATGTGAAAAACTTTGTAAGTAATAAAATGTTATTTAAAGACTTTCACTATATAATTTCTTAGTGCTATTTTACAACTATCTGTCCACAGCATTGACACCCTATAGCTTTATAACTTTGGAGTCCCAGGCCTTGACCTTCCCCACAGTGATATGCTTTTCTAGGGTCCCAATTCTTAGCTCTTATCTCTCCTTATCATTGGCATATAGCAATTTTCAATATCAATTATCTTTTGAATTATTTGACCCCAGAGAGATTAGGGAGACCTATCCACATAGGATTTTATTGGAGGTGAGTCTTTAGTTGACCTCAGTTTATAAAATGACATGATGCTATTCATTTCATGGCACTCTAAAACCTGTATGAATTCTACTTTGGGCCTACCTACTAAGGCTAGGGTTTCTGCTGTTCTTTCTAATCCTTGATGGCATTTAATCTTTACATTCCTTTACTGGGTTATTTTGTAGCATTTTCAGTTATTTAGCATAACAATTTTTGGCCATTTACAAATTCTGTCAGGTGATAGCAATTCTACTGGTAATTATAATGTGTTCTCTGTTCCCAAACAGAAAGCAGAAACTTCAGTTCAAATAAAATAGGTTACTTTGTTTACTTAGGAAAAAACCAATACTTCTATCTATGCTTAGTGCCCATTATGAAATTGAGAACCTTATGCAGAAAAGGTTATAAAATAAAACCTGCTGTCTCATATTTTCAGAAAATTGAATGATGCATGACACTAATCATGCTCTAACAAGCAACTACCCATGGATTTAAAGTATGCTATTTTATAATTTTTCAAGCTTTGTGAGAAATTTAGGTTAGAGCAATGGTTTTCAGGCATGCTCTGAAGAATGTTGGTATTATACAGGTTCAAGTTAATGATTTAAAATACACTTAAAATGTTTATGTTTCCAATAAACGAAAAATACAACAGAGGGAGAGAAATAACATCTATTGAAAGTCTACTTTTTGCCATGTTCTATACTACTTATTTTACATGCATTTAATTAAATCCTAACAGCAATCCTGAGAAGCAGGTATTATTAAATTCTCATTTTCCCAATAAAGAAGATGAGATTCAGAGAGATTAAGCATATTACTTGAGTCACAGAACTAGTAGACTCAGAAAAAATCTTAGTTCATCTGCTCCAATATTATTGTTCATTATTCTAGATCATGCTACTTTCTGGAAACACGTAAGGTAGTACACTGATATATTTTGAAATAAATATTATTCTTTTTAAACTTGTTAACTCATTGATTTACAACTCACAATTTCTAGCGTTTGAAGCAAAATAATGAAGCTTGAATATTGTCAAACCTTGTAATACAGTCTATTCTCCTCACCATTTAATGCTAATTAAGATTGATGTATAGAAATTGTCAGATATAATTAAATAGTGACACATTTTAGAGTAAATAATAGAAATATAGTTTTATAAGGTATAGATTATAGGTTAATCTTCCAAAAAGAAGTAGTTTTTACCTGTGCAGCTGAATTACTTAAATCTAATCTTGGTACTAGCTATAGAATATGTGAAACATGACATGTGCACTATAGAATTTTAGTTAATATATTTCAGTAAGGAATGTAGATGAATAAGTTGGTCTTACTTTATTCTGACTCATGTTCAAAATATTATTTGAAAAGTAAACAAAAATGTATGTTGACTGATTGTGCAGTTTCATTGACACCATTGTTCAGACATGTATTCACACAAGGAAAATATCTTGACCAATCATGTAATACTGCAAATTGCACTTAACCCAGTCACATTTATTTTATAGATTAAAATAAAAACTCTCTAGCCCTTAAAAAGTTCAAAAGATTAAGTTTAGTTTTAGAAGACAGTATGAACTCAGAACAATTGGAGATCAATTTCAAGGCCAGAAGATCCCGAAGGTCCCTTGCAACTTTCTTATTTTAGTCCTAGGCTAAATGCCAGCCCCTCCTTCTGCATACACACAGCATGTAACCTTTACTTGTTAAAGCTCTGAACACTTTAATTTTACATATCCTACAATATTAAGAATAAAGGAAAATGAAAAATGTCTGCTTTCAAACTTGCAAGCCTGACTCAAGAACTCCATAAGTCATTGGGCTTTGGTAAGGTACACTGCTGGCTAAACCTAGAGCTAAGGCACAGCTCCACTCTGGAGAGACCACACAGCCTCTGTTCACAGTGACTCTTGATTAGACTAAAAGACTGAATGAGCTCAGACAGAAAAGCAGCAAAATCGGTCCCAGTTTCTGGAGTCCAAAACAGCAGTGATACTCACTATGGTAATGTAAGTGCAATTAGGGCATTAGCAAACTTTAATATGCCTTCCAGTTCAAAAACAAAAGAATTATGTATAATTTGGACAAGGTACTAACCTAGAGCATGTGTGGTGTTGCTTTTATCTTCCCTGCAATCTTAACCCCTTGAAATGAGCTCTTCAGTTCTTCTTCAGGTCAGGAGTGCAGAATTACATGCAATGGACACTCACATGAACTATTTCCTTTTTTGTTTGCTTCATTAGTCAGTCCATTATTATTATACACTCCATTTGAAGATAAGGCACAGAGCATTTACCTAGTGCTCCACCTAAGCTGTGATGAAGCCAGCATTTCTTCCCAACACCCAAATATTTTGTCTCTATAAATGATAGAGAATAGATGTATATTATGAAATGAGACAAAGACACGTGATATTGTCACCTACAGGAAAGGGGGTGGGATGAACCAAAACAAATAAGTGAACTTACTTTGAAACCTTTAATGAAAAGTATCACTCCCCTTCCTTGTGTGTGGCAAGCTAGTCTGACAAGCTACGCTCTAGTATTCAGTGTACTTTTTGACATAAAAGCAGAAGGACACGATTACATTTCTAGGTTCACCAATACTCAGCTTACACAGGTAAACTGTAAGAATTGCAAAGAAAGGGGAAAGGGTGTAAAGAGTTTATGCACATAGTTTCTGATACATGTCAACCTATTGTTCCTTGTTATGCTCTAACTAGAGGGCCTTTGAGTGATGTGAGAAAAGGGAGTAGTGGATTTTCATAAAGTCTTATTGAGTTTTAAAGACAACATTTTGCAACCATGGCAATAAAACTGTTATATGTTCATGAGAAAAAAAACACAACCTTATTTAAAATGAAATATACTCAAAATTTATGATAAAAAGAACTCAAGAAAATCACTGACATGCCTGTCACTATTATCTGCTATAAAGTCAACAGATTTTTGTCAAGTTTGCACTCCCTTTTATCATTTCTCTCTCTGCTCTTATTTATTCTCAGAAGATAGTTTTCTGAAGGTGATTATGGTCAGACATAGAAGTGAACTCTCTAACCTCAATAATTACATTTTATTGATTTAAGTTAGATATCTATATTCTGAAAAAAGACATTTAATAGCATTAACATTTCAATAGTTGGTCTCCCATATCATTAGAATGATTTTCACACCACTCTTAACAATCCCTTTATTTTGAAAGGGCAAATTTTCCAAATGCCTTAAATTTTCCTGGGGGAATGAGGGTAGCAATTGTATATTGCCATATAGCTTGATAGTTGACTCATCTTTAGCTATAAGGGTAAAATATTACTTCTAACCTTGTTGAATATGTGTTACACTGGAAATTGACTTTCCCACACTGCATGCCTTTTCATATACTTCCTGAAGTAAATGAGACTCCTCACACTCACATGAAGAAGAGATAGACAAGTGGCTTAAAATTCTTATCAAGAAGAGGATATTCACAATTCAAAAAATATTATACATATATAAATGCAGCAGCTGTTGGTTTAAATTTGTGTGCAGGTCCGCACAAATACTGCCAATGATCTTTGACAAAAGAACAAAGGCAAGTGGAGAAATAAAAGTCTTCAACAAACAGTGCAGGAACAACTGGACATCCACATGGAGAAAAAAGAATGAATCTAGACACAGATCTTTTACAAAAATAAACTCAGATTATAGTCCTAAAATTTAAAACTCAAAATTCTAAAATTTCTAGATTAGACAATAAGATAAAATCTAGGTGGTCTTGGGTTTGGTGATGGCTTTTTAGATGCAACACCAAAAGCATGATCCTTGAAAACACTACTGATAGGATGGACTTCATTAAAATTAAAAGCTTCTCCTTTGTGAAAGTCAAGGTGAAGAAAAGCAAAACAAACCACAGACAAGGCAAAAAAATCCGCAAAATACGTACATGATAAAGGACTGGCATCCAAACAATACAAAGAATAGTTTAAACTCTACAATAAGAAAACAAACAACCCAATTAGAATATATGTAAAAAGTCTAAACAGACATCTCACCAAAGAAGACAAATAAGAATATGGAAAGATGTTCACCATCATATGTCATCAAGAAATTGCACATAAAAATAACAAAATACTACTACACACCTATTAGAATGTCTAAAATTCAGAGCACTGACAACAAATGCTGACAAGGATGTGGACCCACAGGAACTCTCACTCATTGCAGGTGAAAATACAAAACGGTATGGCCACTTTGGAAGACAGTTTGGCAGCTTCTTACAAAACTAAACATATTCATACCACAAAAGTATAGCTATTGTGCTCCTTGATATTTACCCAAATGAATTGAAACTTATATCCACAAAAAAACCTGCACATAATGTTGAAAGGAAATTTATTCATGATTCACAAAATTGAGAAGTAACTAAAATTTCCCTCAACAAGTGAATGAATAAACACACTTTAGCACACGCATATAATAAAATATTATTCTGCAATAAAAATATATGAGCTATCATGCCATAAAAAGACATAAAAGAATTTTAAATGCATAGTGCTAAGTGAAAAAAAGCTGATCTGAGAAGGCTAAATTCTGTATTATTCTAATTATATGACATTCTGGAAAGGAAAAACTATGAAGACAGTAAAAAGATTAATGAATGCCAGAGATTAGGGGGGAGGGAAGGATGAATATGACAGTGAAAATATTCTGTATGATACTGTAATTTTAGATACATGTCATTATATATCTGTCAAAACCTATGGAATGTACAATACCCAGAGTGAACCTTAATGTGATCTATGGACTTTAGTCAATAATAATAATATATTAATATTGGCTCATCAATTGCAACAGATGTACTTCACTACTGCAAAGTGTTAATGATAGGGGAAACTGGGTGGGGGGTAGAGTGAGTGGTAAGAAAATATATGAAAAGTTACTATACTTTCCATTCATTGTTTTTTCTGTAAACCTAAAACTGACCTAAAAATAAAGTTTATTAATAAAAAGTAGTACTCAGAAGTGTGGTGACTGAACTGAGAGTTTCTTGTGCTCAAAGTCTATTTTTGCAAAAGGAGAGTATAAAAAGTAGACATATGCTGATCATATCTGCAGAGTAAAACATATTTAAGTAAGAAAATGGCATTGTGAACACTGATTAAAAATAGAAAATCCGTTAAGTAGTCTCTTTCCAATACAAACATTTCTCTAGTACTCACAGTATAACTTTATAACCCTGCTTATCTGAAATTGCTTCTTTTAAATTTAAAATGTGTTGATTCCAAACTCATGCATTTACTAATCACCTCATACATTTTTTTGAGTGATGAAATGATGGGGGGAATCTGTTTTGTTTGTTTGTTTTCTAGACTCATTTTAAGTTAAGTATTTACTCAACTGTTTTGTCTCCCCAGGGCTACTTTGCTAAAGCTCAACCAACTACAGGTGCTGCCACCTGAAACATATCAATGTATGAGTCCTTATTTGAGTCAATCAAGGAATAGTCATAACTATGACTTAATTAGAACCTTAATTTTGGAGACCACTAGTCCAATGTACTACTTTCTTAGGAATTATGTCTTACATATCTATTCAATGCAGTTCTAATTTAAATTCTCAGTTTCTTCAACCTTTCCCTACCCACTTTGATAATTATAAGTATTTTTATTTATTCAGATCTGCCAATTTCTATATGAATGAATAAATGAATAAAATTGAATGGCTGAACATCTGTTGATTTCTAAAAAAGAGCAAAATATGTAAACTAGTTATTTTAAAACTAAACCTGACTCATTAAACATGGACACACACACACACAGTGTGTATATATGTGTATGTATTCATGTTTGTACCCACTTGGAGGAATAATTCAGAACTTTGAAGAATATTCTTTTCAAAAATGCATGCTCCAGGAAGGAGGGGATGGGGAAAAGTGGCGAAGGGTATGGGGGGGATAAATGGTGATGGACATAGACTTGATTTGGTGTGATGATATGCTGTGGAATTGTGCATCTTGAAACCTGTATAATTTTGTTAACCAGTGTCACTCCAATATATTTAATAAAAGGAAAAAAAATGCATTTATGAAGCCCAAATCCATAGCACAACTAGAAGACACATACATTTGCCTAAATGTTTTTAAGTTGTTTGTCAATAAACTATTAAATAAAATATATTCTATCCTTTCACATTTATGTATATATCTTCATAACAACAAAATTGAAATAAATATATACAAAAACTATGATTTTTATATAACTATAAGTTGTAAAACTATCAAAAATCACTAAATGTTAGCCCTGACCAGTGTTGTTCAGTGGGTTGGGCATCATTCTGTGAACCAAAAGGTTGCTGGTTCCATTCCTGGTCCGGGCACATGCCTGGGATGTGGCTCAATCCCCAGTAGTGGGTGTGCAGGAGGCAGCTGATCATGTTTCGCTCTCACATCCATGCTTCTCTCTATCTCCCTCTCCCTCCCTTTCTCCAAAACTAAACAATAATAAAAATAAATGTAAAAAAAATCACTAAATGTTATTATTGAGCATATCTGGATGCTCTGATCATGAAACAGCAATATGCAGATGAATAATAAAACACATTTATAATTTAAAAAATCACTATATATTTATTCTATTAATGTCACATCATTGCCTTCATTTTGACAAAATAAGTATTTGTTATAATGTAGATTTGTTACATAATATGTGCTCTAGTGTAGTAATAACCTAAAGCACAGGTCATCAAACTATTAAGGCAAAGAATCAGATAGTATAAAATTTCAGCTTTGCAGACCATTTAGTCTCTTTCACACCTACTCAACTCTGCTGTTGTAGCTGAAATTTAGACATAAACAATACATAAAGGAATGACCATGACTATGTTCCAATAAAACTTTATTTACGGACACTGAAATTTAAATTTTATATAAGTCACATGTCACAAAATATTCTAATATTGATTTTTTTCAACACTCAGAAATGCAAAATGATGCTTAGTTCACAGGTCATTCAAAAACAAGCTGGATTTGTCTGTAAGCTATGGCTCACTGATCACTTATCTAAAGAATCACAAAATTTAAAAATGACTTTTATTCAGTGAATAAAATTAAATATAATTTATTAAGATATTATAGTAAATGTAAAATTTTGAAAAATTAAAATTATTTCCACATGTATCTTCCAAAAATATTTCCTCCAAATAACTCAAAATAATAAATTAAAATAAAAAGACAGTGACAATTATAAGTTATAAAAGCTAAAGGTTTAAATTTAAATGTAATGCAAAAATTTTACATAATTTAAAAAATTCTAATTAAAAAATAGATTTGAAAAAAATATTTCCAATTCTAAGTGATCAAGGTTCATATAGTTACCAACATAACACATATGTACAGACCAGCTTACATAAAAATTTAAGACCAATATAAAATAATATTACAATATAGTCCTCAGCTGTTATGTGCATCTTTTGTGAATATCATACTAATTTGTAAGTACCTCTGTAACCATGAATTAAATATCATGAGAAGTAAAAAATAGATATTTGTCATTCCTGGGGACTAGTAGAAAATAATACTTCATTATGCAATATCTATTTTATTGAGGAATAAGAACTGGGGAACTTAATTATTTTGTCTCTTAAGTACTTCTATTCAAATCTTCCCCATACCCTGAAATAGTACTCTTCTCTGATTTTGGCACAACCCAAAAAGTCCTTATGGCATTCAAGTACAATCGCCTTTTATTTTGGGTACATAAAGAAAAAGATATGGAGTGATTCCCTAGAGTCTGAACAGTTACTCATGTGAGCAGAAGTGACAATTGATGTCTTATTATGCCAGAACTGGAGGCACGATGCACAAAATCCATGCAAGGGGCTAGGCCCTTGCAGCCCCGGCTGCCTCAGCTGGCCCTCACAGCCTGGGCCAGCCCTCGCAGCCCCTCACAGCCTCGGCCAGCCCTAGCAGCTCTGCTTCGTCAGGAAAGGTCGTCCGGAATGTTGTCCGGATGATCGTTTGGATGTTCAGTCTAATTAGCATATTAGCTCTTTATTATATAGGATAGAGCACCAAAGCTGAGTGACAGAGCACACATTTGTTTTTCAACATGGTTATTTGGGTATGTGTGGTTACATATGTCTTTGTGTGGGGAGCCTAGTAAAAGGGTCTGCATTGGTTATCTATCATTATGTAATAATATTGCCTTAAATTTAGCAGCTTAAAATAACACACATTTCTGACCTCACCACTTCTGTAAGCCATGAGTCCAGGCACAGTGTTCTCTGCCTGGGGGTCTCACAAGACTGCATCCAAAGTGTCAGCTGGGGCTTTAGACTCATGAGAATTGAGCAGGGAAGGATCCACTTCCATGTTTAGTTTGCTGGCAGGATTCCATTCTTAGTGGTTGTAAGACTTAGGGTCTCATTATCTTGCTGGCGGTTGAGAGCAAGCCCTGGCAGGCTATAATTAAAAGCCATCCTTAACTACATGATTTCATCCATAATCCCTTGCCATGTTTTGTTCTCCAGCATGTCTATTTGATTCCTCAAAGCCAGTAAAGAATAAACTCTACAATTGTATACAATCACATAATCATATGCATATAATTATATACATTCCATTACCTTTGTCATATTTTGTTTGGAAGCCACAGGTCCTGCCCATACTCAAAGGCAGGAATTATGCATAGGTGCGAATACTAGAAGGTAGGGATATGAAGCTTACTCAAAGAGTTTTTTTTCACCACCATCTCTCTTATAGGATCTAAGATGGCACTGAAAAAGAGGATAAACCATTTATCACCGTATTGGATTTATCTGTTATAAATTCTTTAATTGTATTAATTATTTTTCCAGTTTTTCACACTTTCTAAGGTACTTGTTCTACTTTGTTTTTGAGAATAGCCAAAATTCCACATATTCAATCATAAAGGACATTGACTATTAGAAAGATGAAAAAAGAGGATGTGGGAGGAGTAGGAAGGGAAAAATAGGAAGGAGAAGGAGAAGAAAACAAGTAGAAGAAAGAGAATGAGAAGAAGGAAGAGAAAGAGGAGGAGGACCAGGAGAAGAAAGGGATGAGGGAAGGGAGGAAGAGGAGAAAGAGATAAAATAATGAAGAAAGGAAAGAAGAATGGAAGGGAGGGAGGAAGAAAGGAAGGTACAACCATTCAAAAAGTAGATAGGAGCACTTGGTGTGAATACTGCCCATTTCAGCAGGTCAATACAATCTTCAGTTTGGACAAGTAGTAATTTGGGACCTCTGGATATCCTATATAATAAAAGCCTAATATGCTAAGTGTCCAATCGACTGGTCAGCCATTCAACCAATCAAAGGCTAATATGCTAATGATATGCTAAGACCACTCAACCCCTCGCTATGACATGCACTGACCACCAGGGGGCAGATGCTCTGACTGGTAGGTTAGCTTGCTGCTGGGGCCCAGGCTGATAGGGACTGAGCAAGATGGGCCGGACATTCCCTGGAGCCCTCTTCGGTCCCTCCCCGGCTGGCCAACCTCCCGCATCCCTCCCTAGCCCTGATCATGCACCTGTGGGGTTCCTTGGCCTGGCCTCCACCCTCTCACAATCCGGGACCCTTTGGAGGATGTTGGAGAGCTGGTTTCAGCCCAACTTTGACATCTCAAATTACGAAACTGCCATAAAATTCAGCCTCAAACTAAATGGACTCCATTTAGGCTGTATATTTGTATGTCCATTCCACTGTTCAGACACTATAATGTATCAAATATTTAACTGGGCATTTGATCTAAATTATATATCATACCTGTAGAAATAATCTCAATGTACCCCCCCAAAATTATGAACCAAAAGAGTATGAGATTGCATATGATCGGTTTGATTTAAGAAGGTCTAAGTGGCAAAATCTTCCCCACAATCCCTCTTCAAATCTGAAAAGTCCAGTACTTCTACTGTGCACAGACTTGAATTGTCCCCATTTATAATGTGATGATCCCCAAATCCAGTAGCTTTAAATAGCAAATCAATCATGAAATGCAATGAGAGGTCATAGTGAAGGTTAGGGGAGTTTAGGTTTGTGATTATATAAAAAAAACAAAAACCAGAGCAGAATGCTCCTTTCAAGAATAACCCAAAATAAATAGCCAAATTCATGTGTCCCACAAAGTTTAGGATTAGGGTCCAATGAAGTATTATGTCCTGGACAAAGTGGGGTAGTTGAGCTGACTAGTTACACAATTTGCAAAAGCGGAAAATGCTGGTAAAATATAAATATGTAATTGAAACTATAAAGCTTTCATTACAGAATGCTTTGCAAAGATGGCCCATAAAAGAGTAATAACACTTATGTAAAGAGCATTATATATTGGACTATTATTATTGGATCTTGCAGCATCTGCAGAAAGGTTTCCAAGTGGGAGTCAAACTAAAATTAGTGAAGATGAACTGGGGATAAATTTATTACACTTACAAAAGTAAATGAATACAACAGAAGGGAATAACTCCTCATGAACCATTTCCACGAGAACCTTGCATCAAGGCCCTCTTAAATATGACTATTATTGTGCATATACACCGATATCTTATTTCCCCAACAGTCATTGGAGTGTCATTCATTGACTGAAAAATACTAACTAAAACCAGCATTTCTTTAGCAAGAAGAACATAATTCCTACTGTTTCTATCATCATTTATGTAAAATGTACTCCATTGAATATATGCTTATATATATCAACCAAAAGTGTTTAATTTGAGATTATGGAAACTACAACAGCAGAATCTATGGCATATAAAGGAATGTATAAGATGGAATATCTTCTCTTATTGAACTTCACAAAAGCATACTGCTGTTGAGTTTGTAACACATTTATTTCTAAATTAATTATGGAATTGGTTTAGAGATGAAGAAAATGTATCTTATGAAATTGTTTTCCAGTGTCTGGTTAAAGGTCTCATCTGCTCCATTAGTGCAGAAGAGTGACACAGCAGGAAAAGTGAAGAAGCTTAAGAAGCATTTAAATGCGTTTGGCCCAGTAAGTCCCGTGCTCTGATTCTCTCTAGCAGTTCATTCCATCATAAACCTAATTAGAAACCTTTTTCTTTTTAATGTTGAGAAAAAGCATTTGATATTACTAACTCTCTGTGTGATTCTCAAATCTGATTAAATGACTGATTTACAGTTACACTAAATTGACTTTTTATTTTTAATACACCTGGTAGGGCGATGTTATAAAAGCTTTTAAGGAAGCCAATGAATCTTTTGGAGTGGACTCTATGATGTTTCAATCAGTCTGCAGTAAGTCATGATTGTCATAAGTACCAAATGAATTAATACAGTAAAATGTTGGCTGTTACATTAGGTGAAAGAATAGTTGGCTGATACATATTTATGATTAACCTACATAGAGAAATATACATTTTATTTTTTACTAAAAATGATAGGACTTTTATGGTGCAAACTATGATTCAATTGCATTTGTGTGATGATTTGTAGTTGCTAAAAGTTGTTAGGCTTCCTAAAAGCTAAAGTATGAATGGGATTACAATCTACCTAAAATGTACTGCATTCAGTAAAGGGCTAAAGCACTCAAGCTTTGAAATCATCTACTGCAAAGACTGTTTATTCCTCATATAAAATCTTACTGTATATTGTGTCCTCAAAGATATAAAAGGGCTGCAACTGAGCAGACTGCTAAACAACTCAAATATTAATTTATTGGCTTCCAAAGCTGTACTTGCAGAGCATACAGAGTAGCAGATTAGGGGTTGGTAAGAAAGAATAAGTGAGATTGACAATTCTATT
>NW_005871061.1:3226136-3299029 GCF_000147115.1 Myotis lucifugus
AGTGACCCCTGAAACTGTAATTAACATGCTTAATTCTGCTTCTGTAATCTGCTTTTTTGCAAGCCAGGTGCCTCATTCCAAACCCTGGGATGTAATCAATACCTTTGTGATTTTTGCCTATATAAGTCTGGTTTTGCCACCATCTTATTGCTATGAGATTTGGGAATGGCCCCTCATAGTCCCGGATTGCAATAAATGTGACTCTTTTTTTAAAAAAAATACATTTTATTGATTTTTTACAGAGAGGAAGGGAGAGAGATAGAGAGTTAGAAACATCAATGAGAGAGAAACATCGATCAGCTGCCTCTTGCACATCTCCTACTGGGGATGTGCCCGCAACCCAGGTACATGCCCTTGACCGGAATCAAACCCGGGACCTTTCAGTCCACAGGCCGACGCTCTATCCACTGAGCCAAACCGGTTTCGGCAATAAATGTGACTCTTTAATTCGACTTCTTGAGGCGTCCTTCTGTGATTCGCGGGGTACATTACAACTGTATGAATCTAGAAACTTCAAAAAAGAAAAGTTGCATCTTTAAATTATTGCTATAAACTATCCCAAACTGATACAAATTCTCTCACTGCTTTTGCACATAGTAAGGGTACACATTGTGCCAGGCATTGGACTAGCAATACTTTTTTTAAGTAATGAATAAGATATCTTTGGTGTCTTTATGGTTCTGTCACCTATGAACTTATATAAACAGCTATATGAGTTATTCATATTACATGATCCCTGCTCATTTGTTTATTCAATCATTCATTCATTAAATGTTTATGGAGTTACTCTTTTTTTGCTTTTAGAACTATATAACAAAAGATCTTTGCTGTCAAGGTGCTCATGAGTGTGCGAGGAGGCAATTAACTATAATGATGAAATAGGAATTTTAGGGGGATATAGGCAGGTGTAAGGAATTTTTAGAATTGGGTGTCCATGGAAAAAACACAAGGCTGCAGATTGGGAGAAGTTATATTTCCATAAGACAAAAGAACTGGGAGAAGGTACATTTCCATAACATAAGGAAGCCAGGTGCAGTTATATTTCCATAAGACAAGGGAGACTGGGAGAAGGTACATTTCCATAAGACAAGGGAGAGGAAACAGTTACATTTACATAAGACAAGGGAACTGGGAGTAGCCAAAAGGTCTATATTTACAAAATAAAGAAGGAGGAAGAAAGCCCAGAGGGAATAGGAGGACAATGAGGGAAGAGGGCCTCCAGAGTTACTATAGTAACCAGTTGAAAAGGTAATATTGACCAATCAGAAAGGATATCAGGACACAGGAACTGCAGCCTTTATAAACCATGGAAACAGGAAGTAGGCAGGACTCTCCCTCCCTCCCCCCCCCCCAGCCCCACATGGGAGTTCCTTCTGTGGTACTGTGGGACTCTTTCCCTCTCCACGTGGGAGTTTGTGCTGTGAGATTCTTTCCCCTTCCCCACATGGTAGTCTATACTTGTTCTTCAATAAATCTCCACCTTTGCTATACCACCTTCTGTCCGTGGATTCATTCTTTGATTCTGACAGACAAAGAATCCAGGGAACCATCCTGCCCAGGGCAACACCGTGTTCCAGTCCAAAAATCACTTATCAATGAGAAAGGGTATAATGATGTAATAGAAGTTTTAACATGAGAGTTTATGGAGTATGCTGGGAATTGAACTAGTCTGTTGTCCCTGGAGCTTAGGTAGCATGGGGTGGAAAGCATTGGTTAAACAAGAGAGGTAGAAGTTAGGATCAGACTGTATTGGGACTTATATGGCAGATTAAGGAGTTTAGAAGTTATCCTATGTGCAATGGATGGCTTTTGAAAACTTATGTAAGAGAATCACATGACCAAACATGAATTTTAAAGTCAAGTCTTGAAACTAGGTACAGAGTGTAAAGGAGAGATGAAAGAGTAGAAACAGAACAGAACAGTTTAGTAAGCTCCTAATGAAGCATCCATCTTATATAAAAACTGCTGTTTGAAATTTTAACCCTGCTATTGTGGCTCCTGTAAATACTTGCTTGCTTAAATAATAAGAAAAATAAGACTACTCCCATTCCAGAGAGGCCATAAGCCTTCCCCAGACGAAGTTATCAGTGCTGGTGCCAGACCAGGCCTTTGGTTGAGGTCTCAAAGCCCCAGCACATAGGGCTCTAAGAACTTGCAAAGGGGACCGGAACAGAACCCCATATTTGGAAGACAAAGAAGGTAAAAATATATAAATAGGGAAACTTCCTCCATGTTGGGGCCCAGAATTTGAAATACAGTTTTCTCTCTGCCTGTGCATAATGATAATAATAATAATAATAAAGTGTAACTCCATCTCTCTAAGTGTTGCTTGGTTCTTCTCCAGTCTCCTGTAACACTAACATATCCCCGGCAAACTATGAACAGGGGCTTAACCAAGGTAGGGGCAGTGGGAATGGAGAAGTAGATCCAGACTTGGGGCATATTTCAGAGATCAAACAGGAAGGATTTAAAAAAATGTGATAACTCAGTTGTTGAGTGTTGACCTATGAACCAGGAGGTCACAGTTTGATTCCCAGTCAGGGCATATGCCTGTGTTGCGGGCTCCATCCCCAGTGTGGGGTGTGCAGGAGGCAGCCAATCAATGATTCTCTCTTATTGTTGATGTTTCTATCTCTTCCTCTCTGAAATCAATAAAAATATATTTTAAAAACAACCAAAATGTGGCTGTATCATTTTGCAATGATGCAAAGAGCTGTCTAAGAGAGGAAGGTGTTGAAAAGGAACCTGGGACCTTATTTAGTGAGAAGGGCACATAAGAGGAGAAAAACACATGTAGGGAGCAGGACATAAAGGATTTAGTTTTATAGATGTTGACTTTAATGTGTCTGTGCAAGAATCTAGTAGAGATGTCAAACAAGCAGTTAGAAGTAAAAGTCCATCACTTGAGAAATGAAGTAAAAACCCTCTGGCAATCAGAGTTTCCATAAATCTATTCTTCACTGTAGGATGTAGGTCTTCAGTGGTTTTTTTTTGTTTTTGTTTTTTTTTTGCTTTTTGCTAAACTTTTCTCAAGTTTCATCTGTTTCATTCTATATGCACAGCTTCAGCAAATTAAAATAGGAAAAAAATGTAAATTTTGCCTTCACCTTAGTCATTACCCCTTATCAGTCTTTATTTTGAAAACAATCTGCCCACTGCTTTGGTCTGTACCTTTTAATCTTTTGCTTCCTATCTTTCGTTCACTGATCAGAAGTGTTTGATACTGCAACCATAATTTCCAGTCAAAGGGAGAATCTGTTCAGATTTTTATCTCATTTCTCAACTAATGAGTTACGTCAATTATTTCTCTTTTCTTTTTCTTGCTTTCTACTTTATTTTTTTTTAAACCCCAGCAGCACATTGGGCAGATGTCTTTGGGAAATAGCTTCTGTTGACTCCCAGATTTTTTCTTGGTTTCCTTTGGGTAAACTAGATATTTTGCTGAGGACACTCCCTTCTAATAAGCCACATTTGCACTTTGCACAGTCACAAGGCCTTGCTAGATATTCCTATGTCCTTTGAGCATTTAACTGCCCAAAAGAGCCTGAGAACATCTGCTGACTTGAAGACTTTACCATCCTACCTCAGAACTGTTTGTAAAATATTAACTACCTGGGTCCCCAGGAAACCCTACTGTTTATAAGTTTCTATTTTAAAAATGCCTATTTGTTTCCTAAATTGAAGCCAATTCTCTATTCTGTGATGAAGATTGCTTGTTTGTTTCCTTATTCTTTTATGTTTTCAGACTTATTGCCATTTTGTTCATTGTGTTTTGGATGTTGTGTAATTTCTTTGTTCCTTTTGGCTTTGCCTGCTGTCTTCCTTTGTGATTTGATGATTTTCTGCAGAACTATACTTTTGCTTATCGTTTGTTTCACCTTGTCATTTTTTTTTAATGTTTGAACCTAGGTAGATCATACATTGCACTCCCGTTATCTGCATGCATATTTCCCACTGGAAGAATCACAATCGATTAGTCATGCTTGATTTCTCCTTGTACAAAGCTTGTTGCCTTTTCTCCAATACACTCCTTATTTAGGTGTTTGATAATAAGACTAAAACACATTATTTCCAATAAAATAAGGTAACTACAGCAATCTAACGGAATGCCAAATGTACAAATGGCAATTTATTTGTTCCATTGAAATTAGTAAATATAGTCATTGGAATATAGAAAGTTCATTCTTAGATATGACTGTGTAACAACAAGTCCACAATATGGAAATGGCTGTTGTACTTTTTGATGAGTAATGTGGATGAATGTGGAGGATGAGATAAGGGAATAAAACTGGAGTCCCAGAACCCACAAAATACAACCAAAAAGCAATCCCTGAAAAATAAATAAATGGATTGATTAAAAAGTTGGTGCTTTTAGGTTTGACATTTTTAGGGGAATGACTTTTGATAAGATGAAGTGAAATACCAGCTTTTAAAAATGCCAGATTGTTCCTTTCTAAATAGGTTTTTAAGTAAGATTTTTTTTCCTTCTCACTTAAGGAGGGGGGGAAACAACCTTTTTGAACATAGTACATATGGTTGCCATAGCAACAAGCACAATAACATCTACAGCATCCATGTGCACCTTAATTATAGATTTATATTAAACTAGCACATGTTAATTTTTAGCAAAACACACGAATTCCTTATTATGGAGATAGTAGCTATTGATACAGGGTTTTTCATATTAAAGTCCCTGGTTTTTTAAAAAATAAAAATAGTTTCATGACAAATAGCTAACAATCCTAACAGCTTCTCTCATAATATTTCAGGAATGAAAGTCAAGGTCAATGAGATGCACATTCTGTTTATATTATCTTTATTAATTCAATTATTTATTGCATGTCAATGATATGTCTAGCTCAGTGGAAAAAGTTTTAATTGTTATTTTTTAATATAAAACATTGTCTTTGCTATAAATAAGCTTAAAAACATATTAGGGAAATAAGACTGTCATGTAGGAAAAGATCCAAAAAAACAATATTTAAATATTGTTGTATACATTACCTAAATAAAGTAATGTAGTCAAGTCTTGATTTGAATCAAAGACCAGCCTGTGGCATTGTTGCATAACAAAATGCCACAATTTCAATGGCTTAAAATAACACAAATTTATTAGCTTGCAATCCTGCAAATCCGGTGGGTTCAGCTGGCTTTTCTGCTCCTGATCTCACGCGGCCAAAATTAAGGTTTCAGTTGGCTTGGAAACTCTTACCTGAGGTCTCCAGGGAAGAATCTACTTCCGGTCTCATTTATGTTTTTGTCTGAATTCAGCTCCTTGTGGTTATAGGACAGAGGTCCCTGTTTCCGTGCTTGGTGTCAGCTGGAAACAGTTCTCAGCTCCTAGAGATTGTCAACATCATTTCTGTCTGGTCCTTTCCAGTTTCAAGCCAGCAATGCCACACCAAATCCCTCTTGTGCTTTGTATTTCTGATTTCTTCTTTGTGATCGGCTGCAGAAAATTGTCTGCTTTTACAGGGCTTACCTGACTGGGTCAAGCCCACATAATTAATTTTTATATCTTAACATCAACTGACTTGGAATTTAAATTACATCTGCAAAATCCTTTCAGAAATTTATTTGGATTAATGATTACTTGAATAACCAGGGGACAGGGACCTTGGGTATCCATATTTAGAGTACTGTCTAGCACACTATGGGACATTGAGAAGGGATGGAAATTATTAGAAACCCTCCAAGGTTAAAATAGCCTTGGACTCATCTTTGAAAAATAGGTAAAATGTGGACATAGGAAAAAAGACCAGGATGTCTTCTCAAACAGGAGAAACAGCATGAAACAAAGTAGAGAATATCAGGGAACGAGTAGGTCCTGTACAGGAGAACACTGGGTGGGCTGGTGGACTATTCAAGAAGCATCACAATCTAGTGGCAAGTAAACTTTATAGCTGTGTGACTTGAGCAAGTTCCATGGTGAGTTTTAGTTTGCTCACCAATAAAACAAGGGTACTAATATAAGATAGCACATAAACTTGTTGGAAGAGATTAGAAGTTTAGATAGATGATAGATAGATAGGTGATAAATAGATGATAGATAGATAGATAGATAGATAGATAGATAGATAGACTTACATAATTTTAGAAAGAACATTTTTAGCTTCTGTTAACGCATACCAGAATCACCATATCTTTTATCATATGGAGTTGCATTATTTTTATTTATTTATTTTCTATGTTTTTATTGATTTCAAAGAGAGTAAGAAAGAGGGAGAGAGAGATAGAAACATCAATGATGAGAGAGAACCATTGATCAGCTGCCTCCTGCACACCCCTTACTGGGGATAGAGCCTGCAACACAGGCATGTGCCCTGACCCTGAATCGAACCTCAACCTTCCGGTTCATAGTTCGAGGCCCAGCCATAGAGCCACACAGGCTGGGCTGGAGTTGCATTATTAATTCATAGTCTTTTTATGGGATTATAAGATATCTGTTGGTTGTTTTTTTCTCTTAGGTATATATTTTACTTTCCATTTTGAGCTTTTAAAGTATTGCCAACCCCACATAATTCTATTGTATCTGGATAACTGGTGAGAATACTAAACCAAATAAAGGGATAGATGCATGTAATTTTGTCATAGTATGCATTTTGTTACCATGATTTTACATAATATTTTTTTTGGGGGGGGATGTAATTTTATAGTAGTTGAATACACTTTTCATTATTTAAATTTTTGATGATCCCAGAGCAAATGGGAGTGAAATGAGTGGACGTATAGGTGAGTTCAGATGGCTATTGAAGTGCTTTGGGGGACTGGTTGATCAAAGTCTTATTAACTTTACTTTAACGTAAGTTTGATATTACCTAAGAAAAGGTTAACATAACTTTTAAAATATTATGTGCAATAACATACATTTTTAAATGCTTAAAAGTCTGAGTACACTCATAAAGCTAACCATATTTACAGCTGAAGATTTTTTAAAATATGTTTTTATTAATTTTAGAGTGAGAAAGAAACATCAATCAACTGCCTCCTGCATGCCCCCTCGAGCCAGAAACCCGGTATGTCCCCTGATGTCCTCTCAGTGCATGGGAGGTCATCAGCTCAACCAACTGAACCATACCGGCCAGGGCTACAGCTGATGATTTTAAAAACATAATTATTAAATCTCATGAAGAAATAACAAGCTTTAATAATGACTAGTGAAATAATCTAATTTAAAGAGTCAGTAAAATGTTGAAATTTGGTATGATAATTTAGCATAAATTATATGAAATGGCTTTTGGAAATGAGCACATTATAATCTCAATATCACAAAAGAATGATAGAGAATTACTCTGTGGTCTTTAGCTTAGTTCCATAGAAATCAAATCAATGTTTTATTTTTACTGAGGATGTAGGAAACCAACATTTCCCAACTTCCTAATTCTCAGCAATTAGCCTCTTATTTCAAAGTTTAGTTTTGGCCTAATATTTTATATGCATAAACAGCTTCTCAGTTCCAAAGTAGAAGTTGTGAAATTATCTGATAGATATTAAAAAAAAAACCACCTCCCCAATAGAACTATAAATAGAGACAAATAGAAGTAGGTAAATACATGATTTCCATTTAGGTTTCAGGGTTTCTGAAGCTCAGGAGGGAAAATAGCGAAAGGTCATAAAAAGCCCCCCTTAGCCATTGGCAGACACACACACACACACACACACACACACACACAAAAGCAGAACTTGTTTCATATTTTTAAACGTTAAGCTTATTTTGAATATAAATGGAAAGTCTATAGAAAACTGGTGGCACATTTTTAGAACAAGCATTAAAGTATTATTATGAGAAACAAAGTTTAAAGTCACTGCAAGGATATTCATTTAGGTAATAGTGCCCACTATGAATCTCTAAATATTTTTTGAATGTGTTTTTTACTGATTTGAGAGAGAGAGAGGAAGAGAGAGGGTTAGAGAGCTAGAAACATCGATGAGAAACATTAGTTGGCTGCCTCCTGCACGCCCCCTACTGGGGATCGAGCTGCAACCCAGGCACCTTCCCTGACCTGGAATCAAAGCAGAGACCTCCTGGTTCATGGGTTGATGCTCAACCACTGAGTCACACCAGCCAGGCTGAATCTCTAAATATCTGAATATATTTTACAATTTTTTTTCAAAGACACATGTATACTCTATTGAAACGTAATATCATAATATTTTAATGCTGTCTTGGTCTACATTCTAATCAGGAAGAGTAAACATTTAAGCAGATATATTGCATGAATGCAATTAAGTATAACAAGATCAGTGTCTGGTGAGTTGGTTCCTTAGCTGGGTATGTCCCTCATTCCTTTCTTCAATCCTTCTTTCCAGTTTCTCCTTTTCCCTTCTCTCCTTTTCATTAACAGATATTTTGAAGTCATACTGTATGCTGGCCACCATACAGGCATTAGAAAAAAGCAGAGAATAATTCAGATATGTTTTATGCCCTCACAGACTTTCCAGTCTATTAGGAATGGCAGACAAATAGGCAGGATAAAGTATGAAGAGGTAATAGGGGATATCCCTTATGTTATGAGAGCACAAAACAAGTGAACTTCCCCTTTTCCTTGTCATTAATCCTGTTTAGTAAGCCCAAAGTGCACCTCTTGGTCTTTAAATCTTACAATCTGCCTCATATTTACATATGCCTTTCTAACAATAATAGCTCAAAATGTGCTTCTCACTTTCCCCTTCACATCAGGCACTTGCCCCCACATTATAGTTCAATTCCCTGGTACTCAGACAGAAATGTATAATTTTCACTGGTTCCTCTAAAAACCTAAGAGTAGCACCTATTCTTTTTAATCATCAGGGACACTAACACATAAGCAACATAATCTCTCTATAACCCTTGCTGAATTTCAAGTGGGTATTCTAAAAGAAGGTAGAGGATCTGTGGGCTGTGTGCTTCTATTTGGTATTCCTGGATAGGACTGATAAATCATTCCTGACAGTTTCTGCTATGTCATAAGTTATGAAAACATATTTTCTCTGTCTCTCTCTCTCTCCCCCCTCATTTTCTCTCCTCTCTCCTTTCATTTTCAACACTAACCTCACTCTAGTGATTCAAATCCCTGAATATGTTTAAATTTACATAGGAAAACTTATAGCAATTATTCCATATTATTTTACATTCTGAGTACCATAAAAAGAATGACATGAACATATGATAGCTCTCCGGTAAAAAGTTGTGACCTTCTAAATAGGACATCTATACCCAATGCGTTGTTGTTTTTTTAAAAATATATTTTATTGATTTTTCACAGAGAGGAAGGGAGAGGGATAGAGAGTTAGAAACATTGATGAGAGAGAAACATTGATCAGCTGCCTCCTGCATACCCCCTACTGGGGATGTGGCCACAACCAAGGTACATGCCCTTGACCAGAATCGAACTTGGGACCCTTCCGTCAGCAGGCCAACGCTCTAGCCACTGGGCAAAACCTGTTAGTGTCCAATGTTTTGAATTATAAAGTTTATATGCCATTTCTACAGGAATCTCTGTAGTTGAAACATGAAAACATTGTTAATGGAGATTATTTACTTTAATTAAAAATCTAATCTAATAAAAGAGAAACATGCAAATTGACTGCACCTCCACTATGCCCCGAGCCACGCCCACCAGCCAATCAGAGCGACTATATGCAAATTAACCCAACCAAGATGGTGGCAGACAGCCAAGGAGCTGGAGAAAGCAGGAGGCTTGGTTGCCCTGGCAATGGAGGAAGCCAAGCTTCCCACCTGCCCTGGCTGGCCGTGGCCTCTGCTCAAGGCAACAAAGTTTCAATTATAGAAGACAAATAAATCCCAGATACCTGCTTCCAGCCAGCCTCCACTGGGAGCTTGGGTGGCTGGGGGCCGTGGCCAGCCTGCAAACAGCCATCAGCCCCTCACCCAGGATGGCCAGGCACCCCAGTGGGGACCTCCACCCTGAAGGGGCTGTGGCTACCCTGCAAACAGCCATCAGCCCCTCACTCAGGCTGGCCAGGCACCCCAGTGGGGACCCTTACCCTGAAGGGGCTGTGGTCAGCCTGCAAACAGCCATCAGCCACTCACCCAGGCAGGCCAGGCACTCCAGCGGGGACCCCCACACTGAAGGGGGTGTGGCCAGTTTGAAAATGGCCCTCACCCAGGCTGGCCAGGCACCCCAGTGGGACCCCCACCCTGATCCGGGACACCCTTCAGGGCAAACCAACTGGCCCCCACCCATGCACCAGGCCTCTATCCTATATAATAAAAGGGTAATATGCAAATTGACCTTAGCAGCAGAACGACTGGGAATGACTGGTCACTATGATACACACTGACCACCAGGGGGAAGACGCTCAATGCAGGAGCTGCCCCCTGGTGGTCAGTGTGCTCCCACAGGGGGATCTCTGCTCAGCCACAAGCCAGGCTGATAGCTGCCATCATAGCGGCGGTGGCGGGAGCCTCTCCCGCCTCCTCAGCAGAGCTAAGGATGTCTGACTGCAGCTTAGGCCTGCTCCCCACTGGCAAGTGGACATCCCCCGAGGGCTGCCAGGCTTCCAGAGGGATGTCTGACTGCCAGATTAGGCCCAATCCCCTGGGGAGCAGGCCTAAGCCAGCAGGTGGTCATCCCCCAAGGGATCCCAGACTGTGAGGGGGCACAGGCCAAGCTGAGGGACCTCCCCGAGTGCACAAATTTTTGTGCACCGGGCCTCTAGTTTGAATAATATTAGAAAGCATAGTGAATCACAGATCAGAGGACTTAGAAGCTAGTCTTGCTGCAGGTACTTACTACCAATTCACTTTAGTGTTCCCTGGGCTTTAGTTGCACTATCTGTTGAAAAGGAAAAAAAAAGATACCTGCATTGCCTACAAGGAATATACCCATGCTGCCTATCTCACACATTTATTATGAGGCTCAAAAATATAAAGAAGACTCTTGAAATTGCTTTTAAAAGCGTTAAAAGGCAATAAAATAGAAGATGAACTTTTTATTCTACTGTGAAACTTACACATTTGACTTTCTCCTTTATGACAGCTTTTGCAACACATTTTTGCTTTAAAATTCGACAAATCACTTATAAGATAGAGATCATAGTTAGTTCGAGGTTCCAAGCAAAACATCTTTCATTAATTACGTGCTATTTCTACACAAGTCAGGATAACTGCTACTATTCTCAATGTGAGCTCAAGAAGAGTCAGTGTATAACCCTTTGGGGTGTCTTAGCTCCATCCTGTGATCTTGCACATTTCCCTTTGAATTTAACACTTACATTTTGAATAAAACAAGCTTGAAGTAGTATTTTTGATACCAGAGTTTCTAAAGAGCTTGGTAGAATGGTTCATTTAAATATTCTGCTTTGTGTATTGTACTATGGGAGAGAACAAGTTAGTGAATGTGGCTTGCCAGTAACTCTAGTTCTCAATCCAATAGAAGATTATGAGAAAGACACCCTCTGGGTAAACAAAAGGATATGATAGTAGAGAATGGAAGCACCAGCATACAATAGAAAATAAAAATCCTGGACTGATAGGTCTGGATACTAGTATTTGTTCTGCCACTCCTTTGTTCACTACCTAGGGAATTCCCAGGTACCTATTTCATAATCTGAAACATTAGGAATGTAGATGCAATGACCATATATCTCTGCAATATTGGTATCGGCCCTTCTAGAAAGTAGTGTGCTGGAAGTAAACAGGCCCAGGAAAAAATTCAATTCTTGTTAAGAACAAATATGAATTTGCTACCTCCGGAGATAATTTATATAGCCATTCCCCTAAAAACATTTGTATGTGTGTGTGTGTGTGTGTGTGTGTGTGTGTGTGTGTGTCACCGTGTAATGCAGATATACTTCTGTAACAGGATTTCCAACCCCAAAATCCATGATCATAAATTCATTTCTACAAAATGGTTTTACCTAGTATTAGAGAAATACTCACTGTCTTATTCCCACTCAACTGGAGCCATCAACTGGAGCTTCCCGTGTAATAAATAGTAAAACTTGGGTTGTGAGAGCAACTAACAACTTGTTTGGCTCTACAAATACTGTCCTGTTATGCCATCACTTCCAAATGATGTGACTGTTATGGACAAGAGAAAGGCTAGGAAAGGAAAAAAGAGAGAGAGGGAGGGAGAAAAACATCTACCCAGAGAGAAAATTCTAGAGATTAAAAGAAAGCAAAACAAATATTGGGCATTGGGGTCTTCTAAAGATCCTGACATAAGGAGGTCCCTTTATCTGGTTTGATCATCTTGGTGAGAAGCAAGATGCTAGACACACGAGAGAACCTCGCTATGCTGATCAACTGAACACAGTTTCCGTGTCCGTCCTTCTTCACTGACTATGCCCACACCTTTGAGAACCCTGGACCTGCTGGGGCTGGACCCCAACAGGGAGCATTCACAAACCCAATTTCCCCTGGTCCTATGGGAACCTCCTGGAGAGAAAACATTGGTTGCTTAGGCAGGATTGGGAAGTTCTCAAGGCCTTTTTTAGATTGTTCTAATTCTTTTCTCAGATTCCAATAAAGAGTGTTTGGTTGAGCTCTCCTGCATTCCCCCCCAAAAAAAAAAAAAGATGCTAGACACACACACACTGGCCTGAGATGCAGAAGACCAGAGTTCTAGTCCATCCATGTAAAAGCTTTTGTGTGAATCACCTCCTTTCTCTGAGCTCCAATTTCCTCTCCTGTAAGACAATGAAGAGGGTGGTCTAAATGATCTCTAAAATCCTTTCCATTTTTAACATTCTACAAATGGTTTAAAAAACAGAATACTATAAAGAAGAGGTTTGTGTACCTTCAATGGATGACTCATCCCTCTGAGTTAGTATGAAAACCATGCTTCAAATTAGTACTTTGTTAATGCTGGATCTTATGGTTGTATAATTAAACGTGCCACACAGTACCATGAGGATGAAATAAAAGAACTAAAATCTGAATATGCTCTCTTTGCCATTGACTCATAGAAAGATGGACAGAAGCTTCGCTTTAACCCAACATTTAAACTTTTCTAAGGTGTTTCAGTGAAAGAATCCTATGTACCTCAACCTGGCCTTTCACAGTATTGCCAAGTAAATACAGATTTTCCCTGGATTCATTCTGGACCATTTTTCATTCCATACAGAATTTTAATCTACGGTGTCCCACACAATGTTTTAGCTGATACACCTTGAACTACTCCTCATCCTAGAGGCCTGTAATGGTGGAATTTCATGCATTATACAACAAAAGAAAGTTACCCCCCCCCCAATCACATCACCATGGTCTACTCTAAGCTATCCACACCTACTGAGATGTCCATCCTAGGCATCTTTGCCTGATAGTAATGGTGATTAGTGGAGAGTCACTAACTCATAAGGTCGCATCAGGCAAGTCACTTCAGATCTCTGAGCCTCTGTTTTTTCTTATAATAGTTGAATTAGGTGATTCTATCTAACTTAAAAATTCTTGATTTTACACTTTGTTTAAACATAGTTTGCAAATTTTAAAGCTATAGGACAGCAGGAGTTGTATTATAAGTACATAAGTAATGTTTGTGCATAGGATCCATGAATGGATATGCCTATGTAAATCCTAAAGGTGCAATTTTTGACATGTTTTAAGCTAGTTAGCCTTCAGGAGCCTGTGAATAGTGCTTATATCCCATTACTGCACAGGGAGAGAAAGCAATCTACTAATCCTTCTCATTGCTTCTCAGTTCAGTTGAGCCCTCCAAAATGCAAGTTCAGGGGCAGATTTATAATCTGAGAGTGAGACACTCAGTACTGAAAGTCTTGGTGGAGAAGTCCCCAAAGGCCTGCAATTATTCTTCTGCACACACTTTCATAAAGTTATTAGATATCCTTTTTGTAAAAGAATGTCTGACAAGGGACACAGCATGTGGTTCAGCTCCAGCCATGAATTTGATATAAGGTTTCAGGAAACCACAGCAAAGGGCAATAGGAGTCTACTTATCAGCTCTCTAGTTTTCTTATCTCCACGCTATGCATCTGGCTGATCCCTTGCTTATATGGAATGGCTTAACAGAATTACAGATGCCTTCTAAGGGAAACCTATGGTGTTATAGATAGGCTTTGGACATTTCATTTGTTTGGAGATATTGCCTTAAAAATAACACCACAATAAAGTGTATGCATAAAAGATGGAAAAAATTACAGATAAAAATCCAATATTTTAGGTGAAATAACAATTCTTCTGTGCTTCCTATCTATGACTAATTGAAAAACAATTAGAGCATATATAAATGAGGAAACTCAAAATTATGCAATGGCAATAATTAAGTGTAATAGCATTTACAAAACTGAAAAACAAGTCACAAACTCGGAAAAGTGCATGTAGACTAAACCCCAGACTAAGCTTTCTCAAGGCAAAAAGACCTGTGGACATCAATAAAGATGAATAGGCTGTACAAAAATGGACAAAAGTTAGGAAAGCAGACTACAGCGTAAAAGAAAATTAAATGGCTAATAAATATTTTTAAAAATTGGCAGGGCTGTCCCAAAGAAATTATACATAAAAACTAAATGTCTTTTATCCAAATTAAAAAGCATTTTAAGAAATAATATTCCTTCTTGGTAAAATGGGCATTGTCATCCATGATTTGTGCGAACTTAAGTAAATATGTTTCTTGAAGAAAATGTGTCAATATCCATCAAGAGCTATTTAACTTTGCATCCTTTTTTACTTAATACGTAGACTTATACTATGAAAATAATGTATATGCACCAAGTTATTATTGCAAGAATACTTTAAAGTGTTACTTATCACATTAAGAAATATCAACACATTAATAGAGTACTTATTATATAAAAATACTGTGCATCCATACAGAAGAAACACTAAGCGATCTTTAAATATGATGTTGAAGAACATTTAATAATGTAAAAAATGTTCATGACAAATAATTCAGTAAAAATTTCATATAGGTGTGAACTTGTTTTGAAATATAAAATTGTGAGCATTACACACATATGCACATGCACAAAAGGCACAGAGTCCATGTATTTAAATATATATGGTTAACATGGGTAGTAAAATTACTAACATTTTTTATTCTTTAAATTTAGTTATATTTTCAATGTTTCCTAAAATGAATATTATTATTGTAAAAAAAATATTTTAAAATCTAAATATACTGCTTTGACCGATTTTGGCTCAGTGGATAGAGCGTCGGAAGGGTCCCAGGTTCGATTCCAGTCAGGGGCATGTACCTTGGTTGCGGGTACATCCCCAGTAGGGGGTGTGCAGGAGGCAGCTGATCGATGTTTCTCTCTCATTGATGTTTCTAACTCTCTATCCCTCTCCCTTCCTCTCTGTAAAAAATTAATAAAATATATAAAATCTAAATATACTTAAATGCTATATATTACAACATTTAAATATATACATTTTCCTAATATGTTAAAACCACTACACAATAGATAAAATAGATCAAATTTGAACAAAATCTCTAAAGCTACATTTAAATTTGTAGTAAGGAACAGATTTGTAGATATTAACTACAGAAAAGTATAAAGAAGAAAATTAAAATTATCTATCAAAGCACTCAAAAATAACCACTGTTAATATTTTAAGATATATACTTTTCTACAAAGAGATAAATTTATAGATATATAATCTTTTTTGAAATTCTTTTTGGTACATCTATATTTATAACCTGCATTTTCACTTAACAATATATCATAAACATTACCCTTAAATGTAATTCAAAAATTAATTTTAGCTTAAATTATTCTAGAACAAATATGTTATTATTAATTTAATCAATTCCTGTTATTGAGCCTCTAAGTTGTTGCAATTTTTTAGAAAAATTATTATGGAAAACACTTGTGATGACCACCCATATGGATTAATCTTGGACTGCCTTTTTTTTTACTTTTTCTTAGGATAAATTCCTAGGTCTGGAATTGCTGCTTTAAACTACCTAGTAATTTGCCCAATTGCCTGTGAGAAAAGTTGCACTAATTAACACTTCTACTTTAATTGTATGGGACTTTCTGTTTCTCTACACCCTTGTAAACATTGAAATTCACTATGCTTTACTTCCTTTGCCAGATTAAATAGTAAGGTTCAACCATCTTCCCCATGTTTTTCTTTTGTAATATGCTCATTCGTGCCATTTATCCTTTGAACTGTTGGTACAAAGATTGTTTTTATTGACAGAAAAACTCGTTTTATATGGAGAATATATACTGAACAAGACTAATATTAGGAAATTAGAAGAAAATTGGGTAAGATGTGCTGGATACCAAACAAAGGAATAAACCAGTGGAGTAGATATCTTGTAGTAAATATCCACCACAATAATTTGAATTTCTGTACAGAAATTGTTCTATAGTACCTCCACTTCTTCAATTAAGATTAAAGTACTACATGGCAATAATTTGCATTCTCTTTTACCTTATAATATTTTACATTTTATTTTGTAATTGGGATATTTGTACCTTGTGTTGGCTTTTCCAGTTTTTTTTTGTTTTTGTTTTTGTTTTTTTTTGTAATCTGGCTTCTCATCTAATCTACTATGCTAGATGTAGAAAAGGACATACAGAGTTCTACTAAATACTCACAACATCAAAAGCCAGAGGGAGCAAATGGATTCAGAGTGGAACATTGAAATATTCATTGAGTGGAATGGTTAGCATCAAGGGCCCCAAAAAGGAAGATAGGTTCATCAGATGAAGATTTATGAGAACCAACTGCTCCAAATTATGGGTCAAGGTTGCTATGTAAAGCCATTTCTCTTATCTTTCATGATAATAACCATGTCTCCTTATAAAGGGACTAGTGGCCTAGTGCAAGAAATTCATGCATGGGTGGGGGGGGGGGAGGGTGTCCCTCAGCCTGGCCTGCACCCTCTCCAATTTGGGACCCCTCAGGAGATGTCTGACTGCCGATTTAGGCCCAACCCCTGTGGTATTGGGCCTAAACCAGCAGTCGGACATCCCTCTCGCAATCTGGGACCGCTGGCTCTTCACCACTTAACCTGCCTGCCTGATCACCCCTAACTGCCTCTGCCTGCCTGTCTGATCGCTCCTAACTGCCCTCCCCTGCTAGCCTCATCTTGCCCCTTACTGACCTCCCCTCCAGGCCTGATCTCACCCCCAACTGCCCTTCCCTGCCAGCCTGATCTTGCCCCCAATGGCCCTCCCCTGCTGGCCTGATCTCACCCCCAACTTCCCTCACCTGCCAGCCTGATCACCCCTAACTACCTCTGCCTCAGCCCCCAACCACCATGGCTTTGTCCGGAAGGGAGTCAGACATCCAGAAGATGGCCGGTCAACCCAGTCTAATTAGCATATTACCCTTTTATTACTATAGATAGATTATATAGGATAGAATTGTTTAAATAGGGGGGGGAGGAGCCTTTTTCAGCAGGAGGAGATGCTCTTGGCAGACAAAAATATATAATCTCTATATCTGGACTGATAGCCAGCCATATGCACTATACTACCAAACTGGTCATTAAAAAATTGAACCGCTTTCTTACACCTTACACCAAACAGCTATTGCCCTTAAAACCCCTCCTCAGCCCCCACCTTAGGTTCTGCCTTCGTAGTTCACCCAGATTAGGTTGTGATTGGTTGGTTTCTATGCCAGTCAGCGTCAAAAGCTCCACCTCCTAGGCAGCCATTGGCTCTTCACAGTTCACCCAGATTTGGTTCTGATTGGTTGGTTTCTATGCCAGTCAGCATTTCCCGGCCTGATCAGAGAGGCGGGGCTGATCAGCAGCCCCTCTGCAGCTGTGGTCGAGGCCCGGAGAGAAAGAGAGGCATGGCTTCTGGCGAGTCCCAGAGCGACAGAGAGAGGCAAGGGCTGATCAACAGCTGCCATGGAGGCTGCAGATCAGACCCTGATTCTCTCTCCAGTCCTCTCTCTGGGCCTGATCCACAGCCCCCTCAGCAGTCAGTGCTGGGTTGCCATGCCCACAGTGGCGGCAGTCAGCGCTGTGACCCAAAACTGACTGCAGGACTGACTTCTGGTGCTCAGTCATCCATTCAGTAGTTTTGGACATTACGGATCCTGGTTCTTTATATATAGAGATGGTAATGAGTGACAACTGAACAGGGTAATTTGTGAAAGTATGAACCTTTGAGTTAAACTGAGACATTGCATTTGCTACTTCCATCTTGTTGATTAAGAATTAAACTAATGAAAGGTACTAAAATTTTGTAAGCTGGAAAACTGAATCTTCCTGAAGTTATATCAACATATTTAAGAAGGCTATGACCATTACAGGAAGTTTGAGTACTGGTTCTCATATGTTTGCAAACTTCCAGTGACTGCCACTATGGGACCAGGAAAAATCTGGTTGTTTCATTAGGTGAAAATCAGAAAGAATTCTTTCTACCAGAAAGAATCACTTGAGAATGCATTTACAGGTAAAACTTAAATAGGGTAAGAAATCAGATCTGTGATCTAAATAAGGGTGTTACTTTGTTACTTATCCTTTTATAAATAACAAGGCAACTCTATTTACCTTCTGATCTTAATGACCAAATGACTGAGAATAAGAAGGTGTTAAAAAGCCTGTTACCTGATAAGGACCTTTATTTACCATCGAAGGAACTAGTAGAGGACCTCTGTAGACTATGGCTGTTAGCAACAATTTAGAGAAGCTATGCAAAGCCAATCACTGTAAAACTCTATCAGGAGCAGAAGCAAAAATATTTGCTAAGTGAATATGCTTTTGAAAAGGTTAATCTGTAGCTGGAATAATAGCACTATTCTGAAAAAAATTCAGCCTGCTGGAATTGAAAAAATATGTTGTGACAGGAAAATGATGCATGTTGAAATACTAAATAAAATACTTTCAGACTCTTTAGTTCCCATTTTGGCCTTTATTAGAAACCCACAGATTGCATGATTCTTCAATTTGCTGACCAGTCATAAATGTGCAACTTGCTCATGCTCCACAACTGGGCATGATCAGGAAAAGATAATAGAAATGGGGTGAGAAAAAAAAAAGAGAGAAGGAAAGGAAATACATACTCAAAAGCGATTTCAACCTCAAATGGTTTTCACTTTTAAAATATTTTAGTCAACAAATAAAAAGCCAAGTTTTTAAAGAATATCGATCTTTTGTTTCAAATTTCTGCAAAAGTAAATGCATAATTTTCTTTCAGGGACAGCCTTACAGGTGAGCAGAATCTGCAGCTACCTAGAGTATGATATCAAAGGTGGAAAAGATCTTCTTCCTCCAGGAGTTTATCATCCTGTTTTCCTGCCTGTTCTGAAATTGACACTTTAAAGTCAGCTTTTTAAAAGGAAAGATTTAGAAACCACAGGAATGTTAACCTAATAATTCACCAACTTCCTCACTTCCCAAATGGAGGAACTAAAGTCCAGAGAGTGAAAGTGAATTGCCCAAAGTCCCTCCAAATGGACATGTTACTTGTGAAGAAGGATGGCATAGGCTAAAGAAAGTTCTAGCCACTTTCAAGAACACAGCAAAAATCAATAATACAATAGTTCCCATAAGTTCATCTGATTAGCTAGTTTTTACCTTGGAAGAGAAAAACATTCTTAAAGGAGAAAAGGCAAGCAAACAAGAAAAAAAACAAGACAGCCAAGTTTTGAGGAAATTGTTTAGCAAGTGAACTCAGAGATATAAAGTCCAGTCTCAGGAGAAGGGCATGGTGACAAGGGAATAAGATAAAAGGCACCAATCAGAGGGAAAAAAGATAATGGAAAAAATTATTGTCTGGTTGACAATGTTGTCTAATCTCCCCATTCACAAATAGAGGACCAGGAGCTAAATGCAAAATTATTTTCCTCAGGAAGAAACAAATTCTTGCTATTAATTTAAAGATGCAAAGAAAAAACAGGGCAGTATGTATAGGAAGTACAGTAATTTTCCTATTTTCAAATCATAGTTCATTCATTCTCTTCCATTAGCCCTTTCTTTGTGGCCACCTTCATTTGGTAGCTAAGTTCACACTTTAATTTTTCACATTTGCATATCATCTAAAAATACGAAAACCACACAAAAAGAAAAAAAACTTTTTTTCAAAGGCTTTGATGGGGTAAGTTAAGGTCAATGATTTCAGCATTAACTCTGAATGTCCTTGTTTTTTATGAAGTTGTCAGACCCTTAATATACAATTTAAATGCAGCTTTGACTGGACTAGAAAATGTTATTTTAAATCCCCAGAAGACATAGATCAAAGGACAGTAAAAATGCATCCCATATTTGATTTAATGATGCTTTGAATTAAAGTAAAAGGAACATATGTCAAAACCTTGATCCATTTATTATTCAAGTTCAGTTTAAGGCTAACCTGTTGAAGTTCTTTACATGAATCTAGAGCCTAATATATAATGCATGACAGAAATTACCTGTTTGCAATAAAAGTATCTATATACCTTCAAAGACATTCTAGGTTGCTAAGCCTCAGTCTGTGTGTGATGTTATACCTTTAATAGTGTTTTTTTATTCTCTTGGAGAAATCTGTACTTTGACTTCTGGGGGCATTTTAACAGGGCCCTACACCATTGTTGCTCTATCTAGTAACAACTAGAATTTCCCCTTCAGTTTCTTTTTTTTTCTCACAGTACTATTCATTGAGCTGCCTCAGTTCATCTTTCCTACTCTCACCTCCATTCCCACAAGTCTGGAAGACTGATATCTTCCCTCTCATTGTACAGTCTTGTGCCATATAACGATGTTTCATTCAACAACAGACCACATATAGGACAGTGGCCCCATAAGATTATAATGGAGCTGAAAAATTCCTATTGCCTAGTGATGTCTAAGCCTTCATAACTCCATAGTGCAATTCATTCCTCATGTGTTTGTGGTGGTGCTGGGGTAAATAAACCTGTCAGTTGTGTAAGAATACACCATATACAGTTATGTACAATACATAATACATGATAGTGATAATCAATGTGATAATCAATGGTTATGTTACTAGTTTATGTATTTACTATACCATGCTTTTATTATTTTAGAGTGTACTCTTTCCACTTATAAAAAATAAAGTTTGCTGTAAAACAGTATATTTTGTTATGCAGGCAATGAGATCACACATACTGTATATATTAAGTCTCTTGATTGCATCTCTTGATTTAATCTCGTGTTGTTTTGTGCAATAACATGCTGTATAGGCTTGTAGCTTGGGAGAAATAGGCTATAACGCATGGCCTAAGTGTGTAGTAGGTCATATCATCTACATCTATGTTAGTGCACTCTATGATGCTCACAGAAGGATGAAATCACCCAACGACACATTTCTCAGAAGGAATCCCCCTGAGCATAACTGTATATAACATTGTCATGTATTTCACCCAATCCAGGAACTTCTGCTAATCCAGTCAACTCTTTTTTTAAAAAATATTTTTATTGATTTCAGAGAGGAAGGAAGAGGGAGAAAGAGATAGAAACATCAATGATGAGGGGGAATCATTGATTGGTTGCCTCCTGCATGCCCCCCACTGGGGATAGAGCCCACAACCCGGGCATGTGCCCTTGACTGGAATCGAACCTGGGACTCTTCAGTCCTCAGGCCGATGCTCTATCCACCGAGCCAAACCGGCTAGGGCTCCAGTCAACTCTTAAATATGTGACCCTGAACTATAGTTTGAACTCTAGATCCATGTTCCCTAATGTGGGATTCACATCTCCTACTGGATATCCCAGTTGGATATTCAACATATATCCTTCTTAGAGTATAGTCCTGACTTTCCTTTTTCTATTAATAGTTCAACCTCTCTCTCAGTCACTGGGGCTGGAGCACTCCAGGCACCTTAGACTCCTTTCTCTCCATGGCCCTTCACACGCAATCAATTTCCAAGTGCTCTTGATTCCACTTTCTCAATATTTCTTGCATCTGCCCCCTCCTATCTACTTCCATTGCCAACACTCTGGTTAATACTCTCATTACTTTTAATCCTGGGCTACTCTAATAGCCTCTTAATTGGTCTCACACTATTCGTCCCTCTTTACTCCATTGCATGCTACGCACACACTGTCAGAGAAATATTCCTTGAGGCAACTCTAATCAAAATGCTACCATGCTCAAAAACTTTCAACACCTTCCTATTGCCAGCCAACAAAGTATTAATCACTGACTCTGGCATTTAAAGTTGTCTATATGGTACCAAACTTCATCTGCTATGATTCCTTTGCATTCAACCTATGTTCCAATGAAATTAGACTGCTGACTTTTTGAAAATGACCTATGCTATCCCATGACTTGCCTTTGATCATACTGTGCTTTCTTCCTGGCCTATCTTTCTCTCCCTGCTTCCACCTATATAATAAAAGCCTAACCAACTGTTATGGCGGAGCTATATAATAAAAGCTTAAGCAACCGTTATGGCAAAATGACCAGAATGACCGGTTACTATGATGCGCACTGACCATCAGAGGGAAGACGCTTAACGCAGGAGCTTGCCCCTGGTGGTCAGTGTGCTCCCACAGGAGCAGTGCTGCTCAGCCAGAAGCCGGGCTCACAGCAGCGCTAAGGAGCAGCAAGCCAAGCTGTAAGGAGCAGTGAGCAGGCAGACATCCCCTGAGGGGTCCTGGACTGAGAGAGGATGCAGGCCAGGCTGAGGGACACCCCCCTTCCAGTGCATGAAATTTGTGCACCGGGCCTCTAGTATAAAAATAATAGTCATCCTCCAAGTTCTAGTTCAAATTGACATCTTCTCTGACGTATTTTGTTCCTGCTTATTTATGCCATTTCTAAGTACTAAAATTATAATTCTAAAAGGATACTTTTAAAGGCAGCATGGAGAAAAGATGGATCAACACTATAAAATTGATGTTGGCCATACTGAAGCTCAGGAGAAATAATCTTTGGGTACTACATAGAAAAATACTGTATCTGAATAATCCTTCAGACACAAAAGATGTGACCAACCAGACAGGGCTACATCAGGTACAACCAATAACTGGCAGGTTTTCTGCCAATCCATTTTTTGTACTACTATGGCTATGGAAGACATAAGACAATAGTTTTCTCTTGTGGCTTTAGTCTGGGGCATAATTAACCCTAGACCATTTACCAGAGAAACATTGAATCAAGTAGCTATCTCTGAGCTGGGTATTTCCTAATCCCTGCCTACCTATTTACCTTTGAACTTCAACTGCATTCAAGCCTTAGCTATGTTATGGAACATTTTTCTCTAGTTTGCACTATGCATCATTTGTGTATTTCTCTTATGTTCCCCTACTGAGCCATATAACATCTTTGAGAAAAAAGACTGTCTCAGGCATCACAGACCTAGAATTTTTATATAAGAGGAAATTTAGGTGGCAATCTTGTCAGAAGTTAGAAACAGGGAAGGGACTGAAGGCTATGAGATGAATCTGCATATCATGTATACTATTTTACTCAGACTATGTATATTTGTGGTGGCTTGGTAGGTGCTGGTGGAAGTCCTGACCGAGCACTAAAGTCCTCTCACACCTCCCTTAGTCATTTGAACTGTATCTTCTTATATTGTTTTACCTATCGCAGATATATCAGTAACTATAGCTCTGTACGTAGACCTACTTAAATACTATTACCTCCACAATATTCCCACGTGGGAACCACGAACCTTCCTCTCCTTTTTTACTTCTTTCTTTTCTTCATTTGTTTCTTCTTCCTTTGTTGCCGGGAGCCGGTCCATCCTTGCTGCAGAGAAGAAACATCTGCACAGCATATGTTTCGAGGTACCTGACGTATATGGCAAACTGTTCTTAATGTTTGCTCTCCTTAGTGCCATGTGTTTTGACCAAGGTCACCCCTCCGAGAAAGGTTGTTTCCCCAGGTGGGGATCTTTCCCTGAGGTTAGGGAGGGGATACAACCCCTTAATTAAGTGCCAGGCGGGTAGTTAAGCTACATAATCTTTACTCCCTGGAATGGAGATAAGAAACACCCTAACCTTTGTAATAGAAATTGACAGGATTAAAATTGGCTGGTATAAATACGGATGTAACAAGACAATAAACAACACAACCTCCTCAGATCCTCATCAGTTCCTAACCAGAACCTAGCCAGAGAACATGGCAAAAGATCCTGGACAGAACCTGGCTACAGAACTTCACTGGAGAACCTAGACAGAACCTGGCTGGAGACCCAAGACTGAACCTGGCTGGAGAACCTGGAGAACCTGGCTGGAGAACCTAGCGAGAGAACATGGCACCAGAACTTGGTTGGAGATCCTACACAGAACTTCGCTGGAGATCCTGGAGGGAGAACCTCGCTATGCTGATGAACTGAACCCAGTTTCCATGTCATTCATTCTTCGCCGACTCCGTCCACACCTTTGGGGATCCCTGGACCCATTGGGGTTGGACCCCAACACTTTGTTCCTTCATTATTTTCTGTTGTTCCTCCCTTCTTTCCTTTCCTGTCAAAAATAAAATGGGTTTTTTGGAGTTTGCATAGCAACTGTGCTTTAGGGATCAGAAAATGTGAGTTAGGATCCCAGCTCTGTCAGTAGCTGTATGCCTTTACACAAATACCTTGACCTCTCTGCTCACCAGTGTTTATTACCAAAGTTTGGTAATAGCATTTTTGCTTTAAAATATAGAGTGGAGAAGGAGTGATGGTATGCCCCCCAAAATAAGGCACACAATTACAAATCATGCTTATGTTTTCATTTTGGGTATGTGGATCACTTCAATAGTTATTTGAATTTATACATGTGGATGAGATTGGTTAAACCAGCAATAGAATACATTCAGGATAAGAATAGTCTCTATATCTTTGGTATAGTTTTACAATATACTTTTTTTAATTTCCAAAATATGATTGTTACTCTGTTTTTGAGTAAATTAAGAATCCTTGTGAAATGAAATGATACTTAGGTTAATATTTCCAGAAATCCTCAGAAGGATCTGTTTACGATTCTGGTGATGTAGATGATAGTAGTTTGTTATCATTGCATCAGCTGTGAAACTACAGAATTTTACCATCCTAATGGGCCTTAGCTCAATAAAGATTTAAGGAAATAATTTTGCTGTCATCCGACATCCTATTATCATCTAATCAAAATTCAATACTAGAATAATGTTTTCTTTTTAATCGTGTACTTTTAGAAAAATATGAAATCTAGAATAGGTTTTCTAGTAAAATGGTGTTTGGTTAATTTTTGGCAGATTGTCTACATTTTAACTGCTGCTAAGAGTTAATTCAAGTAACTAGTTACTATCTATAAAATGTTACATGATGAAAATACTTTCCTCAAAACGTATAGGCTTCCATTTGTGTGGGCAAATGCTTGTTAAGCAATAAAAGAAGGAAATTGTTCAAATAACTAGAAATCCAGAGACAGAGCAGGCTTCAGGGCTGGTGTAATCCGGAAGCTTTGGCTCCACTTCCCTGTGATTCCCTTTGCACTGCTCTCATCTGGGCGTTGGCTGCATTCTCAGGATGATATTGAAGTAGCTACAGCAGTTCTGAGCCTCCTATCCAATCAAGACAATGTTCAGAAAGAAAGTGATGTATCTAGCTTTTTGTTTTTGTTTTTGTTTTTTTTTTAAATATATTTTATTGATTTTTTACAGAGAGGAAGGGAAAGAGATAGAGAGTTAGAAACATCGATGAGAGAGAAACATTGATTAGCGGCCTCCTGCACACCCCCTACTGGGGATGTGCCTGCAACCAAGGTACATGCCCTTGACCGGAATTGAACCTGGGACCTTTCAGTCCGCAGGCCGACGCTCTATCCACCGAGCCAAACCGGTTAGGGCTTTTTGTTCTGTTTTGTTTATTTTTGAAGAGATACAAGGTAACAAAGACGTCTTATGATCTGAGTCAAAAGTAGCAAGCAAGTTTTGGTAAACAGAGTCTTTTATAAATGGAGGACTTTGCCATTTATGACCCACTTTTGTATCCTGCTTAATATATTATAAAGTAAATAATTTCTTCTTTATATCTAAACATTATCTTCATGTCTTTTAAAACCACATTTTTCTCATTTGCATTTTGACAAAGTATCAGTGTACTTGTAATAAACCATACTGCAGTATTCTCAAAGAAAACATTCTTGTGTATATGTGTTGTTGAACAATTGATTAAAATGGCAAGAAAACAATAGATATTATACATCTGATGCCATGTAAAGAGATGATTTTCAGTATTCATGTATTTATTTTCTTGTGATTCTTTTAAAGTTCTTCACAACTTCCCTCCATTTATCCAGGCAGCTTGCTTTTGTGTAGACCAAAGAGCCAGATATAAAAGTTAGAATCTTCATGCTACCAGTATGACATTGAATAAATTACTTAAATGTTCTGAGCCTTAGTTTCCTCACCTGCAAAATGGACATAATAATCTTTAGCTTATAGCTTTGTTGTTATTCATTAATTATTTGTTTCCTTCCCTTCAATCTTCACATTTTTCTTTAGCCTTTCCACTTTTCCCCCAACTAAGCCTTAAAAAAATAATATTAGTAACTAAATTAATATCTGCCAGTGACATAAGTAATCAAGAATGTATGTCACCAGCCTTTCAAAGGTATCCTAAACCATTCCCTTATCTATTTCTGTCTGAGTTCTCAATCTACCCACCAGGTCCTTTAAATAAGAAACAGGCAGTTTTCTCATTTTATTTTCATACTAGAGACCTGGTGCATGGATTCATGCACTGGTGGAGTCCCTTGGCCTGGCTTGCAGGCATTGGGCCAAAACTGGCTCTCTGACATCCCCCGAGGGGTCCCGGATTGTGAGAGGGTGCAGGCCAGGCCAAGGGACCCCACCAGTGCATGAATCTGTGCACCGGGCCTCTAGCATGCATATAAGATCTTTGGTTAATATCTTCCCACCCTCTCCCTCACCCCCTTCCCTCTGAGACTCATCAGTCTGTTAAACTTTTTCATGCGTGTGGTTTTAGTTCCTGCATTGAGTGTCTGCCCCCTGGTGGTCAGTGAGCATCATAGTTACTGGTCGATCGGTCGGCCAGTCACTTAGGCTTTTATATATATAGATGCTTTATACACTTGAAAAATATACCCTTCTTACTGTTTTTTATTTGACTGATACAAAATATGCCTCCTTATCAATTTAGATTTCCAGGCTCATCTCAACACAATTTGATTTTTTAATGTACTCCATAATAACTGGGTCAATTTTTACTTTTTCACTCTCATTTACATCCAAGTCTTTGAGGAAACAAGATGCCAAATTAACTTTTTTTTTTCACAGTGGAGGCAAATTCCTGCTGATAATACTGTACTAATACTTATATCTAAGTCTCATGCTAGGATAAGCCAGATAGACAACCAATAGATTGTATTGCTATATTATAGAATATGTCTCTTCTTTTAGAACTGACTCAATAGAAAGTTTTTGAAATTAATTTACAGCAGATAAAAACAGTTTTGAGATGTCTAGTGTTACAATTGTCAAGGTAACTTTGATGTTAAGGAATGCATTTTTTAATGACTAGAGGTAGTGGGTTACAGATCATTTTAGGAATACTATAATGAAGCTTCACTGTATTTACTTAGAAGAATGCTATTAGCATAGCAATTTTGTAAGATTAATATTCTGCTAAATTGTCTAAAAGGTTTCAGATAGCTCTTCTAATTTTATGGGAAATTGTTATCAAAATCACATCTCTTATGAAAAACACATATTAATGCATCGACAAGATAAATACATTTTAATAAATAAGCATTATGCTACAAAGCAGTTATATCTCATTTGAACCTGATATAATGAGTAATGGAGCATTTCAACTTCATACAATGAGTAATGAAACCTTTCAACAACACTGATGATTCACTATGTCATTAAAATATACTGAAATTTTAAAAGAGAGACATTAAAATCATCACAGAAATCCATTCCGAGTCTACAAGAATAAAGCCTGAATTATTTTCCATGCTCTGGCAGAGCGGGAGACAGAAGCTGCTTGCACAAGTTGTTCAGTAGAATCCTAAAAGGAGCAGAGTGTCTGAATAATTTATTTCCCCTGTTGTTGCCCAATACTGTACTACAAAATGGTATACCTGATGAAACTAACCCATTGTAATTTGACATCTTAATGGTCTAGTGTTAATTTTGACTAGACTTTGTAGCATCATTTATTTTTCATTATCTCTGTAGATTTGCACTGACTTTGTAAGATTGTTAACAACTGAATGTAAAATTAGAGTTATAAATCAAGAATGAAAATGGGAAAAGTAACTTTACTATCAAGTAACAGTGTATCATTTCCATTTCAATAATAGGGTGAACTAAAATAAAACTCTTTGTTTGCTATAATCATTTAAGCATTTTTATGACATTGTTCTTCACTTTCAGAAATTATTTCTAATCTCCCCTGATTTTTTTTAGTAGAGCTTTTAAAGTGTTGTTTTTTTCCCCTTAACATATATGTGATATCCAATTCAAATATTGAAATTGGCTGTGTATTTGAACTTGATTATGTTAGATTGCAAAATTAGAGTGTTACTAATATCATCCAATTTCTTTCTGAATCATCTTCTTGAATCAGAGTTAAAGAAAATATATAATCCCCTCCAGGTTAGTGGGTTCAGGGAAAGTAAAAACATATGTCGACAAATGGCAAAGATTAATTGCCTAGGTCTTTTTTTTTACCTTCCTTAAGACTCAGGTAAAGGATACTTGAGCTTTCAGAATTTTAGCTACAAAAGCTCTTTATAAGAAATTGTTCCAAATATAAGTTAGTTCTCAAAAACTAACTGCTTTGGCACTGCAAGGAACTTCAGCTCTATCTAGCAGTTTCATCTTCGGAATTTCACAACCAATCTAATTGTGTCCATTTTGCAGTTACCAATTCAACTCAATGATTTCATCTGTCACTTGGAATCTGTCAGACTCCCATAGACATAACGTTCAACTCTCAGTCTGGAGGTCACTAAGTTGTGCAGATGGAAACCAACATGACTTTAACAGCACTGATGCAAATGCAGCAGTCGTAAAAAAAAATATGAGTTTCTCATGAGATTAAAAATAAGAATGAAAAGTTAGAAAACATAATCCTCAATCGAGATTCTGAAAGATAGTTGTCTTGGGGCACATTTAAGGGAATAGTTGTTATTGTAGTTGTTTTAAACTGATAGCTTTTTTTGCTCTGTCTCATCTTTCCCCATTTTCCTACCTTTACTATTCATATTTTGGTTCCATTATATAATGGTTCCTTCATACTTAATAATTATCAAGTAATGACTCTCAAAAATATTTTTAAATTTGTTTTTTTGCTATTATTTTGGACACCAAAATGGTTACACAAATTTCTCAGTGTAAGACCAATCAGTAATTACCAGTTGTTATATTAACTAGGCTTTAGTGTGGTCAATAATTCTTCCAAAAACCAATCTTTTTCACTAGTTTGAACCCATTACTGGTATCAATGCTGTCCTTTTAAGAAGAAACTTGTCACAACCCTACTAATAAGAATTTAAAATTCTCAATTTTTATATAAATATAGCTTATCTATTTATATGAATATCACCTTGTACAAGAGTTGTTCAACTTCAAGTAGTATTGTTTTTAGTGTTTAAATAAACTTGGTTTACGGATTCATTTCAAATATGAATTAGAAATTCAAAAAACTATGTCTTGAAAATAAGGCTGTCTTGAATGTGTTTCAATGTCAACCCAGGATCAACTAGGACAACTTTAGTAAAAGACAAAGAGAAAATTTAGTTTTCATATTAACCTATTTGGTAGCAATGTCCTTAATAATTTTTACCATCTTGTCCAGTTGTTCCATTCTAAATCTAAGGGGAATTTTCTCTCCAGTGCCAAAATACCTGACTCATTTCTCCCCCCCACCCCCATGCTTGTTTAAGCAACAGACAGGAACAATGTCTTTATATTTAATGTAAATTCATTTTTTTTTGTTTTTCCACTGTTTTATTGTTCTCTCTTTTTTGTCTGAGAAAGATTCATCAGCACCTATATTGATTCAACCCATGTCAGCACCATCCAAGGATATTGAGTGGGCACTACTTTACACCCACATGGAGGCCAGTAGCCATGATCATAATCCTTAGGATACAATGCAAACCATATTGGACTTCAATAAAAAATTATTCATTCTGAGCTATGGATTTTTACCAAAGTACCCATGACTACCAAAGCCCTAACCATTCATATGGTCACTAATCACTCAACTTTAAGGAAGATAAAGGCTGAATAATCTCCCAATGCCTCCTCAAACTTTTACTTAATTCCCGTGTTATTTTGTGCTAGATGATTGGCAACTAAGGGCCTAAAAATGAGGCTCTAACAAGTCAAATATTACTAGGAATGTTCCACTTTAAGTCAGCAATTGGCTGAAGAAAAAGCATGGTGAAATGATACCTTGGCACAGATTTTAGTATTGATTATTAGTCTCTAACTAAAGCAGTCAAATCTCAGTTATCCAAATAGAATTCATTTGAATGAATTGATAGATGAGAGGGAAAATAAAAAGCACTTTATGTAAATTTTTATGTCTTATGAAATGACCTGGTTAAGAGTAAGGAAGACTGAGTCAAGTTCAGCTGCAGATTTCAGTTCAAAAGAGAAGACATGTTTATAGTATTTGCATCATGTGTTCCAGGCATTTCCTTCTGCAATAAATTGAGATTGTTATACTCTTTAGAGACATGTGCATACTAATACCTTCTCATCTGCTGTTGCACTTTAAGATGAATATCAAAATGTTACATATCAATGAAAAGGATGCTTGTGAGTAAAAGATCCAATGTCACTGTAAGACTAGCAGTTCTGTGCACATTTCATGCCAATAAATTTTAATTTTTCAATAAGGAGTCAACTATTTAAACTGATATTGAAGCAGAGTGATAGACCTAATTAGATATAAAATCTGGTGACTAAAGTCACCAAGAGTATATGATCTCATGCCCTATGGAACACATTTGGTGTTTTTATTATTATTGTATGATAATTCCCCAAGCTTTTTCTGTAAGGAACTCTCTCTGGACTAAGTAATTGGTAGTTTCTCATGCATGTTTTAATAGTCTTCAGAAAAAAGGTTTCTGAACAAATGCCATCTACTATGAAATACTATTTGAACTGCATTTATTTCTACAGCAGATTTCCCTAGTTGGCCAATTAATTACACAGTATAAAGGTCTTTTTAAAGTCACTTGAAAAAAAATAGTTATGGTTCATTGTTCCCATCTTGAACTAACTCTAATAATGCAGGTAGTATATATCATAAATGCATTTTCAATATTGTTAGAACAAGATTTAAATATATATGAGTGCATATCCTTCAATATTGTCATTAAATACATGGTGTGAACTTTGATTTTATTTTATATCTGTTTTTTGCTTGAAGAAAAAATCCATATGCATGTTTTAACCATTTTAAGAGGATATTAGAACCTATATAACATTATTAACATTTACTTTTATCATTACTGAAATATTTATTTTTTAAATATATATTTTTATTGATTTCGGAGAGGAGGGGAGAGGGATAGAGAGATAGAAATGTCAGTGATGAGAGAGAATCATTGATTGGCTGTTTCCTGCACACCCCCTACTGAGGATGGAGCCTGCAACCCAGCATGCGCCCTGCTGGGAAATCAAACCATGACCTCCTGGTTCATAGGTAGATGCTGAGCCACTGAGCAACACTGGCAGGGCCATTACTGAAATATTTAAATTTGGATAATTAAAAAATAGGATCATAATATAGTAGAGATTGGATTAATTTCCCTTCTTTGTGTATCTGTTCTTGGAACCAGATAACCAAACATTTATAACAATTTTCAGAACATAGTGCCGGGAGCCGGTCCATCCTTGCTGCTTGACATAGTTGCTGCAGGGAAGAAACATCTGCACAGCATATGTTTCAAGGGATCTGGCGTATATGGCATACTGTTCTTAGTATGTTTGCTCGCCTTCTTGGTGCTATGTGTTTTAACCAAGGTCACCTCTCCGAGAAGGTTGTTTCCCCAGGCAGGGATTTTTCCCTGAAGTTAGGGAGGGAATAAAATCCCTTAACTAAGTGCCAGGCAGGTAGTTAATCACTTTAACTAAGAACAATCACTCTTAAGCTACATAATCTTTACACCCTGGAATGGAGATAAGAAACGCCCTAACCTTTGGAATAGAACCTAGCGACAGAACATGGCTAGAGAACCTGGGCAGAACCTGGCGACCGAACCTGGCTGGAGAATCTGGAGAACTTGGCTGGAGATCCTAAACAGAACTTGGCTGGAGATCCTAGACAGAACCTGGCTGGAGAACCTAGCGACAGAACATGGCTAGAGAACCTGGGCAGAACCTGGCTACAGAACCTGGCTGGAGAACCTAGCGAGAGAACATGGCAAGAGAACCTGGACAGAACCTGGCTGGAGAACCTAGACAGAACTTGGCTGGAGATCCTAGACAGAACCTGGCTAGAGATCCTGGCTAGGCTGCTGATCAACTGGACACTTTCTCCGTGTCATTCCTTCTTCGCTGACTCCGTCCACACCTTTGGGAACCCCTGGACCTGCTGGAGCTGGACCCCAACAACATAGGTTTTGCCATACTAAATATACGTTTAAGGTAAATATTAAAAATGACAAACATATTTACTAAGCATTTAGCCTCTATTAAACTAATCACAGACAAGATATTAATTTTCTCTTAAAGGAAATTAATTTCAAATGTATCATCATGGCAGGACCTAGGATATCCTGGGATAAGGACATTCCAGAATCCTGTTAATTTGATCATCTGTATTCAGAGTTAAGTCAAAATATATCTATAATGAAACTAAGAAATCTCCAGGGTCACAGCAGAAGCAAGGTCATTTTCTGGACTTTATGTTATTACACATTATCAATACCAAAGAACCAATGTAGAGTGCATGGCTTATAGTAGGCACTGGAGAAACATTTCACAAACAAACAAAGAGACAAACTACACAAGTTTTAATCACAATCATATATTTGTCACACAGAATAAATGATTCATGAAAGCTTAGCTTTTTTTAAAACCAGGTAGTATATATAACCACCTATGTAGATTCACATGTAAATCACTGGTTATGAGAAATATGACTATATTTTAGGTTGATATTTACTTTCCAGCTAGTCTTTTCACTTTCAAGAGATATTAGCTAGCAAGTCTACTTATCAGAAAAGCACTTTTTAAATTTTAGAAATGATTCTAACCCCCTGAGTAGTGGTTGAAATTTGTAAAAAGCCTCCCTAGGGGTCCAGCTGATATTTGCCCTGGCCAGGAGGGTTGGGCCTTTTCCATTTGGGCTCGCTGCTGATAATACTGCTACGGACCTCTCACTTCATTAGCTTTGATAAGGTCATTATTTCCCCACTGTTTGTAAGAAACAAGACTATAGAGAGTCTAGAGTAGAGTAGGAAACTCTGTCCTCATCACAAAAAGAAGAGTGAAATTGTATTCTCATACATTCTTATCACATTGGAAAGCAAATTAATCACAAATGTATATTGTGAAGAAACTCAATCCTGCATCTTTAAAAATAGTTTTGAATGGTTTGAAGTATTGCTGGAATACCAGATTTAAAACATCTATAAAAAGTAGTTGCAAGAAAACAGGACTATGTAGAAGATGATGAGGCTGGAAAACAGTGCACTTGATATGATAAATGATACATGGCCTAGAGGCAATTCAGCATAGTAATAATAAATCCTATTGCTACTATTACTAATAAGCTGGTTTTTATAAAGCACTTATTATGTATGAGACCCTGGTTCTAGGTACTTTATATATCTTAACTAATTTAATCTTCACAATAACCTATTAAGTTGCTATTATCATTAACCTCATATTACAGATAAGAAAACTGAGGTTCTAAAAGGTTGAACAATTCTTCCTTGATTAAACAGCTAGGAAGTAACAGGACCAGTATTTGAACTCAGAGGCAGAAGGAGTTCAAGAGAGTCTACTTGGTTTAAGGGAGGCCCACATTAGCTGCCTTGTATTTGTGACCCTAAGTGCAACTTAGTTTTCCTAACATGTCATTTAAACTCTCTGACCCTCACTTTCCTCTTCAATTAAATGGGGCTAACAATTCCTGCCACACAGGGTATTTATGGGTTAATAAATATAGGTTATAATGATGGTTGGTATTCACTGAGCAGGTAGTTTATGATCTTTACTCTTGGAAATGTGATTAAGAGGGTTTTGTAGTCAGGCTCCATTACAAACTTGTTAGGTGATGTTGGGAAAGTATTTTACATCTTTAGACCTCAGTTTCCTCATCCAAAATGGAAAACACATTTCCACATCTTTAAAATAAAATAAAGATGGTAACTATTTAGTAGGTTTATCATGAAGATCAAGAAGCAAAATGATGTATAAAAAGTATTTAGCACAATTCCTGGCATATAAAAAGCACTCAATAAATAACAATAGTAATAACAGCAATAGATACAAGTTTACTCAGCAAGAAACTTAGAGAACTATGGCTAAAACAAACATGAAAATAAGACAGTCAATATTATTGCCTCATGCCTGATTCTCACTGACTGAGAAGGCAAAAAGACACGGAATAGTAACTACACATAACATGCATTCGCGTAAGGGAGAGGCCCGAAAAAGGTCATGTATTCCATGTTGTTGTGGCATGAACAGCTCTGCTTACATACTGATTAGTTGAGTATCATCACTGTTGGACATTCCGCTGTCCAAGTTGCTCAACTTCAAATGTATTGGGCATTATAGCAATAAAGGGAGCAAAACAATAGCCAGGGGACCAGTGGAATAGTTGCACTGTAAGGCTCAATGCAGTTTGAGAAGACATTAAATGTTGAACTAGATGTACACAAGTCCTATTCTACACAATAGCCAATGGAAGAAAGTATGTTTAAGGGTTATAAAGCATATTGACCTTATTGGGGGGATGAACATATTATAAAACTAATTTATGTTTATGATTGTACTACTCGATTAAGTTACTAAAAATCATTACATTGTATACTTGAAATGGGTGAATTTATGATATTCAAATATACCTCAATAAAGTTAAGAGAAATATTTAAACTATTGGAATTAATGCCTATTCCTTTTATCATCCTACTAGAGGCCCAATGCACAAAATTCGTGCAAGGGGCTTGGCCCTCGCAGCTCCGGCTTCATTCAAAAAGTCGTCCAGAAGGAGGTCCAGTAGGTGGTTCAGCTGTCTGGTCTAATTAGCATATTAGACTTTTATTATTACCCTATCTAATAAAAGGGTAATATGCAAATTGACCATCTATCCAACACACAAGATGGCCGCCCCCATGTGCTCAAAGATGGCCGCCCCCATGTGGACAAGAGATGGCCGCCACAAGATGACCAGCAGGGGAGGGCAGTTGTGGGCCATCAGGCCAGCAAAGGAGGGCAGTTGGGAGGGACCAGACCTGAAAGGGAGGGCAGTTGGGAGGAACCAGGCCTGCAGGGGAGGGCAGTTGGGGGCAACTAGGGATTGGGCCTAAACAGGCAGTCGGACATCCCTCGAGGGGTCCCAGATTGTAGAGGGTGCAGGCTGGGCTGAGGGACACACACACCCCTTGCACGAATTTCATGCACCAGGCCTCTAGTAGATATAATAAAAGCCTAATATGCTAAGTGTCCGGTCCTCCAGTTGGCCATTCAACCAATCAAAGCATAATATGCTAATGATATGCTAAGGCCGCTCAACCACTCTCTATGACATGCACTGACCACCAAGAGGCAGACAGTCAACCAGTCAACCAGTCACTATGATGTGCACTGACCACCAGGGGGCAGATGCTCTGACTGGTAGGTTAGCTTGCTGCTGGGGTACGGCCAATCGGGACTGAACAAGATGGGCTGGACACACCCTGTAGCCCTCCCACAGTCCCTCCCCAGCTGGCCAACCTCCCACATTCCTCCCTGGCCCTGATCCTGCACCAGTGGGGTCTGAGCCCTCTCACAATCCGTGCTGAACCCCCCTCCCCCACCGAGTGCATGAATTTCGTGCACTGGGCCTCTAGTGTTTATATAAAGGAGAATAAAGAACTGAACTCTACTAAGTACATAACATGTGCCAATCACTCTGCTAAGTGCTTTCCCTTAAGGTGTCCCATTTTATACCTACAACATCTTACAAAGTAAGCATCATTACCTCCACTTTACAAATGAGGAAATTAAAACATGGACAGAGTGTTTTTTACCTAGAGTCAATTAGGTATGAAGGGGTGACAAATTCAGGTCTTTAAAAAATATTATATAATATAATGAGAAAACCCAAACTCTGAGTAAATGTAAATTTTGTCTAATAAGAGTTGTCTTTAAAATCTGACAATTTTATAAGGAATATTTTGACATAAAGCTTCTAAGACTACAATATATTGAGTAACACTATCTGGCAATGTCTGATGAAGCACTGATATGAGTGTTGTAGTCTATTATTATAGGAAAATTTGAGAGGACAGAGAAATCAGTTTAAGTTAGAGCATTGGGTAAAGTTTTGTGAAGAAGAATAGAGACAGATAAGAAGACATTCCACCTGAAATACACTGTAAGGAAAATTGCATTGCAATTCAAGTTGCTATGATATGGTCTAACTACCAGGTCATTAGTGTAAACATATCCCATCTGAAACTTCTACACAAAATCATTTTAGAAAACAAAGTAGTTAGACTTTCACTTCTATTCTTTGCTTCCACTTATCAGTCTGTATTCACTTTAATATTGCTGACTTTTCCTCTTGGTTGCTTTTTCTTAATAATTTGTTTTAAAATATTTTATTATGAATATTTCCACATATATAAAGATTAAAAAAGAATCAAACAATACTCAAGATTTTGCCAAACCTGCTTTATCTATTCCTTTTTACTTTTTACAATAAATGATTTTTAAGGGCTACTGTTAGTAGAGTAAAACTAGAATGTAATAAATATCCTTAATTATAGTACATATGTTATACAATATTTTCTACACAATCTGTGTTTGTAACATGACATAATATGTATTCTATATAACTGACTTTTCTTTCAAGAAGTAATTTAGCTAAAATATGACTAAACTCAAATGTCCATTTGTCACATAGTAGTCATAGCTGGGACAAAGTGAAATCCTCTCATCACATCTTCATTCAAGTGCTTTCTATACTTACTATGGCTTTTTAAAAAATTGACTTTAGAGAGAGGGGAAGGGAGAGCAAGACAAAGATGAGAGAATGATGAGAGAAATCATCATTCATTGGCTGCCTCCTGCACACACCCTACTGGTGATCAAGCCCACAACCCAGTCATGTGCCCTGACTGGGAATTGAATCAGTGACCTTTTGGTTCATAGCTTGACATGCGACCACTAAGCCACACTGGTGGGGCTATTATGGCTTCTGAATTCTCCTATGGAGTCCCTTCACCACATACTGCGTACACCTGACCCTTCTGTATAATCCTTAATGGTGACAGTATACGAGTTTTTCATCAAAATCCATTATTTCCTTATTTTCTAGGCACATGGCCACCTAGCTGGAGACTGACTACATTCTCCACTTTCCCTTACCACTAGGTAAGCAACAAGGTTGAGCCAATGGGATGTGAATGAAAGTGAATATCTGCAGCATTTGGGCCGTCTTCTCTTAAAAACCATGAAAGAAGGTGAAGGGATTAGCAAAACAACAACAAACAACATATATATAGCACACAGACATAGACAACAGTATGGTGATGGAAAGAGGGAAAGGGATGGGGGCTAGATGGAAGTGGGCAAAGGTGGGGGGAATGAGAATGGAAAGAGACTTTGCTTGAGGCAATGGGCACACAATGCAATGTGCAGATGATGTTTTGCTGAGTTGCATGCTTGAACTTGTACAGTTTTGCAAGCCAATGTCACCCCAATAAATTAAACTAATAAAGAAAAAGAAAGTCACATTACTTTCTCTAGATTTTGCCTCTCTGCCTCTTTGTGCTTGCTGGAATATGAATATAGAATCAACCTAGCTTTGATGATGCAGAGGAGGACAACACCCTAAAGGATGAACAAGCAGAGAGATGGAAGGAATTTGCAACCATGGATAACTCTGTGAAACAGTTGAAAGTGAAGCAGAAATCTCTAAGACCGTTATGTGGGAGAAAAGTAAATATCCTATATAATAAAAGCCTAATATGCTAAGTGTCCAGTCGTCAGGTCAGCTGTTCAACCAATCAAAGCATAATATGCTAATGATATGCTAAGGCTGCTCAACTGCTCTCGATTATGTGCACTGACCACCAGGGGGCAGATGCTCCGACTGGTAGGTTAGCTTGCTGCTGGGGTCTGGCTGATCAGGACTGAGTGAGATGGGCCAGACATGCAGTCCCTCCCCATCTGGCTGACCTCACATGTCCCTCCGTGGCCCTAATTGTGCACTGGTGGGGTCCCTCGGCCTGGCCTGTGCCCTCTTGCAATCCAAGCTGAGGGAACCACCACCCCCAAGTGCACAAATTTCGTGCACCGGGCTTCTAGAATTGAATAAATTAATAAACAAATCTCTTATGTAAGCCACTGTATTTTGGCAGCTCTTTGTTACAGCAGTTTAACCTGTACCCTAATTCTTACACTAATAGAACATGCTACAGTATAGAGAAAATAATAGCTTTGCAGGTCAGTCAGGTCTAGAAATTCTAGTTCTGTCACATATATTTGATATTTTTAAGTTATTTAACCTGTATGAACTCATTTTCTCATCTGTAAAATAGTGGTGTCAATATCTACTCCTGGTGTTGCTATGAGAATTCCGTGAGACAATGGATGTATATCATCTTGCATGTTCCTTAAATACAGTGCAGTGCTTAATAAGTGTCTTTTGTTGCACTCATTAAAAAGTGTTTTCTGCTTTATTTATTGAGCTGATTTTTTTATTCAATATTTTCACTAATAACATCAATAACATCAACCACTTTAGTTAATCCAATCAACATCCAGTGTTACGCATCTTTTTTCTTTCTTTCTCTCTCTCTCTTTCTTTCTTTCTTTCTTTCTTTCTTTCTTTCTTTCTTTCTTTCTTTCTGATTTTTAAAATAGAATTTGAGATATACAGAGCCATTATAAAAGTTAGACAGTCAGCAAGAGAAAATAATTTTAACATACTTTTTGATGTTTTGCAGATCTACATGTCATAGCTATGATGGCTCAGTGAACAAACAAATATGTTCTGTCTTCTGGGATGAAATGACGGGTAAGAGAGGCATTTGTATTAATACAAGGTTGAATCACAAGTCCTTACAACATCCCTGTATTAAAACAGGAAATGTGGTTAATCCTTGAAGTCTTTGCAGGATTTCATCATTGTGGTTTACTATGTAAACTCAAATGATAAAAGTGAAACAGGAGCACAGTGACTCCTTAAAAATCACATTGCTTATTGAAATGGTGTAAAAAGAGGGATTGGATCCAGGCTGGTGTGGGTCAGTGGTTGCGTGTCAACTTATGCACCAAGAAGTCGTTGGTTGGATTCCCGGTCGGTCAGGGCACATGCCCAGATTGCGGGCTCAGTCCCCAGAGGCAGGTGTGCAGGAGGCAGCAGATCAATGATTCTGTCTCATCATTGATGTTTGTATCTCTTTCCCTCTTCCTTCCTCTCTGAAATCAATAAAAAATATTTTAAAAAAACACAAAAAAGAATTGGAACTAGAGTGATTAGATACCATGAAGAATGCTTTATTCAGTATTCAGTCTATGTATTAGAAACACAATCATTATTATTGCATTATTTTCAAAGCATAAGTAGCTGTGAAGTGATAACACAGAGAAATTCGTTGAAATTATAACTGTGAAATTGGTAGCCAGACCAGGAACATACCTCAGAAATATACATTACATTTGAGATTTCCTTTGTGGGTCTTAAAATCAATAATTCGGGGCCCCTCAAGCTCAGGTGAGTCACATAATCCTATGTTGGTGACAAAATGCACCCTTGGACAATTTTCTCCTAGTGCACAGATATCTATTTTGGAAAAGACACATGGGTTAATGATACACTGATATTATTTGCTGCTAATAAAAAATGTGAAAGATTAATATTTCTGGTGCTTGAAACCCCTTTCTGATCAACCGACCAAATAGAGTAATGAGATGGAGGACAATTGTTTCCTATATCTTGTAATCAATAATGCTCACCATCTGTAAGGAATTTTCCTCCCCAGATACTTAAAGGAATTGCACTATGAGTTATTTTCTATCAAATGGGATTAACTTTGTTCTGTGTGGAACATTCTTGATTTTCTCTGCCAAGGAGTGCAGCAGTTTTGTGTGTTATGCAATACTGCTCACTACAGACCGTCAAACTCATTTCATTTGTGACAAGAGCTGGAATTAAACCTTGTTCTCCAGAGATGTGCTGCCCATGTATTAATCTGATCTGTGCTTCCTTCCAAGCTACCTTGTATATTGTTACAGCACTTCTCTTTCTGCTGCAAAATCTACCTTCTTTATTTGTTTATATTTTTTAAAAGTAAGGGAAAAATCATTTTTGTGTTTGCCCTATCTAGAGAAAAAAGTTTTGTTAGTTCTGTTTGGCATGGGGTCAGCCTTCTCCTGAGCTCCAACAGGCACGGGCAGGCCATGTCACCATATCTCTCTTATTTACTACCTGCTGTTCTGGTTCTGACTTCTTCACCTTTGATTTAAAGCCACCTCTAATGTTGCAAAATAACATGAAGCCCCAATATTCAGGAAGCTTCAAACTGTCTTACCTGTGTCAAAAGATTGCCATTTTTATATCTCATCTGAGACTACAAATCATTGCCTTCATACTCTGTCTCAAGATGACCAGAGACACCAAATCATATAGTCCTGGGTTAGGGGATTGCATGGGTGATTCTTGATCATTGCTAATAAAGGAAGATGGATAAATGGCTGAGTTCTATTTTTAAACTTAGATAGATTTGAACTAGCATGAACATATGTGTTGTCTTTTCCTCTAGGAGAACCTATTTTTTAAATATTAGTAAGTAACAAAAATACACTTTTAAATTTGCTCAGATAGCATTTCCCAACTGAAAAGACCAAGGCCATTTATAATTAATTGTTTTAATTGATTTTGAAATTGGGTAAACACAAAGATTAAAATAAGATACAAATGTGTCATTTGCTATCTTAATTTAATAAAATGTAATGCATGGCCCCTGGGAATGTGTATTAGTTTAAATTCTGGTCATTAATTAAAAGCAATGGCTACTTATTTGAATTGTACAATTTTGAGGAAAAATCTGAATACTATCATTTTAGAAAGTGATTTTTCATGTTAGGAAATATAATTGGGCTTAATCAGTATTAATGGTCACATTGTGGTGTCCCGAACATTCTAAAACACTCTTATGCTAATAGGAATGTCAGTTCATGGCACCTCTTCAATACTAAATGACTCTTGATTGGCTGTTGGGAAAGCATTTTTTTTATCTTGGCATAATGCTTCAGCATGAAAGTGTGTGGAAGGTATACTTGGTGAAAGGAATTTCAGGTATATGATGGGATATTCATCAGCCTTTTTGTTAAGTTTGACTTAATTTAAAAATTCCATGTCAGAACCTCTGTGCATTTAGACTCTCTCTCTATTGGAACCTGGGGCCTACAGTCCTTAGGGAAATATAATAATACAAATTTATTTGTATTTTTTCTAATTTTTTCTCTTGTAGGAAGTTAGTTCTGTACCCATTAAGGACAATTACTTTATTGGGCCAGTTGGTAGATTAAACAGTCCAATTAATATAATTGAAAATATTCTGGCAATAAAAGAAGTGTTTTGATAAATTTTTATCCTCAGACTATCTGAACATACATTGAAATTGCATTCTAATGATACACTTGATTTACATAACAACTTTTTAAAGACCTTATGGATTCAGAGTGTGAAGCAGAATATATTTTTCCCCATTTCCCCTCAAATATGGGAATTAAGGTTTAACAGATAAAATTTCCTGGAAGTTATAGTGCCAGAGAGAGAATGTAACTGATTCTGGAGAGTGGACATGGTTTTTACTTTGTCCTACAATTGTTTGTCCAGGCCAAATGATAACTGTCATTCTTCCTTCATCTCTAAAAAAATAAGAAGGCTTCAAGGGTCTTCAGTTATTCACAGAAGACCATGGGCAGACCTAGGAAGCTGGTTCCTTCACCACGAATGATTACTGAATCCTAGCTTGGTGACCTTCAAATGAGGAATGAAACTACATATGCATTTTTATACATGATAATTTTTTTCTCCCCTATGGGAGAGAAAGCTACACATATCTGTATCTGAAAGAGAAAATGAAACGATTGATAATAGCCACTGTTGACAATGGTAAGAGACAGTGGTTACTTTCACTGCTGTGAGAACATACATTGATTAAACATTTTTTCAGAGGACAATTGGCAATATGGAGCAAAACGTAAGGGCACGTGTCTTTTATTTTCACTTATACTTTCTTTTTTAAAGAATCTATCAAGCACTGCTGTTTTTGGCAATATGCTAATTAAATGATCTGAAGGAGTGTTTTTAATGCAGAAAAAAACCACAACTAGATCCTGAAAGTATAATATTTGTTGTATTGCTTGGGAGTCATAGAATAAAGAAAATCTCCAAGGTTGTCCTAGTGGCAAATGCTGAAAACCACAATGTAGGTAAAAAAAAGACATATTGGAATCCAAGAATCCTGGGTGAAGTGGAGGCCCCTGGATGGATGATAAAAATGAAAATGTCCCAGGAAAGTAACACCCCATGGCTCTCAGAAAAAGCAAATACAATTCTTCTGTGGAGGAAAGAATTCGGGGTATACAACACTAAAGAAAGAAACAACTCTAAGCTCACAAACGAAGTTCACAAAACATACAATGAAATGAACCATCAAGAGTTAGAATCAGCAGGAATAAATAACAACAAAAGCCCAATATATTTAGGCCCATAGGGATTCCAGAATTTTAAATTTTCAAATATAGAATATATGAAACTACAGTGAAATGGAAAACCAAAATGAATAAAGAATGAAGGTATTAAATGAGTAGTCAACAAGAAACTACAGAATGTGAACAGACAGGTTTGAAAAAGAACTAATCTATAATAATAAAAGCATAATATGCCAATTAGACCAGACATCCTTCCAGATGTCCTTCTGGATGACTTCCGGATGAAGCCTGGGCTGCGAGGGGAAGCCCCGGTCCCAGGTGCTAGAGGGAAGCCAGTGCCAGCAGCTGGGGGAAGGAAGGCCTACTCTTGCATGAATTTCGTGCATTGGGCCTCTAATTAAAATAATAAAATGAAAAAGGTCATTCTTTAAATACATGATAAAATTAATGGATAAGTTAAGCAGTGAATAGACAAATGTAATAGAAAGAGAGCTCAGAAAAAGATCTATGTTATATATCAGGATTTAATATACAATCAAAGTAGCTAAGGAGACTTTATTTTGCTCTATCCTTGAATAGAGGGACAGCAGATTGTGGCCAGTGGGCCAAATACAGGCAACCATGTGCATTTGATTATGTCCTCTCTATGGTTGCTTTTGCTCTACAAAGGCAGAGTTTAGTAGCTGCAATAAAGATTGGATAACCCTTAAACTTTGAAACATTTACTATCTGGACCTTTACAGAAAAGTGATTCTAACCCCTGTTCTTGAAATACTATTTTTTCTAAGTTTACAATAATAAAGATATTCACTTTTTCTAAATTGTATAATAGAGTCATTGCAATTAAAGTCCTAACATATTATTATGAGGTAATTTACAAGCAATTCCAAAATTTATATGGAAGAACAAGTACCCAGGAATAAATCAAGAGAAACCTGAAGAAGAAAAAGAAAAAAAACCTACAGTACTGAATATCATTAATTATTATAATGATATGGAAATTATGACAATATGCTATTGGCTCAGATATAATATTAGTCATTATTATTAGAAATAGTAATAGTTAACACATATGGCACTTACCATGTGCAAGGCACTGATAAAATCAACCCATTTAATCTTTGTATCAACCTTATGAGGCTAGTATTCCTTATCTCCAGTTCACAAATTAAAAAATATAATAAGCAAATTGACCAATGAACAAATAGAGATTTCAGAAGAAGACTTGGTGTTCTATTTAATGCTCCATAACAAGTCATCCCCAAACTTAGTGGTTTGAATTAACAACAATCATTTATTATCTATCACACTTTCTGTGACAAAAGAATTTGGGAGTGCTCAGCTGGGAGGTTCTAGCTCAGGTCTCATTAGGTTGTAGTTATATGGTGGCAAGGATCTTTTCAAAGGCTTTTGTGCCTTGACTGGGAAAACTCAAACAACTGGGGGCTGGACTACTTTGTCCTTAGCTATTTCTCTTTATTTTCTTATGATTTTTTCTGTATGGTAGCTTCAGCATAGCCCAAATTCTTCCATGGTCTCTTAAGGCTAGACAGAAGAAGCTGCATCATCTTTTATGCTCTACCCTAGAAATTAACCAGGGTTACTTCCACTGTAGTCATTGCCATGACCAGATTCAAGTGGAGAAAACACAGACTCCACTTCTCTATGAAGAATACCAATGGTGCAGTGTAATAAGACCATGTTAAGTGGGCTATATTCATGCAACCATCTTTGAAATATAGACTCGGCCACCCTCTGGCATATGTGGAAACAATATATGCTTGAGGTGCCATGGCTGATCAATGAGGAAAGGATAGACTATTTTATAAGTTGTGCTGAGACAACTGGTTATTTTTAAAAGAGAATGTGATTGTGCCCTTACCAAACTAACACCTGATTAATTAAGGGCTGAATATGAAAGACAAAATCTGGAAACATAGAAAAATAGCTTTATGGCCTCAAACTAAAAGATTTTTAAAAAAATTTTATTGGTTTCAGAGAGGAAGGAAGTGGGAGAGAAAGATAGAAACATCAATGATGAGAGTGAATCATCAATTGGCTGCCTCCTGCATATCCCACATGGGGGTAGAGCCCACAACCCAGGCATGTATCCTGACCAGGAATTGAACCATGACCTCCTGGTTCATAGGTCAAAGCTCAACCACTGAGCCATGCCGACCAGGCAAACTAAAGGATATTTGGACATACAAAGCACTAACCATAAAATATAAGACTAATAAATTTCATTACATTAAATAAGAATGTCGGAAAAAAACCAAGATGGCTGCATAGGTTAACGCCGGAGTTTGCTGCCTCGAACAACCACTTCAAAAATACAACTAAAAGATCGAACGACATCATCCAGAACCACAGGAAGGCTGGCTGAGTGGAAGTTCTACAACTAGGAGGAAAGAGAATAGCATACCGAGACTCAGAGGAGGCACAGTGCTGAAGTGAAATACTGAGGTGCGGAGTGCATGTGGAGAGGGCTGGTGGCTGAGGGCGCGGTTGTTGTTTTCAATCAGGAGGAAGTCTCAGACTCTGAGCTCCAGATCCGGCGAGTCTCTAGGGACTCAAACTCAAACGGGAGAAGCGAGACTGTCTGGCTTCGGTCGGAACTCGAAGGCAGCTTTCTCTCCGAGGTTTGCAGCAGTTGCTGGGACTCTGAGAGGCAGAGCCCCTGGGGACGGGACTGAGAGCAGCCATAACTGCCCGCTCTGCCCGCCCTGTAGATACCCGGAGACCCGCCCCGCCCAAGCCCTGCACAGAGGCATTTGCCGGATAGCCTTAGGCAAACACTAGATTAGCACAGCCCTAGAGATCCAGCACAGGAGTTCTTCCACTGCAGACAAAGCTGATTCGCATAGCCAGTTAGCCTGGAGGACAAATCACCCCAAGTATTACCGACAACAATCAAGGCTTAACTACAACAAGACTGCGCACGAAGACCACAAGGGGGTGCACCAAGAAAGCATAAAAAAATGCGGAGACAAAGAATGACAGAAATGGAGGATATAGAGCTCAAAACTGCACTTTTAAGGTCTTTCAATAATTTTCTAGAAACTGCCGATAAGCTTAATGAGATCTACAAGAAATCTAATGAGACCCTCGATGTTGTGATAAAGAACCAACTAGAAATTAAGCATACACTGACTGAAATAAAGAATATTATACAGACACCCAACAGCAGACCAGAGGAGCACAAGAATCAAGTCAAAGATTTGAAATGCGAAGAAGCAAAAAACACCTAACCGGAAAAGCAAAATGAAAAAAGAATCTGAAAATACGAAGATAGTGTAAGGAGCCTCTGGGACAGCTTCAAGCGTACCAACATCAGAATTATAGGGGTGCCAGAAGATGAGAGACAGCAAGATATTGAAAACCTATTTGAAGAAATAATGACAGAAAACTTCCCCCACCTGGTGAAAGAAATAGACTTACAGGTCCAGGAAGTGCAGAGAACCCCAAACAAAAGGAATCCAAAGAGGACCACACCAAGACACATCATAATTAAAATGCCAAGAGCAAAAGACAAAGAGAGAATCTTAAAAGCAGCAAGAGAAAGAAACTCAGTTACCTACAAGGGAATACCCATACGACTGTCAGTTGATTTCTCAACAGAAACTTTGCAGGCCAGAAGGGAGTGGCAAGAAATATTCAAAGTGCTGAATACCAAGAACCTACAACCAAGATTACTTTATCCAGCAAAGCTATCATTCAGAATTGAAGGTCAGATAAAGAGCTTCACAGATAAGGAAAAGCTAAAGGAGTTCATCACCACCAAACCAGTATTATATGAAATGCTGAAAGGTATCCTTTAAGAAGAGGAAGAAGAAAAAGGTAAAGATCCAAATTGTGAACAACAAACATGCATCTATCAACAAGTGAATCGAAGAATCAAGTGAATAAATAATCTGATGTACAGAATGAACTGGTGATTATAATAGAATCAGGGACATAGAAAGGGAATGGACTGACTATTCTTGGGGGGGGAAAGGGGTGTGGGAGATGCGGGAAGAGACTGGACAAAAATCGTGCACCTATGGATGAGGACAGTGGGTGGGGAGTGAGGGCAGAGGGTGGGGTGGGAACTGGGAGGAGGGGAGTTATGGGGGGAAAAAAGAGGAACAAATGTAATAATCTGAACAATAAAGATTTAATTAAAAGAAATAAGAATGTCTATTCATGAAAAAACACAATAAAGTGAGAAGAGGAACTAAAATAAAGTGTTTATAAAAAGTCAAAAGTATGCAAATCAAGTACATTACTTATGCATTCATGAATAAGAGAAAACCTTTTAAAAACCAAAATGCAAATATTCAGGAAATTCTAAGTGTATTGCAGGCAGAAGAAGCAGGAGAATGGGACAGGGGTATGGAAGGAGCACACAGGAATAGAAACTATTTTTATATATGATGTGTATGTTTACATACTTGTAGATATACTTGTATGTACATAGAAAAATGGTAAAGGATACAAATTAAAATGGCAGTGGTGCTTATTGCTTAAGAGTATGAACGAGGGAAATGATAACATGCCTTACTTCTTAAGTGGAGTGATAGATTTATGCTTAATCATTTTGTTATTGTGCTTCAAATATTGCATATATGGTACAGTTATTTTGAACACATAAAATAATACCTGTTATACATACCAAGCATGTATCATACAAAAATTGTTGCATAACTATGAAAAAACATGTACCAAAAAACATGCATTGCAAAATTATTTTAATAGCAACAAACTGGAAACAACCAAAATGTTCATATAAGGAGAGTAAATAAATTATGACACACATTAAAAGGAATGCTTTGTGTCCATCACAAAGAATGTGGAGTATTTGTATGTTCTGACATAGAAGATAATCTTTGATATATTGAATGCAAAAAACAAAAAATAAAAAAGTTGCACAGGAGGTTTAGAATATGATTGTATTTTTGTAAGAAGAAACATTTAATATATGTAAATATATACAATGTATATATACATATCATATAATACACAGACTATGTATAAATATATGACATTTATATGTAAGTATTTAAATATTTTATATGATGTGCATGTTTACATACATGTAGATATGCTTGTATGTACATAGAAAAATGCTAAAGGATACAAATTAAAATGGCATTGGTGCTTATTGCTTAAGAGTATGAATGAGGGAAAATACAACATTTAATTTTAACACTTTATATTTCTCTATTGTTTGATTTTTTCAAAAATCATGTACTATTTTGAGAAAATATATTTTAGTGAAAATTAAACACAAATATCTCTTTCTTTTTTTCCAACTTTAATTTAATTTTATTTTAATCATAACCATCCTAATGGATGTGCAGGGGTACCCATTATGGTTTTTTTTAAAATGTAAATTCTTTATTGTTTAAAGTATTACATAAGTCTCCTTTTTCCCCCATTGACCTCTCCCCGGCCACTCCCACCCCTCAGCATGTGTTCTCACACCCCCCCCCATCTGCATCCATTGGTTATGCTCACATGCATGCATACAAGTCCTTTAGTTGATCTCTTAACCCCTCATCCCCCGCCTTCCCTCATAAGTTGGACAGTCTATTTGATGCTTCTATGACCCTGGTTCTATTTTGGTTCCTCAGTTTATGTTGTTCATTATATTCCACAAATGAGTGAGATTATGTGATATTTATCTTTCTCTGATTGTCCTATTTTGCTTAGCATAATGCTCTCCAGTTCCATCCATGCTGTTGCAAATGGTAAGAATTCCTTCTTTTTTACTGCAGCGTAGTATTCCATTGTGTAGATGTACCATAGTTTTCTAAGCCACGAATCTGCTGATGGGCACTTAGGCTGTTCCCAAATCTTACTGGTAGCTATTGTACTAGTAAATTGTGCTGCTATGATCCATACCACCCTGAACACACCCGATCTCATCTCCTCTCTTTCTGACCCTCAGCACCAAAAAGGCCTGCCAAAAGCCAACAAATTTCTATTTGATTTTTTCAAAAGGAATTCAGGCACTATACCTGCCATACTAAGAAAGATTGTTGGTATGACATGGCTGGCGATGGACTCTGGTTATGATTTGGTGAGGAGGAAGTGCATCAGAGTTCTTTTGTACATAGAGGTCACTATAAACTGATGTGTTCTAACTCATGGGTTGTCAGAATATCAGAAATAAATGAAAATGCATTTTCTCTTCATGAGCAAAGTTTTTCTCTTTTTTTCTCACTTGCTGATGGCATTTTTATTGTTGTTCTCCTGTACTTTTCCGTCCAATTAAATCCCCTGTGAATGTAGTCTTGCCAATTATTCAAAAGCAGTTACAAGTTTTGAATTGCTGTGTATGCTCTTGTTTCCCATAGCAGCTTCCCCTCCTTCCTCACAGCCTTTCTACTAGGCGTTATATCAACAGGTTCATAGAATAGACGCATCCGAGCCCAGAAACAATATTGAGATAATATATTAGGTGTATGTATGTGTTTTTCTTATTATTTAATCTAATGACATTTTCCTTCAAAAGAACTTGTCACAAAAACTGGCATTTTCTCCTTGACGGTGCTAGTGGCCATTTCATACACTAAAGGAAGGCAGAATCAAGGCAGTACCATGCTGATTTTTCTGACTGCTATACTTCTTGTCCATTATAACCCCAAAGCTTTCTTTCTCAGGCCTTTCTTCTTTCCCACTCCCATCAGCCCTTCAAAAGGGCCTATTGCCTGGTAAAGTATAAAGGATTAAGAAAAACATTCCTGCTGTGAATCAAAGCCCCAAACTGTCCACTTTCATTTTTTTAAAAAAACAGCATTATTATAAAGTTGGAAAAATCACCACAATAGCAGTATATATTGAAGAGTATAAAACATCTTGAACTAAGAACATAGCAAAGGTTTTAAGTCTGTTCTTAGAAAACTGAAACACACAAAAAAATCCAAATTCTCCAAGTTGTGAATTTCAAAACAGAAGAAATAGTTTGTGATTTAAAGAGACAAAAATGTCAAATACAATACGAAGTTTACATGAAACCTGAAGAAAAATGTGGATTACTTGTAACAGAATTAAAAATTAATAATAAATAAGCATCACAAGAAACTTTAGCATGAGTTGATCAGACATTCTGCAGTAGGGAAGAATACATCTGTAGCGTAGGCTTCTTCTGCTATATTTCTTAAAATGCACCTCACTGACAAGTTTTAATCCTCTTTTGGCTCCTTTTCTATCTCTTCCCCCTCCTCTCCTCATCACTACCCTCTCTGTTCACTGAATTCTTTACACCACAAAAATTCGCTTCATTACCGTTTGCCAAAGTAATTCCAAGGTTGGTTCTGCCAGGTTACCTGATAGGTATCTGCCCCGACTTCCCTCTGGCTTTATCACCTTTCTCAGGCTGGATGCTCTTCTCACCCCTTCCCTTTATGTTGATGGCTACAAAGCAGTCTGAAAAATGAATAGTCCTATAGTTGAAAATCAATCATTGACTTATAATAATGGAACTGTCCTTGCAGAAAAACAAAACAAAACTGGTAGCAACATGTTTGGTTGCTAAGCTTTAGCTAAACGAGGACCAGAGGGCAGGCTGTCTGCCTATGCAAACTACTGCTAGTAGGAGTTTTACAAAATATTTTGGCTGCCGTCCTACAGTAGCACCAGGCTGTGTTATCTTTTGTGCCAGGCACCTGTGATTAGGACCACGGGGGGCTGTCACTTTGAGGTACGTACAGAAAAAAGCATAAAAAGATTTTAAAAATTGATATGTAGGGGGTATATGTTTTTTAGTATAACTTTCCACTCTGAGGAAACACATTTCCGTTAGACTTCCTGTTGTCAAGATAAATGCAAAAATAAAATCTTAGAAAATAGTTTAAAATTTAAATGGCTATTAGCCAAAATATTTTTATTTTCTGAGAAATATGTTTCTTACAGGCTAAAGTGCCAAATTATTCTATGGTTACTTGAGAATTGCCTTTGGAAGGTATTAAACCTCCTGCAGTGTTAGCTCATTGACTAATGGCAAAAACTGTTTTATGATGAACTGTTTGTTGATGTGGTCATTTAATTTTTTTCCGTTTTGTCACTTAGGCATTTGCAAAGTAAAAATTCTAAGGATACATAAATACGAGAATCATTGTTAGGAAGAGTAGTAACTCTTATATAATTCCCAAAGGTAGAACCATGCCACCTAATAGAGAATGTCAGTTGTTTTTTGGAAAAATAAGGCTTAGGTTCTTAAGCCAATTTGCTTCTGTTAGAAAGTAGTAATATTGCAAACAGGCAAACCAATGAGGTATTTGAACTATAAGAGAATTCTAATCTCAGCAGGACAGTGTAAATCTATACTCTGTGGAGTCTTTCAGTCTGGGAAACCAGCTGGGCCAGATTAAAACTTATAAACTCGGCCTCAATGAACTTGGTTCCCTGTAACTGAAGAAAGAAAAACATGATCTTTCTTAGGATGGATTTAACTCAGGCATGTCTGCATGATTCCAAAACCATAGGTTAGGTTAGTCAGCTCAATCAAACATTTACTAAAGTCAGTGGTTAAAAAAAAAGTCTCAAGAAATAACACATTTTTTGTAGCCCCAAAACCATTTGACAGATTTTTTTTTCTTTTTGCCAATTGAATTTCCATTGTGTAAGAGAGCCTAAGGCCATGATTCCTAATCCTCCTTGTGTAACAACTCAAGTTGTCTCCAAGAATGTCAGGAGCTGTCAAAAAAATTCAAAATAAAATTACTTTTAATTCATTTCACATTACAAAAATATGCCACATAGTAAGTTATTGAAAGTCATGAACTCAAATACAGTTTCACAATTTCAAAGAAGACCAGGAATAAATGATCCAGCCCAACACTATTATAGAGCTATTTTTTTCTCTCTTTAAATGTTCAGTAGTGAGGTTTTTAAAATAAGATTTTCAGAAGTGGTGATGAAACATGCTGGTTTTCAGTGTGTTGATTTTTTTAACACGTGTTTCTTACATTATTTTGTCGTTGTTTTTGATAATAATTCAGAAAGTGTACACTCAATGTTTGCTGGGGATTTGAAAAGAATTCTAGTTGCAGTTATGTTTCCATCAATATGTAGGGTTATATTTCTGTGAGAAAAAGCAACTGTATTAGGATATTAGAATTCTTTTTTTAAAATATGTTTTTATTGATTTCAGAGAGAGGAAGGGAGAGGAAGAGAGAGATAGAAACATCACTGATGAGAGTGAATCATTAATTGCCTGCCTCCTGTATGCCCCCTACTGGGGATTGAGCCAGCAACCCAGCATGTGCCCTGACCAGGAATCAAGCCGTGACCTCCTGTATTAGGACGCTTGATTGCAAGTGACAGATACTTATCTAAAATCTCCCTAGGTCAAGGCAATAATCCTAAGGCTACTTATACAAACTAGCCACCTTGACATAAAGAAGTGACCCAACAAAAATCCTGGAGTGCACTCTTATTTGCTATGTTCATGTCCATGTAGATGAACAAATATGTGTGATGTTGATCAAGCCTGGGTCATGGTACTATTTCTGAAATCAAGAATTCTTCTCAAACTCAGTGGACCAGAGAGTGATTTGTTCTGCATAAGAAAAAGATAATGATGCTAAAAGAAAAATCTATACGAATAAAAGGGTAATATGCTAATTAACTGGGTCAACCAGCCATCTTCTGGACATTCTACTTCCTTCCAGACAAAGCCATGGTTGTGGGGGCTGAGGCAGAGGCAGTTAGGGGCGATATAAGGCTGGCAGGGGGTTAGGGGTGATCAGGCCAGCAGGGGAGGACAGTTGAGGGCAAGACCAGGCCAGCAGGGGAGGGCAGTTGGGGGCGAGATCAGGCCGGCAGAGGAGGGCAGTTAGGGGCAACAAGGCCGGTAGGGAAGGGCAGTTGAGAGCGTCCAGGCCAGCAGGGGAGGGCAGTTGGGGGCATTAGGCAGGCAGGCAGGTAAATGGTTAGGAGCCAGTGGTCCTGGACTGCAAAAGGGATGCTTGCATGATCGGGCCTAAACTGGCAATCGGACATCCCCTGAGGAGTCCCTGATTGAAGAGAGTGCAGGCCGGGCTGACAGACATCCCGTCCCATGCACAAATTTTGTGCACTGGGCCTCTAGTACATACATAATGATGTTGGATTGTCAAAAAAAAAGTTTACTTCTGCAATACACCATGCGTATTCTTCTGTATACAATGATAGACCTTTCACGCATACAAAAGTGTATATAATGAAAATAGAATCATTTTAAATATTTATCAAACAACTACAATATGCCAGGCACTGTGCTTGTTCATCTCATCTTCCTTTCCAAAAACTTTGAAGATAGGAGGGGAAGCTTGGGTTGTGTTAAACTGGAGCTTTCTTGAAACTGAAGATCCTAGATAGACTGTGTGGATGACAGAACCTGTGAAGGTTCCTCAGAGAAAGGCACACAATAGAGCAGAGAAAGACATGTTCTGGACCCCAAGACAGATCAGACAAATTTAGGCAGTTATACATGTTGCCTGTAATCTTCATAACAAGCCGAAATAGGTTGTATTAGCTGCATTTTTCAGAAGAAGTTAAGGCTCAGACAGGTTAAATGATTTGTGTAGAAATCTCTAACTAGTTAGAAAGTGTCTAAGCTGAGATCTGAACTCAAATCTGTATAGTGCAAAAACATGTATTCTTTCCACTACATTATTCAGCACTCATGCTTTATATTGCCCTTGCCTATATATGATTTTATGTAAATGGATAACATGTTATACTTTGACAGTAAGGAGTGAGGATGGCTTGAATGCAATCTAGGTAGGAAGAACTGACACATGAAATCTGACAATAGTAAAAACAATATCTTACGTTTGAAGCAGAGAAGAGTGGATTCTCTCTCTCATTTGACAAGACTGCTGACAGCACTAACCACATTAACATCCCAGAACATCCTTGATCTCATCATTCCACCCCTTTGATTTCAAGATAACTATATCTTGGAAATTAAATATTGCTTTCATCATTGATGCTGCCTATAATGTAAGTAGAAAGCATTACATTAGCTTTGAAAACTATTTTCAGTAATGCTCCTTTACCATAGAGGTTAATGCTTAAGAATATCTCATTGGAGAACATATCAGAATCAAACACAGAAATATTGAACAGGCCCATTGCAACCAGTTAACTCCATCATGCAGAAAATCATACATTATTTAGAAAATAAAATCTGAGAATTATTCCAGAGAACATACCAAAAACTAGAGAGAAGGCTTTTCAAATATTTTAATCTTGTAATGGTTTCTCTAGTTCATTAATAATTTATTTACTAACAGCATGTATAGTGCATGCAATAGTATTTTTTGAGTATCAACTGAATCTTTCATTATAGTCATTTATATTATAAAATCAGTCTTCCAGTACTAGGAGGTTTACATTTTAGTGGGTAGCATTGGGCAGCTTTCTGTGGTTAAACTTTGTCAGCATTTTCATTATCAGCATTTATTGTTTCCCTCTGAACTATTTCACAACCGTTCTAAATTGTAGCTGGCTAAAACTTGGTATTTAAATTGTCAATTTGGATAGAATTCTGTCGCAAAGAAAATCCCAGAGTCAGACTAATGAGCTGAATTGTATATATAGCACAGTCATTTTTAGGTAGCACCAATCTCTATTTTTAATCCCTATAATAACTAAAACAGTGAGATAATTATGATATACTAGAAGCCTGGTGCACAAAAATCTGTGCACTTGGGGGGGTCCCTCAGCCCAGCCTGTGCCCTCTCGCAGTCTAGGACCCCTCGGGGGATGACCACCTGCTGGCTTAGGCCTGCTCCCTGGGAGATTGGGCCTAAGCTGGCAGTCAGACATCCATCTGGCAGCCCGGGAGCCTTCGGAGGATGTCCACTTACAAGTGGGGAGCAGGCCTAAGCTGCAGTCGGACATCCTTAGCGCTGCTGAGGAGGTGGGAGAAGCTCCCACCACCAACGCTGTACTGGCAGCCATCAGCCTGGCTTGTGGCTGAGCAGAGCTCCCCCTGTGGGAGCACACTGACCACCAGGGGGCAGCTCCTGCATTGAGCTTCTGCCCCCTGGTGGTCAGTGTGTGTCATAGTGACCAGTCATTCCCAGTCGTTCTACTGTTAGGGTCAATTTGCATATTACCCTTTTATTATATAGGATAGAGGCCTGGTGCATGGTTGGGGGCCGGCTGGTTTGCCCTGAAAGGTGTCCTGGATCAGGGTGGGGGTCCTGCTGGGGTGCCTGGCTAGCCTGGGTGATGGGCTGAGGACTGTTTTCAGGTTGGCCACAGCCCCTTCAGGGTGGGGGGTCCTGCTGGGGTGCCTGGCCAGTCTGGGTGAGGGGATGATAGTTGTTTGCAGGCTGGCCAAGCCCCCCAGCAGGGACCCTCCCCCCATGAGGGTGTGGCCAGCCTGGGTGAGGGGCTGATGGCTGTTTGCAGGCTGGCCACGGCCCCCAGCCACCCAAGCTCCCAGTGGAGGCTGGCTGGAAGCAGGTATCTGGGATTTATTTATCTTCTATAATTAAAACTTTGTTACCTTGAGCGGAGGCCACAGCTGGCCAGGGCAGGTGGGAAGCTTGGCTTCCTCCATTGCCGGGGCAACCAAGCCTCCTGCTTGCTCCAGCTCAGTGGCTGCCAGCCACCATCTTGGTTGGGTTAATTTGCATATAGTCGCTCTGATTGGCTGGTGGGCATGGCTTGGGGCATAGCGGAGGTGTGGTCAATTTGCATGTTTCTCTTTTATTAGATTAGACAAGACATTGTTGATGAGAAAACTATTAATACATTCGTTTCCTAATTAGTTTTCTCAAGTAAGGCTAGGAATCTTGGAATCATCCTAAGAATTCTTTGTTTTCATCCTAAGAATTCATTTCAGCCAAGTTGTGGTGAAGGTATTTTTGTTTTAGTTATTTGGCATAACTCTCCTACTTGAGTGTTTTCTAAAGTGTTACAGTTTATCTTAAAACTTTTTGTTTGAAGATTGACTCAGACTGTCTTCCCACAGTTAGAGTGGGACAGAATCGATGCATCGCAGGCTCCTCTGCTGCTTTGTGTGATCAACACTGTCTAACAAGTCGGGAAAAAATCCATTTTGATGCTACTTCCCCAATTAGACCTGTTAAATGTTCTTTGAATGACTGAATTTGGTTTTAGTTTTACACCCAGATACATTGCTAAGCTAATGTTTTAAAGTAGAGTAAACTACATTACCATTTACATTAATTTCTAAGAGGTGCCTTTTTTTTTTTTAACAAATCTCTAACTATAACCAAATGAAATTGTAATTGTTTTGTTGAGATTCAGTGTAACTTGATTACCCTCTAACTACTCAGTAATTTTTGGAAATTCTGTTCATTTGGTCTGAACAGTTGCAGATGACTTGTATGTGTATAAGAAAACTGTGTCATTAGCATACATTCTGAGAACGCCTTTGAATATGTGCACATATTTGGAAGCTCTGTGAGGGAAATGGTGCATTCATTACAAAACTATTTACTGAAACTGTTACCATGTGCAAGAGGTAAGTTCTCTGAGGGGTATAGAGTGATAAGATGGCTCACTTCTTAAAGGAAATTCTTATCTACCATGAGAAATAGATCTACATAAAAATCTTACTTTCTTTTTGTAAAGACAATATTGGGTAAAAGTCAGATAGAAAGAGATTGCAATCCCTGAGCAAAGCTCAGCCCTTTAATTTTTGTTTTTGTTTTCCTAAAATAGATGAGGCAGATATACTTATCCTTTAACTACAATAAACCAAACTCTCTTTTTTTATACTATTTGATGAACCTTGATAAATCAGGTTGCTGTATTATGACACATAATCTATTAGGTCAAACGAAACTGCTTCACAAACTTGGCAATTTTTAATTCTTCTGTAGGCATGGTCAGTAAATTCTTATAGCATTATAATTTTTAAATAGCTGGGTTAAACCAAGGCTATCTTGAAGTTGTTGCCACTGTGACTTTGTTGTTAAAATCTGTATGTCCAAAATTATATTTAAAACTGAACTAGTTCTTCGTTCATACCTGAACCTTTATGAATGTTATTCTGTGTAAGTACAGGTAACAGACTTGGGTGAGAGACAGAGAGAGGAAAAGCTTCTTGGTTGAAAAAGTGAAGTACTAACCAGAACAGCTCTAAGTCCTTCAATCAAACAACATAAAATAATGCCACTTGAAAAGTTTTGTTGTTTTTGTTAATCCTCACCCAAGGATATTTTTCCATTGATTTTTTAGGGAGAGTGGAAGAGAGATGGAAAGGCAGAGAGAAATATCGATGTGACAGAAACACATCGACTGGTTGCCTCCTGCATAAGCTACGACAAAGGGCCTGGGCCAGAGAGGAGCTTGCGACCGAGGTATGTGCCCTTGACTGGAATCAAACCTGGGACCCTTTGGTCCACAGGCCAATGCTCTATTCACTGAGCCAAACCGGCTAGGGTGAAAGATATTTTTTTAAGTCTAGACTCTCCCAGTGGAAAAGTTAATGTTTTTAATGAAGATCCCTATAGAAGTAATTGTATACCCTACTTAATGCCATCTGTCCCTGTTGCTTATTCACTACCAATTAGTAAGCTACCAGATAATTTCTGAGATAGGAACATTTTTCAATGGCTGCCTATAATAAAATAAATGTTGGTGACACTATTTCTTGGAGCCCAAGAAATATTATGAAATTTTAATTAATATATTTAAAGAGTTTTGTGATTCAGGAGAAGAACCAAAACATAAAGGTTTACAAACTTGACCACTTATGAAAATTATTTGAAGATAAAAAGCAAATTAAACACATCTGCTCTACTTACATTTTCTTGGGCAGGTTAAAATGAAGAGAGTCTTTGCTCTTTCAGGTTGTCTTCCTGTACAACACTCAGAGTTATGTCCCAACACCTCACTTTAATCACTAATAAATATGTTGTACTACTTCATGGTCACTGATTTTTTTTTTGGAAAAATTGTTTTTGAAAGAGTGTACTAAAAAGTTATTGCTAACAATGGACCTACTTCTAATTATCAACAACCAATCATTTTTATAAATATATTTCTTTATTGATTTCAGAGAGGAAGGGAGGAGAGAGAGATAGAAACATCAATGATGAGAGAGAATCATTGATCGGCTGCCTCCTGCACGTTCCCCACTGGGGATCAAGCCCACAACCCAGGCATGTGCCCTTGGCCAGAATCAAACCTGGGACCCTTCAGTCTGCAGGCTGACGCTCTATCCACTTAGCCAAGCTGGGCAAAGCCAATCATTTTTTTTTGATAACATATTAACTCTTATATAATCTTCACTAATATCATTTTGTAAATTTCTTAGGAACACTAAATGCCTGCTTTCCAAATTAGGGTACCCAATGATATGCAGGGAGTGAGGTACTTGCAGCTTTAAATAGTTCATCTAAAGATAGAATATCTTTTGGAAGAGTCAAATTTTACTCAGTAAGAAAACATTTCTTTTATATTACAAGCATGGATCTATTGTGGGATGAAATGCAAAGTCTGTATGATTGTTTAGATAAAGCAAGACTTAAAAGAAATCCTCACCCTACAGCTTCCAACCCACCTCACCTTATTCTTACCCTCCCCTGCTCCAGCCTTTAGAAAAGGATTTAATGGATTTATGTCACAATTGCAGTAGAATGTCTGTTGAAACATGAATTTTGCTGGATACTAGACTAGTCTATTCTTTTTCCACAGTAACTATTTTTCAGGAGGTGAATTGTTGTCCAGTACCCCAATTTATTTTTCTTTTTGTCAGTCAAATCTTTTCCTGTCATCTGATAATGTCATGAAAATCAAATGGTACTAAAAATTAGCATTCTGGATTGTTGATGCATTGCTGTCGAATGCTTTATATTCAGAAGAGCTCTCTTTATGCTGGAAGAACATGTCGGGGCAGCAGAGAGAAAATGATTGCATGTACCAGGGACCTTACAGTAGTATGGACTGCAATAACACCTTCCAATAAAAAAAAAATCAATGATGCAATGTTGGAATGTAAACAAGAGTGGGATCTTATAATGTCCAGTGGCCTGGCCGAACACTTGCTAGTTGCTCCCCAAACATAGTTTGATAAATGGCATTGTAAGAGCATTTGGAAGGCATTCTACTTTCTTATAGTTACATTTGTTTTTAAGTTTACTCAGGAAAACATAATCACCTAAACATAAAAGACCTATGAAGACAATTCTCAATAAAATAATTGATTTCAGTTCAGCTAAAGTTTAGAAAAATCTTCTTTTGCTTTACTTTGGAAAAACTGGGCTATTAAATTGGTAAATAATATTTACAGGAGAAGAGGAAAATGATTGGAAACACATGCCCTAATAAACTCATGTTTCAGGCCAAAACTTTTGTTACCACTTATTAATGTTTTCTTTTTAGATGTGTTAATTATTAATTATAAACAAATTACCACAAATAAAAAGGTAAAAATACCCATAATCTCATCTTTTGAGAAAAAATGACCCATTATTATTTTTTTAAATCCTTATTGTTGAAAGTATTACATATGTCCCCCTTTTCCCCCATTGACCTCTCCCAGCCTGTCCCCCAACCCCCACCCCAGGCTTTCATCCCCCTATTGTCTGTGCCCATGGGTTATGCATATATGCATACCAGTTCATTGGTTGATCTCTTCCCACCCACCCACCCTCCACTGCCTTCCCTCTGAGGTTTGACAGTCTGTTCCATGTTTCTCTGTCTCTGGATCTATTTTTGTTCATCAGTTTATGTTGTTCATTAAATTATACATATGAGTGAGATCATGTGACACTTATCTTTCTCTGACTGGCTTATTTCACTTAGCATTCAGGGTTTGTTGTTGTTGTTGGTGGTGGTGGTGGTGTGTTTGTTTTTTATACAAATGAGCTCGCATTTTTCATATTGTTTTGTCTCAATTTTTCACTTCACTAGAAGTCATAAAGACTGTGTCATTAAATGTTTTCTATTCAATTGCCTTTAATAACTGCATAGTACTTCATTCCATTTTTTCTATGTCCTCAAATGTAGCTAACCAAACCCTGGTTTGGAACACTAAATATAATACTAATTTTTCACTGTTATAAACAATACTTTTTTTAAAAATATATTTTATTGATTTTTTACAGAGAGGAAGGGAGAGGGATAGAGAGTTAGAAACATCGATGAGAGAGAAACATCGATCAGCTGCCTCCTGCACACTCCCTGCTGGGGATGTGCCTGCAACCAAGGTACATGCCCTTGACCGGAATCGAACCCGGGACCCTTGAGTCTGCAGGCCGACGCTCTATCCACTGAGCCAAACCAGTCAGGGCTATAAACAATACTTTGATGAATACCCTAGTACATATATTTTTGTGTGCTTATCTTTTTATTTTTAAGATAAATTTCTATAAGTAGATGTTCTGAGTCAAAGAATCTGAGTATTCTTAAGACTTGTGATATACATATTTCCAGATTTCTCACTAGAAAGGCTCTATGGGATAAAATTCTTATCAGCAATATGTAAGAGCATCCACTCCATTCTTTGCTCCCCAACACTGGAATGCCACTTTCAAATGGCATTAGTAATTTTTAAATATTAATTTATCAGTGGCCAGGGAGGTGATATATACTCCAACAACAAATCATTATTCAGGTGAATATTTGAAATGAAGTGAAGATCTATATGAGAGCAGCGTGTAGAAAATTGTAAGGACTAGTTCAGATTGCTACCCTTAAGTCAATCAAATTTTATTCAGTTAGTGAGTGAAAATAGGAACCACTTTCTGGCCTTGGAAGCTGTAGCTTCCAACAGCCTGGCTGACCATTGCATCACTCACTGGGTGGTTCAGTGTTCCCCATCCAGGAACTACCTCTTCCAGAATGCATATACTGCAGCAGACGCTCAGAGCTAAGGATTTCTACCTTTGCATTGTTCATGAAGTTTTTACTGCAAAACACCTAGCATATTGTCCAATATCCTTGGGAGACCATTGGGATTCACACCTTCTTAAATACTTTGTCTGACAACAACATTCCAATAAGTCTAATTTCACAGAAAATTAAAGGTTCCAAAAGCTTCATAGAAGGATCTATCCTATACTTGATTATGGATTTTTTTTAACAAGTTGTGGTAAATCCTAACCAATGCCTGACTATAGCTATTGCGTGTAAATTCAATCTCATACAAATATTCAAGGAAGAGACTGTTATCTTTTTATACACCTAACTTTAGTGTAATGGGTTGAATAGGCTCCCCCCAAAAGAAAAAATCTCATATCTATCCAGAGTTTCAGATCTTGATCTTATTTGGAAAGAGTCTTTGCAGATATAATTTATTAAATTTCTAATAAAATCATTTAGGACTTAGATTGGACCCTAAATCCAATGACTGGTGTCCTTATAAGAAGCAAAGAGGACACTGAGGCACCAAGGAAAATACAATGTGAAGATGGAGGCAGACATTAGGATGATGTGTCTTACAAGCTAAGGAATGCCAAGGCTTATCAGCAACCACCAGCAGCTAAGAGAGAGGCATGTGATAGTTTCTCTCTCCAGCCTCCAAAATGAACCGCCCCTGCCAGCACCTTGATTTTGGACATTTGGCCTCCTGAACTATGAAAAAATAAATTGTTTTAAGCCACCAGTTTGCGGTACTTTGTTACAGAAGCCCTTGGAGATGAATATGCTTAGAAAGAGCCTTAATTCAATACTTTCAATAATTAATTTGGATAAATTTCCCTTGTCCATGCCTACAAGATTTTCATCTTCTCCATTGGTCTATCACTTGAGAATACTTTACACTAACTAGCAGTAGTTGATAATGACAACGTACTACTCTCTGAAACCAATGGATTTTTGGGGCTGTGTGGATTAGAACTGTCTCAGTTTTCACACTGATGGCCAAAAAAAATATTTCCCCTGCAAATCAATCCATAATCTGTTGTAATTCTGAAAGTGCCTTCTTTCTTGACGTATGTGTCACAAAATTAAAAACAAACAAACAATGACATTCTTACAGCGAAATTACAGAAAGATGTTTCCTTCCCCATTTTGGTACCTAAACTGACCCTTTTTTATTGCTCTTTCTTTCAATTTCAGTAAGTTTAGTGTGAGATAATGAAAGGATGAAAGTATCCCCAATGTTTACTTAGGTCCAGGCATGAAACTGAGCTCTGGTATGATTAACTAGATATAATGTTAGCATTTAATGTTGAGAAGTATTTTTCAATGGAAAATATGAAGGACAATTTTGTCTTAATTCCCTGGTCAAGCAAGTTCTATTTCCTCTCTACTTTCCCACTTACCTTGTTGCAATAATTATAATATTCATATTTTCACTTTGAACCTCTCTGTGATGCAAGCCTCACATTAAATCTCAGATCTTTTTAATGCTATGAAGTGACTGGAATGCCACTACTTTTGTTGTTGTTAATCCTCACCTGAGGATATTTTTCCATTGATTTTTGGAGAGGGTGGAAGGAAGGAGAGACAGAGAGAGAGAAACATTGATGTGAGAGAGACACATTGATTGGTTGCCTCCCACAGGCACCTGACAGGGGCCAGCAATCGAGCCTGCAACCAACGTATGTGCCCTTGACAGGAATCAAACCCGAGACCCTTCAGTCCAGGGGCCAACACTCTAACCCACTTAATCAAACTGGCTAGGGCACAGAATGCAACTTTTTATTTATTTTTTAAATATATTTTATTGATATTTTACAGAGAGGAAGGGAGAGGAATAGAGAGTTAGAAACATCGATGAGAGAGAAACATCGATCAGCTGCCTCCTGCACACCTCCTACTGGGGATGTGCCCGCAACCAAGGTACATGCCCTTGACTGGAATCGAACCTGGGACCCTTCAGTCCGCAGGCTGTCGCTCTATCCACTGAGCCAAACTGGTTAGGGCAGAATGCAACTTTTTAAAGAGAGCTAACCTCTTTCAAGCTTTTTATTCCTAAAGTACTTCTTAAGTCAACAGTGTTCTTTATTTAAAGCATTATGTTTTATCACTTTTCATCCACATTGCAAATAATTAAGAAGATCCTTAGTCATAATAAACAAAAAATCATAAACAATGCTACTATGGTATATTAGTAGTCTATTGGAGTCTAGCAAATAGCCCCAATATGTAGTGGCTTAAAACAACAAACATTTATTATCTTCCATTTTCTGTGGGTCGGGAATCCAGGTGTGCCTCATCTCGTGTCTCTGACTCCAGGTCTCTCGCAGGACCGCAGTCACATTATCAGCAATGGCTGCAATCACCTCAAGGTTCTACTAGGGGAAGACCTAATTCCAAACACACTCAGAGCTGTGCAGAAGGCTGTAGGTTGCCCCTGGCTGTTAGATGGAGACATCGGTTCCTTGCCATGTGTGACTCTCCAAGGGCAGCTCAAAGCATGATAGTCGTACTCCCTCAAAGTGAGTGACCAAGACAGCAAAAGATCAAGGGAGGGCACCCCAGGATGCAATCTCTTGGTACCCTATTCATGTAAGTAGCACCCTGCCTCTTTTGCTTTATTATGTTATTTATAAGGGATTCATGAATTCTGGCCCACAGTCAAGGGAACAATGATGACACAAGGGGGCATGAATACCAAGAGGCAGGAGCCATTGGGGACCATCTTAGAGGCTGCCTACCGCATATGTCTAAAATATTGCTCCTGGATGAAAGGTCCCCAGACCCCCTCCAAAGCCATTAGATTGCCATATATCAATTTGTGAATATTTTAATGGCTTTGTCTTTAATAATCATTAAAAACATCATTTGGTTAACTTTGGTATTCTAATACAATGTGTGCATATTTCTAAATTTTGTTTGTTCTCCTAGTACAAGACATTTTAAATTGTATTTTTGAGATTTTTTAATAAATAAAGCCTGAGTTTTCAAGTGTTACTGATTGCCAGATATTTTCTTATACATTGAAAAAAAATGGAAATTCCTCAATCTTGTAAGCATGCCACCTCCTAGAGAGAGATCTTTTAATCTTTTAAGCTTAGGAGATACCAATTAGGTAATGAGGTCAATCAAAGGAATAAGCAAATCATCCTGAGTTTCAGTTTTAATTAGTAAAAATAATAATAATAATAATAAATAAAACACCCGATATTTAATTTGGCCCAAACCTTAGGTTTCAAGGCAAGAAATCATGAAAATAGCCTCTGGAGTGTCGATAATTTTATGTATCTTTTTTGGCCAGAAGCTCATCCAACATGACACGTCACAAAATTGCCATACAGTTCTTAAAATGCGATTCACGTTATTCATTTCATGCAAAGTTGGTAGAACATGCATGGCTTTTTCTTAACTCCCAATACAGTAACATCAGCCCTGAACATGCAACTCATATAAATCACCCTGGAGTACAAATGAGGCTGACTTTATATACTACAGTGTCTGCTGATGCTAAAGACAATCAGTCTCATCACTCTTGCATAGCTAATATCTTATATAACATTTCAAATGAATAATTTCAAGCCCAGTTGCATGGATATAATTTCTTAGCAATTTTTACTTATCTCTTAATGCTGGTCCTAGGTTTAATTGAGTGTCTAATAATTGCTCAATTTTGCTTTGTGGAAAGGTAGTCTGTGCTCATCTATTTGCATTAACGCCTAACATCTTTTGTTTTTGTGATTCAGTCAAGCCCCTTTAGCTGTTGATTAAACACATTGCTAATATTTCCACTGACATGTTTTCCTGGGCGTGTGTTTTAGTTTGGTGAATATTTATGAGCTCATCTGATCCGTGTTCATAATATTTAAAGATTGTTAAGAAAAATTATGTTGGCTGACAATGTTGTGACAAATGTGAACGTCAGTGGTAGAAAGGGAAAAAAAAAAACACATTTACCTTTGAAACGACAAACCTTGATAAATTTAAAAATCAGATGTGGTGATGAGGTTTATGAAGAAAAAAAGACTCCTAGGGGAAATAAAGGACAACAAATGCACCTACAGCACAAAGCTTAAAGCTTAAGTTGCTAGATCAGTAATAAGCAAGGCACGTAGAAAAATAACTTACTGCATGAGAATTGATCAAGATTGATGAAGAAAGTCACCAAGTGATTAAGGAAAAAATGTCACTGTATTAGAATTAAAATGTTACCCAGAAAATAGAATGAAATGGTGGGAGATTGGTTTATTAAGGCAAAAAGGGGAAATTAAAGAAATTCAAATCATGATAAATAAAGATGTACTGGAAGAATTAATTGGAACCAAGGTATAGTAGATGGAAATAAGCTATGATCGATAAAAGTTGTTTAAACTCATAAAATAGTATTTAGCTAGAAGCTTAGTATGACAATATAAAAGAACAAAAGAGAGTGCTAGTGAAATATGAGGCTAATGTTGCACACAGCTCCTTCATATTATCTTTACCACAGTTTACAGGAGATAAAAGTCATATTTCAGAGGTTCCTGCAGAGGAACATGAAATGTTAAAACAAAGGCAATTATATTCATGCTAAAACAGGTAGCAACACAATTAGAATGATTAAATGCTGGTAATGTTTGACTTAAAGAACTAAATTCTAACTCAATGAAGCTACAATGAGTCCAAAGTGGCCAGCTCTTAATGAAGTAGCTACCCTGTGATGATGGCATGCATTGGCCATGGTTGGAGCATTAAATATTGGTAGCAAATTAAGAATTTTATATCGTATGACTAAGCAGAGCTTCACTTTGGACTATCAAATCGGGCCTCTTAAATTATATTTATTAAATTTTAAAAAGTCAAATTACAATTGTGTTTCAGGTTTGTATGATGACTGCTGAAGTGTTCCCATTATGACTCAAGATATTTAGAAACTTGAAGGAGAAATATAGTTTGTGGCTAAGAGTATAATTTCTGGCATCAGACAAACCAACCTGTCTCTGGGACAAAAGAGTTGTGTAACCTTGGGAAAGTTATTTAACCTCTCAGAATAACCCTGAGTCTTGACCTGAAAATGAGGGTTACAATTGTAGCCAAATCTTACTGTGGTTGGAAGGATAAATGAGGGAATAAAAGTAAAACACTTAGCAAGTGTCTGGCACACAATAATGGGACTAAACTGAGGTGCTTCTTGAAATAATTACAACTGTAATGCAAATAAAGCATTTAGCACAGTATTTGGTTCAATGTATATTCTCTAATATGTTATTTATAAAAATAAGATTAGCTTTATTAAAATTTTATAATTATAGGAAATATAGAGATGAGGAAAATAGCTGTACACAAAACTGTCTGAAAATGTAAATTTTTGATGATATAAATAATGAATAAATGAATGAATAAAAGTGTCAAATATATAAAATTATTGAGTAAAAATTATAATGTATCACATGGAGCCACATTATCCAAAACCCCCGAATAGCCAACGGAATCTTGAAAAAGAAAAGCAAAGCTGGATTTCAAATTTTATTACAAAGCTCTAGTAATTAAAACAGTATGGTATTTACATAAAAATGAACACAAACAAAAGGGATAGTATAGAGAGCCAAGAAATAAACCACACATATGTGATCAATTAATTTATGACCAAAAAACCCAAGAATATACAATGGGGAAAGAACAGTCTCTTTAATAAATGGTGTTAGGAAAACTAGACCACCAGATACAAAAGAATGAAACTCAGTGAAGGAAGTCAGTCAGAGAAAGACAAATATCATATGATTTCACTACATGTGGAATGTAAAGAACAAAATAAAAGAACAAACAAGATTGAAACAGACTCATAGATACAGAAACAAACTGATGTTTGCCAGAGGGAAGGGACGTTGGAGGAGTAGGTGGAAAAGGTGAAGTGATTAAGAAGTACAAATCGGTAGTTACAAAATAGTCATGGGGATGCAAAGTACAGCATAGGAAATATAGCCAATAATATTGTAGTAACTATGTATGATGCCAGGTGGGTACTGGAAATATCGGGGGGAACACTTTGTAAAGCATATGATTGTCTAACCACTATACTGCACACCTGAAACATATAAAATAATACTGAATGTGAACTATAATTGAAAAATCAAATTAAAAAGAATGAAACTTGACCACTATCTTATACTATACAGAAAAATTAACCAAAATGGACTAAAAACTTGAATGTAAGCCCTGAAACCATAAAATTCTAGCAGAAAACATAGGTGGTACACTCCTTGATGTAGGTCCTGGCAATGATTTTTTTAAATCTGACACCAAAAGTAAAAACATCAAAAGCAAAACTATACAAGTGGGACTATAGCAAGCTCAAATGCTTCTTTCTGCACAGCAAAAGAAACAATCCATAAAATGAAAAGGCACCCTATTAAATGGGAGAAAATATTTCTAAATCTTATCCTATATAATAAAAGGCTAATATGCTAAGTGTCTGGTCATCCATTCAATCAATCAAAGTGCAATATACTAATGATATGCTAAGTCTGTCAACCGCTCGCTATGCTGCGCATTGACCACCGGGGGCAGACAGTCGACCAGTCGACTAGTTGCTATGACATAAATTGACCACCAGGAGGCAGACGTTCGGACTGTTAGATTAGCTTGCTGCTGGGGTTCAGCTGATTGGGACTGAGCAAAACAGGGTGGGACATGCCCTGGAGCTCTCCCGAAGCCCCTCTCCCTGGATGGCCCTGCCACTGATGGGCCCCCATAAGGGTGGGCCAGCCAGACCCCACCCGTGCACGAATTTGTGCACCAGGTCTCTAGTCTATATATAAAAGACTAATGTGCAAATTGTCCCTGTGGGAGTTCAACCAGGAGACTGGGAGTTCAATCACTCTCTATGATGTGTGCTGACCACCAGGGGGCAGCATGGAAGCAGGGGGCAGCCAGGAAAGGGAGGCCCCAGCTGGCAGCTGGGGAAGAGAGGCCCTGGCTGGCAGCCCGAAGGCGCTGGGAGGCCCTGATCATCCCTGATCACCAGCCAGGCCTAGGGACCCTACCCATGCATTAATTTTGTGCACCGAGCCTCTAGTATCTTTATAAAGGGCTAATATACAAAATATGTAAAGAACTCATATAACTTAGGAGTAAAAAAACAAACAATACAATTTAAAAAAGGTCAGAAAATCTGAATAGACATTTTTCTAAAGAAGATATACAGATGTCCAACTGGTACATAAAAAATGCTCAGCATCATTAATCATCAGGGAAATGTCAATCAAAACAACAATGAGATATCATTTCACACCTCTTAGAATGACTATTATGAAACAGACTATAAATAACAAGTTTTGATAAGGATGTGGAGAAAATGGAACCCTTGTGCACTGTTGGTAGGGATGCAAATTGGTGCAGCCACTATGGAAAATAGTGTGGAGGCTCCTCAAAAATTAAAAATAGAATTACCATATGATCCAGCAATTACACTTTTGATGTTTATTCAGAGGAAACAAGAACACTAACTTGAAAAGGTATATGCATCCTCATGTATATTGCAGCAATGTTTTACAATAGACAAGACACGGAAACAACCTAAGTGTACATCAATAGATGAATGGGTAAAAATTATGGTATACTGTACATGTACAATAGAATATTATTCAAGCGTTAAAAATAATGAAATCTTGCCATTTGCAACAACATGGGTGGACCTCGAAGGCATTATGCTAAGTGAAATAAATCAGATAGAAAAAGACAAATACCAGGTAATCTCTCATATGTGGCATAAAAAGAAAAACAAGTTCAAAGACACAGAGAATAAGTGGTGGCCAGAGGTGGGGTGTGGTGGGTGGGAGAAATGAGTAAAGGGGGTCAAAAGGTAAAAAGAAAAATTTTTGAAAAAAATTAAATAGTGAATATCATACCAAAATTTGCACAGATATACTGCTCTGATCCAAAAATCATTTAAAATGAGGAATGTAAAGTCCATAAAAATAAATATTTGTGTCAATCAAATGGAATTAAATTTTTTGAAAGTATAAGTGGGATATTGAATTTAAAAAAAAGAAATGGGGAAGATCTTTATGCTATTCAGTCTTTCCATCTAAAAATATTAGACTACAGTAATCTTCATTGATTACTATTTTAAGCACATTTTATAACATATTCATATAATCTTGTATATATCTTTTAAATATTATTTCTTGATATTGACTTTGTTGCAATTTTTAATATGGCCACTATTTTTTATTTTCCAATTGGTTAATTTGGTACATAAAAATATCAGTAATTTTTTGTATATTGTATCAATCTAATTTCTGAATGGTTGCAGACGCTTTACTGGATTTTTAGTTGCTTTTCTTGTTTATTTTTATTTCCATGTTAACCAACATATGTTCTGTTAAGAACGACAGTTTTGTTCCTTCATTTTTGTGATGAATATCATGCGTTGTTCAATATCCATTTGAACCCTCTTTTAACTGCAGAGAATGAAAGCTGTAAACTATATTTCCCAAAGTGTCTTACAGCTCAGATTCTGGATATGATTTAGGTTCAGTAAATCCCATTCATTCAAATACCACTTTAATTTGGAAATAAGTTATATATATAGAGAGGCAAATGCAAGTCATCCATTTTTCTGGCACATATTGTAGCCAACAGATTATGATTATGCAGTCACTATCTAGTTTGGTAGCTTTCTTATTGACAGACAACTTCCTGAGCTTCCTCATGACAGAGGCTCTTTTGGTGTCCCAGTTCTTTAAACTGGTTTTAGGAATTATTCCTGGTGGATTCTGTTTCTTCAGCTTTCCCAATGATTAATGAATACCTCTTTGATTTCTATTGTTTGAAACTAATAAAATCTGACCAATATGCTTTGCAATATTTAAAATGGATAAATTTTCTTGTCTTATTGCAATAGATAGCAATGCAAGAATGATGTTGAAGTACTAACAGTAATAATAGATATCTTCATCTTTTTTTCCTGATTTATGTTTAAGTGCATTATACTTAACTACTAAGAATAATGCTTGATGTGGCTTTATATGGAACAAGTTATGGAACTCCCTTTATAATTTAAAAAGAAAGGGCTATTAATTTAATATAAAAAATGTGGCTTGAGATTTATTAAATGTCCAATATTATAAAGAGGTAATATGCAAATTGACCATCACTCCAACACACAAGATGGCCACCCCCATGTGGACACAAGATGACCACCACAAGATGGCCAGCAGGGAAGGGCAGTTGGGGGCAATCAGGCTGACAGGGGACGGCAGTTAGGGGTGACCAGGCCTGCAGGGAAGGGCAGTTTGGGGTGACCAGGCCAGCAGGGGAGGGCAGTTAGAGGCAACCAGGCTGGCAAGGGAGGACAGTTAGGGGTCTCCAGGCTGACAAGGGAAGGAAGTTAGGGGTGACCGGGTCAGCAGGGGAGGGCAGTTGGGAGCAATTGGACTGGCAGGAGAGCAGTTAGGCATCAATCAGGCTGGCAGGGGAATGGTTAGGGGGTGATCAGGCTGGCAGGCAGAAGCGGTTAGGGACAATCAGGCAGGCAGGCAGGTGAGCAGTTGGGAGCTAGCAGTCCTGGATTATGAGAGGGATGTCCGACTGCCCATTTAGGCCCGATCTCAGTGGGGTCCCTCAAGGGGTGCCAGATTCGAGAGGGTGCAGGCTGGGCTGAGGGACACACACCCCCCGTGCACGAATTTTGTGCACTGGTCCTCTAGTTTTTATATATCTATTCAAATATGAAGCAATGTATTCTTTTTCTTTAATTTGTACATACAGGATGAGGCAAAAGTAAGTTTACAGTTGTTTATATGAAAAATAATATAATAATTAATAAAAAATAATAAAAGAATAAACTGTTTTATGTACTCACAACTGTAAACCTACTTTTGCCCAGCTCTGTATAGATTTCCTAATGTTAGGCCTTTTTTTTTTTTAAACCTCACCTAAAGATATGCTTTTATTGATTTTAGAGAAAGAGGAAGGGAGAGAGACAGGAAAAAGAATCAATGTGAGGAACATTAATTGGTTGTCTCCTGTATTTGCTTCCACAAGGTATTGAACACGTAACACGGATATGTGCCCTAACTGGGAATCTAATCCGGAACCGTTGGTGCACAAGACAATTCTCCAATCAACTGAGCCACACTGGCTGGAGCTTAGGCCATTTTTGAAGTTTGGGGATAGATGTTAACTGTATATTTATATACGTTAAATGTAGAGCTTCATTTTACTTATTTTATAATTTGTAATTAAAAGTTGTACAACATATGATATTTAAAATTTTCGTTTTTCTGAGAGAAAAGAAACTTTTTTTTTTAAATTTCTGGAGATAGGACAGCACTAAGAATGATATAGAGCTTTGATACCTACATAAGGTCAAATAAGTGTCTAAAATTTGATCCTGAAACACCAATTCAAAAGAACATATGCACTTCTATGTCCATAGAAACATTATTTACAATAGCTAAGATTTGGAAATAGTCCAAGAACCCATCAGTAGATGAGTGTATAAAAAAGCTGGTACATTTACACAATGGAATACTACACAGCCATAAAAAAGAAGGGCATCTTAACCTTTTGTAGCAGCATGGATGGATCTGAAGACTATTATGCTAAGTGACATAAAGAAACAGTAAGACAGAGAGAGACAAATACCATATGCTCTCACTTATATGTGGAATCTGATGAACAAAATTAACTGAAGAACAAAATTAAAAAAAAGGGGCATGGATACATGGAACAGTCTTCCAGTTGTCAGAGAGGAGGGGGAGGGGAACTGGATGAAAGCAGGTGAAGGGATTAGCCAAAGAACATATGTGTATAACCCATGGGCACACAAGAGTGTGGTGATGGCCAGAGGGAAGCAAGGGGTGGGCGGGGCTGGATGGAGGGTGACAAAGTGGGGGGAAAATGGGACATATGTAATAGTGTCAACAATAAAAATAAAGGGGAAAAGAATAAATAAGAAAAATTAAAGTATAGATGCTTGTCTCGTTATAAAAATTTCTGATCTTGAGGTAATCATATGGTTCTTGAATTTTTCCATCTAAATTATTTTGCTTAGCATTATGTTCTCAAGATCCTTTCACATTGTCACAAATGGCGGTATTTCATCTTTTCTTATGGCTGAGTAAGTGTTCTATTACATATCTGTACCATATCATTTTTGCCCAATCATCTATAGAAGGACATTTCAGTTGTTTCCATGCCTTGGCCACTATGTATAATGCTACAATGAACATAGGGGTGCATATATCATTATGAAAACTCATAGACACAGATAATCATATGGTGGTTATTATAGGGAAAAGATTGTGGGGAGAAGGTAGTAAAGGGTAAAGGGATTTGAATAAATGATGACAAAAAGATATTTGACTCTGAGTAGTGAATACACAATGCAATATACAGATGGCATATTATGAAATTGTACACTTGAAACCTATATAATTTTATTAACCAATGTTGTTATAATAAACTCACTTTAAAAAAATTTATATTCATGTGTACTTTGTCCTGAGGTCTTCTACTTAAATTGTATATTTGTAGACATATTTTGTGTATTAGATATCTTAGTATTAACATCTCAATGAAACTCTGACAGCTTAGATCAAAGGTAGACCAAAAAAAAATTTAAGTGCCAGATAATAAATATTTTTTAGCACTGTTGGCAGTATGGTCTCTGTTGCAACTTTTCAATTCTTCCATTGTAGTGTGAAAGCAACCATAGATGATGTATAAGCAAATAAATATGGCTATATTTCAATCAACCTTCATTTAAAAAACAGGCAATGGGCTGGATTTGGCTGGCAGATTATACTTTGTCAAACCCTAGTCTAAATATTTGTTCAACTTCTAACATAAATAAAATAAAATATTAGACCAAACAGGCTATAAAAATGTGTACCTGTTAGCAAAACAATGCCAATTGCATTTACTGTTTCAAAATCATATGCTTCAGTGAAGTAATCCTTGGCTAAGAAAAAGTCATACGTATACAGATGCTATTACTTACAACAAAGATCAATACAATAAAGTAAAAATAGGTTTTATTGTGCTACAACTTCTGACAACATTAACTTTAGCTTTTAAAGAAAATATGTTTGTGCTTGTAGTATTTAGTCAAAATCTGGGTAGCAACAATCTATATATATAAAAGCCTAAGTGACCATTGCAATCAAACGCCGACCGAAGAGGCTGCATGGGGGGACTAGACCGGCAGGGGAGTTAGTGAGGGGCGACCAAATGACTGAGCAGTAGGCTGCGTGGGGCGACCAGGCCCACGGGGGGGGGGGGCAGTTGGGGGTCACCAGGCTGGCAGAGGGGGGCAGTGAGGGGCAACCAGGTCAGCAGGGGGGGCAGTGGGAGACCAGGCTGGCGGGGGGGGCAGTTAGGGGCCATCAGGTTGGTGGGGGGGCAGTTGGGGGTGACCAGGCCGGCAG
>NW_005871061.1:3299129-3336486 GCF_000147115.1 Myotis lucifugus
GGGGGGTGTTGTCTTTATACAAAAAAAGAGGGGGGGGGGGTCTCGCAACCCCCCCACCCCACCAGGGGGGGGGTGTGTGTTGCTGCCTTCACTCTAAAAAGAGAAGCCACCCAGCCCACCAAAAAAAAAGAAGAGGCCCACAAGAGCCCGCCGGGGGGGGGCGCTTTTAGGGGCCCTCAGCTTCGGGGGGGGGCAGTTGGGGGTGACCAGGCCGGCAGGCAGAGGCAGTTAAGGGTGACCAGGCTGGCAGGGGGGCCAGTAGGGGTGATCAGGCAGGCAAACAGGTGAGCAGTTAGGAGCCAGCAGTTCCAGATTGTGAGAGGGATGTCCAACTGCCGGTTTAGGCCCAATCCTCCCAGCAGTCTGACATCCCCTGAGGGGTCCGGGATTGGAGAGGGTGCAGGCTGGGCTGAGGGCCCCCCCAACCCCATGCATGAATTTCTACTAAACAATAATAAAGAAAGTACTAAATAATAATAAAGAAATATTTAGTATTTCTTGCCAATATGTTAGAGCTGCCCTTTTATTTTGAGGAATTGACTTCATAAGAAAGTAAGAAAAGATAGAAAAAATTAGGGTACAAAACAAAGAGTGCCTATTTTTATTGTTCTGCTGTCTATATTGATAAATATCCAGCCTCAGAGAAAAGGACAATAATAGTATAACAATCAATAAACAGACAAATTTTTCTCCCTTGTCATTATACCTCAACTACTAAGAGGAATGTTGAACTTTCCAACCTTAATTGTGGATCTGCCTATTCTCCATTTCTATCACTTTTGTTCTATGTATATTAAAATCCTATTATTATAAAAATACACATTGAGGGTTTTATGTCTCCTTGATCAATTACTCTCTTAATTCCTATGAAATGTCTATCTCTATCCCTGGTAGTGTTCCTTGTTCTAAAATATTCTTTGTTTGATCCTATATAATAAAGAGATAATATTATGCAAATTAACCCTCACACCCTCACAAGATGGCTGCCTATGACCAGGCCGGCAAGGGAATTAGTGAGGGACAACCAAACAACTGAATAAGCAGGCTGAATTGGGGCAACCAGGCCGGCAGGAGGGACAGTTGGGGACAACCAGGCCAGCGGGGGTGGGCAGTTAGGGGCAACCAGGCTGGCAGAGGGGGGCAGTTGAGGGTGACAAGGCCAGCGGGAGGGCAGTTGGGGGCGATTAGGTAGGCAGGAAGGTGAGCAGTTAGGAGCCAGCGGTCCTGGTTTGTGAGAGGGTGCAGACTGGGCTGAGGGCCACCCCCTCTCCCCGTGCACGAATTTCTTGCACCAGGCCTCTAGTATTAGTATAATATTCTGGTGTTCTATCAGTGTTTACATAATATATATTTTTCTATTCTTTTATTTTAACCTCTGTTATTACATTTAAAGTGAATTTTCTATAGACAGCTATAAGTAGGTCTTGGAATTTTTATCTAATCCTATCTAATAATAGACAAACATGGTAATTGACCGTACCTTTGCTACACTTCCCATTGGCTAATCAGGGTGATATGCAAATTAACTGCCAACAAAGATGGTGGTTAATTTGCATACATAGGCGCAATGCTGGGAGGGGAAAGGGGAAGGACAGAAGAAGCCGCCTGCCGCTGATGGTGATCGGAAACCCGTCTTTGCCCTGCCCCCCGGCCTGTGATCAGAGAACCAGGGTCGCCTTTGCCCGCCCCCCGGCCGGTGATCAGAGAAGCTAGGCAGGGCAGGGAAGAAGCGGCTGCCAGCGACTGCCTCTTCTCTGCCCCCCCCCCCCCACCGTTGATCGGTGATCGGAGAAGCCGGGCGGGGTAGGCCGGTGTTTGGAGAAGTACCTGTATTTTTTTTTTCAAAGTACCTGTATTTTTAATAATTTCTTGACATGGTAAAAGAATTTTACATTATGATCCAAGGGTGGTGGGGTGAGGAGAAGGAGCAGCAGAACAATCCAACAAACAAAAAGGGAAACAGAAATGCATGGTGGAAGGGATTTGAAGGGTGGGTAGGGGAATTGCCCAACTAAAATGCAATTGGTTTGTTACTGAGTACTATTCATGGGAAGACAGCATCCTGACTCCTTCTCTATACAGCATATTGGGAGTAAAAATGATGCATCCAGGTGGAAATATGATTAGGGGTTGGAAGACAGACAGGGAACGAAGAAGTCAGAAATAGACACTGAGAGTCACTGGCTGGCTGGCTGCAAATACTGACTCTCCAGTAGTGATAGAATAAGAAAGTGGGGGATATCTCTGGAAGATTCAAGAGATAGGGGACAACTCTTCTATGATTTTGACTTGCACAGCAGATTTCCACATACACACGTGTACACGCCTATGTTTCCATGCACACACATATACACATAACTGACTGCCCTCCCTGGAAGCACAGAAGAAGAAGAAGCCACCATTAGAAGAAGCTGTCCACCTTTGGTCCAGGCACCAGCGCCTGCGGCTGGCTGCAGCCCAGGAGACGGACAAGCCACCCGCCCGAGGTCCCAGGCTGCAGCTACCTGGAGAAGCTGCCAGCCCTGTGGTCCAGGGCGCCAGCGCCTGTGGCCAGGGAAATAGGCTCCCTCTTCTCCTACTGCAGTCATTACTTCAATATTCCCCTTCTGAATTTCTCTCCTGTGCTGCAACCCAACTCCACTTTTCATCGGAAGGATACGGAACAGAGAGAGCAGTGTTAAAAGCTTACATTTTTAAGCCGGTAAGGTTGGTACTTAAACATATAAATGGAAAACTAGAGTCCTTAAGGTAACAAAGGTTACAAAAGACAGGGACAGCACATGACCTATTATATCCAGCAATCCATATGGGGACTGCAAACTTTGCAATGATGACAATTACTGAAGATATGAATCAACTAAAATAGTTGACAGGGACAATCCTTCTATCTTTGAAAATATCTACATCAAATCTGTTTAGATTTTCATCTGCATAATATAACACATTCTGACAAGACCACCACCACCACCAATGTGGTCAGTATAGTGCCGATAAATGTTTAATAACTGAGGGACCCACCCCCCTGAGTGCACCAATTTTTGTGCACCGGACTACTAGTCTTTAAATGTGTCTATTAGTTAGCATTTTAAACCATTTATATTATTGGTTTGGTTAAGTTTAAATCTATCGTCTTGGTATTATTTTTTATTTATCCCATTTTTTGTTTCCTTTTTGTTGTAATATCTTATTGTGCATAACTCAAGATTTAAAAAAAATAATTCCATTTTATCTCCTTTATTTGCTTAATACTTATACCTCTTTGATTTAAAATTTTAGTGGTTGCAATAGCATGTGAAAAATTCATCTTTATTTTACCTTATTATATCTTCAAATTCTATCATTCTTAAATTCTTGTATTTCAATAATTATCAAAGTACTCGCCTTTTTTTCTTTTCCATGTACCACATAAAAACCACTCATATCTCAATTACTAAGCACATACCATGTGCTATTTTCTTTATATCCTCGATTTAATGTCAAAATAATTGCAAGTACCAGCATCAAAACATAATTTGTATGTTACAATGAGAAATAATTTTTAGAATCTGGAAGAGCTGAACTGCAGTTCAGAATTTTGCTGGGTTGGCTGGGTAGTCTTCTGGTTTTAGCTAGACTTGCTCACATAGGTGAGAGTGGACTGGTTGTTACGTGATTTAGGATGGCCTCAACTAGAAAAACTGGTGTGATTCTGTGTCTTTCAAGCTCCAGCAGGTTAACTTGGGCATATTCTCATAGTAATGGCAGAATGAAGAGTAAACAAGTCCAATTAAACAGCGCTTTCAGGTTGATGTTTGTATTACAGTTTGATAACATCTCATTGGCCAAAGATAATCATAACTCCAAGCCCAGTGTTAGAGTGACAGGAACTACAAATTGACAAGTAGATACTAAAAAAATAAAATAAAATAAGGCAAAAAAATAAATTTCTTTTTTTAAATTTTTTGATTTTTTTATCATTATGTCCCCTTCCCCCCCCCCCCCCGCCACTGACCCCCTTCAGTCCACCCCCGCCCCCCGCCCCAGGTCTTCAGCATCCTATTGTCTGTGTCCATGTGCCATGCATATATGCATACAAGGTCTTTGGTTGATTATCTTTCACCCATTCACCCTCCCCCATCTTCCCTCTGAGATTGCGCACTCTGTTCCATGCTTCCATGTCTCTGGATCCACTCCATTCTTCAGTTTATTTTGTTACTTAGATTTCACATATGAGTGAGATCAGGTGATACTTGTCTTTCTCTGACTGACTGACTTATTTCACTTAGCATGATACTCTCCAGGTCCCTCCATGCTGTCTCAAAGGGTAAGAGATTCTTCTTTCTTACTGCTGCATAGTATTCTATGGTATAAATGTACCATAACTTTTGTATCCACTCATCTACTGATGGGCACTTGGACTGTTTCCAGATCTTAGCTATTGAAAATTGTACTGCTATGAACATATGGGTGCATACATTCTTTCACACTAAATGTCAGTACTAGGGACACAAAGGGAAATAAAATTCCATCATTGTCCTCAGGAGTAGGGCTCAGTGTTTACAGAGTGAGAAAGGCAAACATGTAAACAAATAAATGCAGTCACATTTAAAGATGTTTAAATAAAATCCATACATGGAACAGCAGCTGGTACAAAGATTCTCAATGGGAGGAGAGAGGGGAAAAATGGATATGAGGAAAATCTTCATAGAAGTAATGCTTGATATAAGTTTCAAAAAGAAGTAGGAGTTATAACATGAGAACATCTTGTTCTGGCATTTTGAACCAGCTCAGAAGGCTATCTAGAATTTAATCATTAAAGTAATTGTTCCACAGACCACTGATAAGAATAAAAGTGAAAGAAAAGTAAAATACTATCTAACTCTTAACATTTTTGTAATGGTCTCAAATAAAATTATGACAAATATTGACTGTTATTTTTAATAAAAACAAATATAATTTTTATATTTATTTTACAGAAATATGCTCAGATATCCTAGTAGCAAATTTATTTTTTATGTTTTTTTGGTGCACTTATGGAGTTCTAGGATTCAGAAATAACTATTATAATATGTACATCTGCTATTTTTCTTTCATTCTCAAATCCAAGAAGTACTGAAAATGTCAAATGAATTGATGGGAAATGAAAATAAGAAACTATTTTTGGCTAGAATATGAGGTTAGTTTTTAAAATGAAGAGATTCATATGATAATTAATTCTTTGAAATATATAAAGTTTTAGATAATACTTAGCAAATATAGTTAAGTTAGAGGAGCATAACTGTTTATTGAAAACTCATTTAACCCTAGATTTATAGATTCACATATTTTCAATTTTAAAGAGCCCTTCTCAATCCCTCAACTAATTTCCTATATCTCTTGACCACCATCAAATTGCTAATATTTTTATGTAAATAATAAATGTAACAGACTACCTTAAGAAACTGACAGGAAAAATTATTACTCTCACTGTTGCAAATCAAAATGGAATGTAATTAGTCTGCTACCATTTAATAGCCAAGTCTACTCCTTGCCATCAGAAAACAAGGAGTTATTGCTGGGGGTAACCAATTTGAGGAATATTTTACCAAAAAATGACTAGAAATTCTAGAATAAGACAGTAGAAGACCAAAATCTGAACCTAAAAGTTGAAACTTATTTACCGCCTGCATATTAACTGAATCTCATTGAATGAATGAATGTTGAATCTTTTGCCTTATTGTATTACCTTATTTAATGGTTTAATGTATATGCCATTTCACTCTAACACAATTGTAAATTCACCAAGTGTAGGAACCATGCGCTCTACATATTTTTCTTTTTTTTTGTTTTAAATGGAAGTCAATAGAAACAGTCATATTTAATACAATTTAGAAAAAAATAAAACAAATTAATCCAAGATATCCGCACCTTAACTTCTCTTCTGCATATTATTATTTTCTAACCCTTCCCCAATAAGATCTTTTACATAATTGAAACAATTTGGTATACCTAATTGTATACTTTAAAAACTTAATATAGTATACATATTTCCATGTTTTAAGTTTTAATAGTGGCACAATACATGAATTTATTGGCTGATCACCATGTATCTTTATCCCATTGTTTCACACATAGAATGTCCCCAGCTGTTTTCTCTCACACATAATGCTATCATGAACATTTTTATTTATATAGTTTATGCCATACTATAAAATATCAGTTTAGGATGTATTTCTATAACAAATGTTGCTTGATTAAAGGGAATACATGCCTTTACTGGCCTTACTATATAGAGAGAGAGTATCATCCCATACACCGAAAGGTGGTGGGCTTGATTCCCTGGTCAGGGCACATACTCAGGTTGTGGTTAGATCCCTGGTCAGGGTGCACAGGGAAATAACCAATCGATATTTCTCTTTCACATGGATGTTTCTCTTTCTCTCCCTTCCTCTCTCTAAAATCAATTTTTTAAAAAACATATCCTTAGGTGATGATAAAAAAAATGTCAATGATGATAGTTAAGTTTTTAGTTTAGGTAACTAGGAAGATGGTGGTATTATTTACAGAGACAGGAAGGAGCAGAGGAGGAGCAGAGAGGTGCATAATTCATAAGCTTGTTTTTCCACATTATGTCCTAAACTGGGAGTAAGTTCCCCTTGTGCTGTCTTTAAGGATCACTCCAACATAGTTGTAGAGATTCCACTTGGGGAGGCACATGAAATTAAAGAACCATACAAAGTCACCCCAAAAGCTTATAAACAGTGTATGGAATGTATATGTATATGTATATGTATATGTATATGTATATGTATATGTATATATACTGTATATTTATATATGTGCACATACACATATGTGGTATATGATTTATGTGTCTACATATACATAGTATATAGAAATCATGAAATGATATGCAGCCACTAAGAAGGTTAAATTAGATCTATATGTACAGATGAGAAAAGACATTTAGTGAAAAAAATCAAAGCTTATTACAGTGTGTAGAGAATAGTAATTTTTCCATAAATGAAAAAGGAATTGCATAATATGCCTTTAAACTAGGATGTCTGTATATTTATGTGTTTACTGTAATCTGTGCAAGAATGTACAAAAAATTGTAAGAGTATTCACATTTGGAGACCAGGTCTAGAAGGAGGGAGGCTTTTATTTTTACTATATCTGTACGTTTTAACTTTTGTGTAAATGAGCATAGAGTATGTTGTAAATGTCCCAAATGGTAAAATAATGAGATTTTTGTTTGTTTGTGTCCAAGATATAAAAGTGAATCTAATTCAAGTTTTAAAATTGTAATAGGTGACAAATTACTTGAGACAGAAATTGAGTGCCATTACTAAGTTAAAAGAAGCTACCATACATGAGTGCCCTACAACCTGGTGTATGAAATACATGGATTTACAAAATTGTTATAATGCCGAATTAGGCTTTGTTTCACAATGAATTTACCAAAGAGTCAGTCAAAGAACCATGATACATTACATTGAATTATTTTCTTTCTAATAATTCAATTTATGTGCAACACCAAATCATAGATATCAACAATTTTAGTCATCCAAGGAACATGTCAATTGCATGAAATGATTCAACTAATAGGACATTTTGTATCCTCAGATGGATTTGCTCTGCAGTAATATATTTTACAGAAATATCATGTTTTGTAACAGCATTTGTATTTTGAGACTTATTTAATACTTTTAACAATGTTTTTTATTGTTGACAGTATTAACAGATTCCTCCCATTTCCCCCACTTTGGCCCCCTACATCCAGTCCCCACCCCAACCCAGCACTTCATTGCATTATTGTCTGTGTCCATGGGCCATGCATATATGCACATATGTTTTTTGATCACTTCCAGTCCTCCTCAATTCCTCCCCTCTGAGATATGACAGTCTGTTCCATGAATCTGTGCCTCTGGTCTTATTTTGTTCATCAGTTTATTTTGTTCATTACATTCTATGTATAAGTGAGATCATGTGATGTTTGCCTTTCTCTTACTGGCTTACTCCACTTAGCATAATAATCTCCAGGTCCATTCATGCTGTCACAAAGGGTAAGAGTTCTTTTTTATAGCGGCACTGCACAACATCCCATTGTGTAAATGAACCACAGCTTTTTTCATCCACTCATCTACTGATGGGCACTTGGGATGTTTCCATATCTTGGCAATTGTAAATAATGCTGCTATGAACATAGGAGTGCATATATAATTCCTGACTGGTGTTTCAGAACTCTTAGGATATGTTCCCAGAAGTGGGATCACTGGGTCAAATGGCAGTTCCATTTTTAATTTGTTGAGGAAACTCTTATTTTCCACAGTGGCTGCACCAGTCTGCATTCCCACCAGCAGTGTAATAGGGTTCCTTTTTCTCCATATCCTCAACAGCACTTGTTGTTTGTTGATGGTAGGTATCCTGACAGGTCTGAGGTAATTCCTCATTGTCATTTTAATTTACATCTCTGGATCTATTTTGTTTGTCAGTTTATTTTGTTCATTTGATTCCACATATAAGTGAAACAGACTGACACATCTCAGAGGGAAGGCGGGAGGTGGATGGGTAGGTGGGTAGAGTTTAAACAAATAACTTGTATGTATAAATGCAAAACCCATGGACACAGACGATAGTGTGGTGAAGACTTGAGAGGGATTTGGTAGGGTAGAGGGAGTCAATGGGGGAAAATAGGGATATCTGTAATATTTTCAACAATAAACATAATTTTTAAATGTATATAAAAAGAGCCCTTAAAGAATTCATGTATATCCCTTTTGCTGGTAGAATCAATTCTACTGCATTGTACAGTGGGGGTGATTCTGTGATTTCAATTTTTCCTATTATCAAAATTCTTCATAAATAGGAGTTGAGGGGATTTAATACGTCGTCTGGATCAAGCAACTGCATCCGTTTATTACCACATCCCTTCACGTATTCACTATATCATCAAACTGAGTCAAAATGTGACAGATTGGTGAAGATGGACAGGGCCAGGTGAAAATGGACTGAGGGCATATGTAACTGAGAGGAAAATAAATTGGGTTTCTCACACCCACAGAGCTATAAATCATGAAGAAAAATCCAAAAAGAGTCTGTGAGTTACTTTTTCCTTTTTATCTCTGGAAAGTTGGAAAATCAAATATTTTCTTGCCAGTTCATTTGGATTTTCTTGTACAATGAGAAAGTATGCAAGTCTTTCCAGCATAGACATAAAGGTACAGCTGTTTGACCCTTTATCCATTGTGTGGGTTCACTTTCCCAATCTTTCATTAAGTATTGGCAGTAGCAGTCTAGCCTTAGTTATAAGAGATAATGAATAAAACCATCACTATCAGCTGTTACCACGTTAGGCAGTTCCTGCTGGCTCTCTAGAAATGGGTAGTGGTGAAGTTTGAGCTCCCTGGCTTTCTCTATTTTCATTCTGTCTCCAAGTCTTAGTTGGCTAGGCTTCCTTTCTTCTGGACACATCTCCTATTGAGTGGAAATGTGAGAGAGAAATTCCTTCCCCTGAGGGCTTATCCTAGAGTATCATTGCTATTAAGTGCCACCTGAGGCAATATACAAGGTGTGGCTGGCAGATTCTAAAATGTCCACACCAAGATCCCTGCCTTTGTGTAATCCCCTCTTTTTTTAATGTGAATGGGATCTGTGATTTGCTTCTGAGACACTGAATATGGCAAATGTGGTGGGCTGTCACTTCCATAAATAAATTACGTGACATGACCCCCATCTTGCTAGTAGACTTGTTCTGTCTTACTGGCTTTGGAGAGGTAAGCGTCCAGGAAGTAAGTGGCCATGCTGGCGATTCCCATGGGTCAAAAAACGGCAGGTGGGCTCTGGGAGCTCTGGAAAGCCTCCAGCAAGAAAGTGAAAGCTTCAGTCCTGAAGTAGCAAGAATAAGAATTCTGTCAGCAACCAGAGTGAGCATCCAAGCGATCTTTTTCCCTGATGAGGCTGCAGCCCTAGTTGCCACCTGGACTGCCACCTATGAGACTCTGAAGCAGAGAATCCAGCTAACGCTGTGCCGAGACTTCTGACCGCTAGACACTGTGAGATAAGTGTGTTGTTTTAAGCCACTAAGTGTGGTGATTTGATTTGCAACAATAGAAAACTAATACCCAAAAGTTTCTGAAAGATAATAAAATGCACCAGTAGTCTATTACTCAGTTATATGATATTGTGGTCTCATCAGGAAGTTCTGCCAACTGAATGACTTTTTTAAACACCTGAGATTGGTCTAACACAAAGGAATAGCCAGTGTCTTCTCTAGCATTCTGGGGAGCCTTGCAATCTAAGATAAGAAGTTCATTAGTAAATTAATCAGTGCTTTATGGAGATTAGGTGGAGGAGTATAAAGGGGCAGCATGCTGATTCTTGGATAATTCTACTATGCTTCTAGTCACTCCCTATCAGCCCTCTTCTTTTGTGTCTATGATCGTGCTTGATTTGGTTTTTCTGTGTTTACTCATCTCCAACCTTGCTCTCTAACTAATGTTCTCCAAAGTAGGTAGATTTTTAAATGGATATAGCCAGATATTCAAGTCACATGGAAAGGACAACATAATTTATATATTTTTTCTGTTCCTAGTCATTTAACTGCCTCAATCTGAAACAACATTTTGTTGTTTCATAAGCAGGGAGATTATGAGACTCTCATTCAGTATAAATGAATAGGAAGAACTGAATGAGTGTGTTTGAAGAGTCCTCAGGCTTACTGTTTCAGCAATCTTATGACTAAAAGCAAGTATAAGATCATTGATCTGACCAGAGTCCCAGAAAAAGTGAAAGCTAAGATTAAATCACATTTCTTTATAGGAGAATTAATCAGCCTTAAAAACACAAGAAAAAGTAACAAAGTTATTTTGGTCACATTATGTATATTATGTAGCATGTGGATTATATAAGTCTGTCCTTTTGAGATCTTTTCAGTATTTTGTGGGATTAATTAATGTTTTCTAGTACCTCTGAGAGAGGATTCTGAGTACTTCTGAGAATCAGACCAGTCAAACACAGATAAGTAACTTAAAAATTAAATTAATTACTTAAATCCCAAATGGGATCTCAAAAATCCCAATTCTGTGTTGACATCCAGCCACCAAAAAATCAACTGGATCCCCTTGCTTAATTAAAAAACAAAAAAGATTTACAAAGAGCTTCATTTTGAAATTTTATGAACACAAAATATGTCTTCTCTGAATAAAATTTTCATTTGAGACTATATTTTTTCAAATACATGAATAGGGACTATAGACAAAACTGCATAATATTTTATTTCTTACCTTCAATTCTGACAAATTACCAAACATATGAAAAAAATAACCAAATACTCACTGAGTCAAAATTGGTATAAGGAATTCAGCTAGGTTTCCTAAGGTATATTCCTCAAATACTGGAGTTTGTGAGATATTAAGGATTATAACTTGAACAAAATAATTCTGGTAATAGTTTTACTCTCAAAAGAAAGCATTTTAGGAAAATAATATAGCCACTTTGGTAAATAGTTTGGCAGCTCTTCAAAAAGTTAAAAATGGCATTACCATATGACCCCCAAATCCTACCGCTAGGTATATACCTAAGAGAATTGAAAATACATGTTCACACAAAAACCAGTACATGAATGTTAAGAACAGCATTATTCAAAATAGTTAAAATATGAAAATAATTCTTATGTTCATCCACTGATAAATATATAAACAAAATATGGTATAAACATACAATGGAAAATTATTTAGCAATAAAAAATAGTGAGATGTGAATACATTTTACAACATGGAAGTGCCTTGAAAACATTATTCTAAGTAAAAGAAACCAGAAACAAAAGGTCACATATTTCATTGATATGAAATGCATAGAATGGGCAAATATGTAGAGAAAGAAAGTAGATTAGTGGTTGCCTAAGGCTGGACTCTGAAGAGCAGGGGGAGTAGGGAACTGCTAATGAGTAGGAGGCTTCCTTTTGGGTGATGGAAATGTCTGAAATTAGATAGTGATGATGGTTTCACAACTTTATGAATATACTCAAAACACCGAACTGTACACTTTAAATGAGTAAATTTTATGGTATGTGGATATTTCTATAAAGTTATTATTTAAAAATTAGATTTTAATATGAAGAAAAATATTTTTTCTTAAAGATTTTTTATTGATTGTTATATATATAGAGAAACATTAATCGGCTGCCTCTTACACGCCCCCTCCCTGGGATTGAGCCCACAACCCAGGCATGTGCCCTGACCAAGAATCAAACCAGTAACCTTTCAGTGTACAGGATGACTCTCAACCAAGTGAGCCACACCAGCCAAGGTGAAAGAAAAATCTTTTAATGCTTATGTAACTGCTAATAGCAGTAATAGGTATACAATCATATGTTCTTGAGACGTAATCTATATTTATAAAAGGCTAATATGCTGTGTCCGACCATCTGACCGGTCATTATGATGGGCACTGACCACCAGGGGGCAGACGCTCAATGCAGGAGCTGCCAAGCTGCAGTGACTTAGCAGCGGTGGTTCACAGGTGATGCATCCCAAAACCAGAGATAGAGGAGCCCAATTCCTTGTGGGGTCACCTTTGGCCATGGGTTATGTTGTTTCTGGGGCTCTGTCGGCCCCGAATCTGGTTTACTCCACACTTGCATTTGTGTTCCATACCCTGTATGACAGAAACTTTGCAGAATGCCCTCTCGCACTCTGGGACCCTTTGGGGGATGTCGGAGAGCTGGTTTCAGCCGGATCCCCGCAGGCCAGACCCCACCTGTTGGAGGGACCCTGCTCACTCCACAGACGCTGGGGAGGGACTGCAAGAAGTTGGCTCCAGGGCGTGTCCAGCCTGTCTTGCCCAGTCCTGCCCTCCCCCCGCCCTGCCACCAGCCACCAGCCACCTTCTAATTAATTTACTTTTAATGTGCACGAATTTGTGCACTGGGTCACTAGTATGATATAAAAGAATAGTAGGATAGCCTGTGAATTTAAAAAGAGGAAACGTGAAAGACATACTGATTATCTAGATTTATCTTATAATTTCAATATATTAGTAATTTTTGAGTTTTTAATATTATAAACTATTTTTTAAATGTATCCAATGTTTCATAAAGTTTTTTTAAAGCATAGAAGCCCAATTTTGGCCTTTTCTTTCCAAGTATCTATAAAAGTATATTTACTGTCTACTTTAAATGAAGTGCGTGTTATAGTCTACTAAAGGCCCAATGCACAAAATTCATGCAAGGGGCTCAGATCCTCGCAGCCCTGGCTGCCTCAGCAGGCCCTCTCAACCCCTCGCAGCCCCTGCCGGCCCTTGCAGCCCCAGCTTCATCAGAAAGGTCGTCCAGATGGTCGTTCTGCTGTTCAGTCTAATTAGCATATTAGCTCTTTATTATATAGGATGAGCTTCTGTTGGTATTTCATCAATTTATGAAAAATAGTTTATGGACAAAAAAATTTTCTAAAGAAAAGTCTTTTCAATCCAAGTCTTAGCAGCTGGGCAGGAGTAAAGAAATAAAAGAGTAGGTAGTTCCAAAACAGAAAATTGGCAGTACTTTATTGTAGTATGAATTTAGGAAATGTTTGTAAAGTAAATCAGGAGGAATCAGCAAAAATGACCATTTCAAACCTACACTGTTTGTTGCAATTTATCTTGCATAATCCTGAGATATACTAGCATTTAGAGCAGTGATGGTGAACCTATGACACGCGTGTCAGAGGTGACACGCGAACTCATTTTTTTGGGTTGATTTTACTTTGTTAAATGGCATTTAAATATATAAAATAAATATCAAAAATATAAGTCTTTGTTTTACTATGGTTGCAAATATCAAAAAATTTCTATATGTGACACGACACCAGAGTTAAGTTAGGGTTTTTCAAAATGCTGACACGCCGAGCTCAAAAGGTTCACCATCACTGATTTAGAGTGTGCTTGAAAAAACACATACAATACATCAAACTTACTTCATCTTTGGAAAACAGATCTACTCAATAGTTTTCCAAGCTGGGAGTAACTGACAAAAATATTGAAATTTGTACTACACTGTGAGCTCATACAATTTGGCCCATCATTGCTTGATTGTGCAAATAACATGGGGAATAGGACACATTTTCAAATCTTAGGGAGTCTGTTTCAGACAATCTATTTAAATGTGTTAAACACTGATAAACTCTTCTCTTGGGTAGGAGTCTACTTACTTCCTCATGGTATTTGAGTTTCTTATAATTGCAACTATATAGAAATTCTATAATTCCCTTAAATTCTGAGATTTTTCATTGTTTGCTTTTTATCAGCAAGATTTGGGAGTGTCCTTTCCCTAAACTTAGATTCTTCTTAATCCCCTTTTCCAAAGGACTACAACCAATGATGTCTCCCTACCCTTGTCTCCTTGATGAAGGCAGCAATTTTCCTTGAGTGTGGGCCTCAGGAGGTTGGGGCTAACCTTGAGGTTTCTGTTTGCTTCCAGGCTGGTTAACCCTTTTTATGCAGATCCAGATTGCATCTATCTGTCCAAAAAGAACTGTGATTATGAACAGAGAAATCCCCACCACTTACTTGAAAGGGGGTTTCACTGTTAATGTGTAGAGAGAAATAGAAATAAGGATGAAGTGGTTGCAGGACGCAGGGGCAGGGGAGGTAAGGAGCATTTATGGAGGAATTCAAAATTGTAAATTCAAATTTGGTAAGAATATTTATTGAAAAGGCTATTTGGACAAGAAAGAAACAAAATGCCAGTGTGTCTATTACTTTAGTTTAATTTCTGTTTCATTTACAGAAGCTGTGTCAGCAGAGATGTTATTAAACAATATTATATAGCGGGACACTTTGATTCTGACTGTGTGTCTGTTTATATGCAGCATCTACTTTTCTCACAACTGTCAATAATACAGGTTCCTTATGTCTTCTTTCAGTGGTGAGCTCACATTTTCAATTTGTTTGAGTTGAACAGTCACTGTGAATTCTGATGAGTTGTTAGACATAAGAAAATAGGGCATCTTGCCAAATGGAATAAAAAAGTTTTAAGCAAAATATGTCCTTTTATAATAGCAATGTATATTACTATTACTCACCAGAGGACTATGCTTTGAATAGTGTATGTTACTCCACTTTGAAGAATGTATTCAGTCTTTTAGACCAGTGGCTATACTAAATAAATGCCATATTTATTTAGTATAGCCATGGAATACTATGAGACAATTTCTGCCTAAAAGTTAGTGTGTAGATTAGTTTCCAGAAGTATCTTGTTTATCTGAAATAAACTTTCTTTGCATAAGTTCTGAATGGCTACTGTACAGAGGACGCCAAGGTAATCTGGTTTATTTCTGCTGAGATTGTTCTTATCAATCCACTCTCCCAACCTAATTGAACATGCATGCTAATAATAATAATAATAATAATAATGCTTGCACAAAAGTTGTTTTGTCATATTATTATTATAGCTTGCAGCTTCCATAACAATAAGAGGTAAATTTCTGTTCTTTATAAGCCACCCAGTCTATTTTCTTTTTATTATAGCAGCCAGAATGGACTAAGACTAGAGCACTTTCTAAATACACTATCAAACATTAATCCAATCTCTTTAATTAAAATTTGTTAGTTGGAACTTTAAAATGGGTAACCCGCAAGAGCTTTCAGGTCTTAGCAAACTTAATTGGCACCCTCTAGCCAGAATAGTATTTCGTAAATGAATATTAAAACTTCTAAATACAGGCTCATTGTATACCCATTGAATATTCTGAAAGGAATCATGCACACTTAAAAAGGGGCTGCGTGTATTTTGGTAAATGGAATGAACAATTAAAAGATTATAAAATATAAATTTGGACCATATTTTTGTTTGCTGGGCATTATAATGTAACATGAACAGAAAAGCGTGTAGCATAGTATTCAGAACTGTTCTATCTTTTTACACAGAAAGATAACTTTCTAGCTTATTAATATTTCAGAAATGTTTACAACTTGGCTAAGAACAAATAATTTGGGATCAGAATTTATTTATTTATTTATTTATTTATTTATTTATTTATTTTTTTTTAATATATTTTATTGATTTTTTTCAGAGAGGAAGGGAGAGAGATAGAGAGTTAGAAACATCGATGAGAGAGAAACATCGATCAGCTGCCTCCTGCACATCTCCTACCGGGGATATGCCCGCAACCCAGGTACATGCCCCTGACCGGAATCGAACCTGGGACCCTTCAGTCCGCAGGCTGACGCTCTATCCACTGAGCCAAACCGGTTTTGGCGGGATCAGAATTTATTAAAGGATATTCCTAATATTTGATCAGGAGACCTTGGAATTTTATCTTTTTAAAACAAATATTATATATCTTTAAACCACAGACTCTGAAAAAAATATATTTTTTGCTACAAATAATTAAATTTAATAAGAAATCATAAAATCAGATTCAATAAAACCAAAGATAACATATCCTGAAAAATTCAATGATGAGCACCAGAAATTTTCACTTGTACCAACTTAGCAGGTAACGTGGTAGACTGCTATGGACTCAATGAAACCCTTAAAATTCATGTGTTGAAATCCTAACTCCTAAGGTTAGGGTATTAGGAGGTCTTTAGGACGTGATTAGGTAATAAAGACACAGCCCTCGAGAATGGGATCAGCCCCTTATAAAAGAGACTCCAAAGAAATCTTTTGTCCCGGTCCACAAAGTCAGGACACAATGAGAAGTTAGTAGTCTGCAACCAAGAAGAAGGCTTTCACAAGAACCTAACCATTCTGGCACCTTGATCTCAAACTTGCTGCTTCCATAACAATGAAAGGTAAATTTTTGTTGTTTATAAGCCACCCAGTCTGTTGTATTTTTGTTATAACAGCCAGAATGGACTGAGACATAGAGCAAGCAAGTTCTCTTCCTTCTTCTCAACCTCCATTAATATATATTTTTTAAATTATATATTTTATTGATTTTTTACAGAGAGGAAGGGAGAGAGATAGAGAGTTAGAAACATCGATGAGAGAGAAACACCGATCAGCTGCCTCCTGCACACTCCCCACCGGGGATGTGCCCGCAACCAAGGTACATGCCCTTGACTGGAATCGAACCTGGGACCCTTGAGTCCACAGGCCGACACTCTATCCACTGAGCCAAACCGGTTAGGGCCCTCCATTAATATTTATTGTCTCCATACAGAAAGATAAATTTACTGAGTTCAGAGACCTTTCTTTCTTCTTTAAATTAATTAAAAACTAGTTTATACATAGTAAAATATATAATAACTAGAGGCCCGGAGCACGAAATTTGTGAATGATGGAGGGGTCCCCTCAGCCCAGCCTGCACCGTCTCTAATCCGGGACCCCTCGGGGGATGTCCGACTGCCAGATTAGGCCTGATCCGGGGATAGAGCCTAAACCGGCAGTCGGACATCCTTCTCACAATCCGGGACCACTGGCTCCTAACTGCTCACCTGCCTGCCTGCCTGATTGCTCCTTACTGCCCCCCACATGGCTTGGTCATCCCCAACTGCTCCCCGCTAGCCTGGTCACCCCTTACTGCCCTCCCTGCTGGCTGTCGCTCATGCAGCCACTGCTCAGTCATTTGGTAGCCCTCACTAACCCCCCTGCTGGCCTGGTCACCCACGCAGCCTGTTTGGTCATCTGTTTGGTCATCCGTTTGGTTGTTTTGGTTGCGATGGTCGCTTAGGCTTTTATATATATAGACTAGAGGCCCAATGCACAAAATTCGTGCAAGGGGCTCGGCCAGCGCCACCCACAGCCCCCGCCCACCACAGCATCCACCTCTGCCTTGGTCCTTGCAGCCCCAGCTTCGTCCAGAAGGTGGTCCAGAAGGACATCTGCTCTAATTAGTATATTACATTTTTATTATATAGGAAGCATAAAATGCAAAGCATAATAAAGCAAGCATACATATACACTCTCATCCAGCTTAAAAATAAGTGAAACAAATACAGTGAAGACCTGTGTACACCTTTACCAATCAGACACTCCTCCCTCCACTAAAGAAAAGTCACTATTCTGATTTGAGTGCATATTATTTCTAGTCATGTCTTTACATATCCATTTTATCAAATAATAGTAAGTACTATTTTGAATACTTTTAAATGTCATAAATGGCGCAAATTATTGTTTGCTCAATACTATATATTGAGTATTTATCCATGCTGACATGTGTAGATCTACATCACTTATTCTCACTGCAGGATGGCATTTCATTGGATTAATATACCGCAATTTAATAATATTTTCTTTTTTTGGTATATATTAGCCTTGCCTCCAGTGCTTTGTTATTATAAAAAATGTTCTATGAACATTTTTGTTTGTTTCCTTGTACACATGTGCACATATTTCTTTAAAGTATATACTAGGAATGGAGTTGCTGGGTAAAGAGTAGGCTCATCTTCAAATTTATCACATAATGCCAAGCTATTGTTCAGATGGACTGGATTTGTCTTTGTGTTCTTATTGCTCTACATCTTCAGACACACTTGGTATAGACTTAAATTTTTGCATTTTGCTGAATGAAAAAATGGTATGTTCTCAGGATTTAGTGTACATTTTCTTGAATACTAGTGAAGTTGAGTGTTTTTTTCATGTTATTTTTTCATGTTCCTCTTTTGTAAATTATGTATTCATATATTTTTATCCTTTTTTTTCTTAGTGTTGCATTCTTACTGTTTTGCACTATTTCCGTAGATGGAATTTTGAATATTAATTGTTTCTCAATTTGTTCCAATAGTCTATTTTCCATCTCTGGGCCAACTATACACTGGCATAGTTACAATAGCTTATAGTCTTCTTATATGTATTATGGAAAGTTCCTTTACCTTGTCTTTCATCTTCAAGTGTGTTTCAACCACTCTTGGTTCATTGTATTTCAATAGAAATTTTAGTCTATTTGTCAAGATTTTGCAACAAGAAAACAAAACATAATAAAACCCAGAGCCCAGCCAGTGTGACTCAGTGATTAAGCATCGACCAATGAACCAGGAGGTCACAAATCAATTCCCGGTCAGGGCACATGCCAAGGTTGCAGGCTCTAGCCCCAGCGGAGAGTGTGTAGGAGGCAGCCGATCAATGATTCTCTCACATTATTGATGTTTCTATCTCTCCCTCTCTCTTCCTCTATGAAATCAATAAAAATATATTAAAAATAAAAAACAAAAATAAAATCCAGAGTTTTTATTGGAATTGAATTGAATTAACTTTATGGAATTACTTAGGATGAATTGACATCTTTATGACATTGATTCTTCCAAACTATGGACAAGGAGTTTCTCTGCAACAATGTAGATTTATTTTAATATCTTTTCATTGAGTTTTAAAATGATCTTTTAAAAATGACTTGCACATCAATTGAATGTATTTCTAGGTAACTAATATATTTGGTTACTATTTTAAATGACATTATTTTTAATACTATACTTAATAATTATTTGTTGCTAGTAATTAGGAATGCAATTGATTTTGGAATATTAATCATATATTTACAGACTTTTATGAACATTTTATTAATCTTAATAATACATTTATAAATTCTGTGGATTTTCTGTGTGTGCAATCTTCTTGACTACAAGTAATGAATGTTTTGTTTGTTTTCTTCTTGTAATTAATCTTCCTGACTTGGCTATGGCCTTCACTATAATGTTGATGGGAAGTGGTAATAGCAGGCATCCATATCTTACTTTTTTTTTGGTACATATAAAGCTTCCGACATTATACTATTAAGCAAGATGTTTTTAATAGCTTGGGATATTTCTTATAAGAATAAGGCAGTTTTTTTTCAGTTTGTTAATTCATTGCGGCAAGTTTTGCCACATGATTTTCTTGCATGTAATAATGTGAAGATATAGTTTTTCTCCATTAATCCATTAATAAAGTTAATTCTGTAAACCAATGTCAGTGTTAAATAAATATTGCATTGATAGGATAAACCCAGTTTGGTCATAATTTTTAAATACAGGTTGGGACAAAAGTAGGTTAACAGTTGTGAATACGTGAAACAGAGTTTATTCTTGTATTATTATTTATGAACTATTGCATTATTTTCCACACAAACAACTGTAATCCTACTTTTGCCCCACCCTGTGTATACTCTATACCTAATTGTTTATATTTAATATATTTTTGCATCTGTATTGTTAAGGGAGATTGGTAATTTTCCTTATAATTTCTTTATCTTGTTTCAATGTCAAGCACATACTAGCCTCAAATAATGACTTGGGAAGAATTCTCTGTTCTGCTATCTGGAAATTTTTTCAACAATTCTAACTACCCATTTTCTTATGTTTGGTAGAATGAATATGTAAAAGATTGGTCCCATTTATTTGTGTGGTGTGGGGGCTAGGTAGGGAAGAATTTTAACCAACAATTAGATTTATTAATGGTTATGGTTATGATTGTAGTCAGGCTTTATATTTTGTACTAGAGGCCCAGTGCAGAAATTCGTGCATTGGTGGGGTCCAACCAGCCGGCCATGATGGGGGCCATCGGGGGCAGGCCGGCCGGGGCAAGGGGCTGCTGGCTTTCCAGTTGTTCTGCCATTCAGTCAATTTGCATATTACCCTTTTATTATATAGGACTGACTCAGTTTGAAGTTCTCTTTTTCTATAAAAATGTCAATTTTGTCTTATTTCTTTGAAATTTGTGTTCATAGTAGTAGCTATTATTTTTTAACCTCTATTGCATCTGTAATTACATCTCCATTTCATTACAATACCATTTATTCACTCTAATTTTTCACAAATATTGTGAAAGATTTTCAAAACACCATTTTTTCATTGTTGCCTCTTTATTACAATTATTCTTTTTAGTCATGAATTTGTTCTTATATTTATAATTTCCTAATATCCACTTTCCTTGAATTTATTCTGTTTTTTTTTCAGTTTCTCAAATATAATGTTTATCTAATTAGTTTTAGCTTTTTTTTTTTCTAAAAGGCCACAAAATTTTCTCAAAATCTTATTCTACTTATATCTCACAAATTGTATGACAGGTTTTAATTATTCTTTAGTTCTAAATATTTACCATTTTCTGTTTTTAATTTTTTTTTTTTTAACTAGTGGCCCGGTGCACGAAATTTGTGCAGGGGGTTGTGTCCCTCAGCCCGGCCTGCACCCTCTCCAATCTGGGACCCCTCGAAGGATGTCCTACTGCTGGTTTACAGGGATTGGGCCTAAACCGGCAGTCAGACATCCCTCTCACAATCCTGGATTGCTGGCTCCTAACCACTCACTTGCCTGCCTGCCTGCCTGATTGCCCCTAACCACTCTGTCTGCGGGCCTGCTGGCCCCGAAATGACCCCTGACAGCCTGATCACCCCCAAATGCCCCCCGCCAGCCTGATCACCCCCAACTGCCCTCATGCCAGTGTGCTCACCCCCAACTGTCCCCCCTGCTAGCCTGCTTGCACCCAACTGCCCCACTGCTGGCCCGCTCACTCCAAATTGCCTCCCCCCCACAGTCCTGATCACCTCCAACTGACCCCCACTGATGGCATGCTCGCCTCCAACTGGCCCCCCTGCTGGTCTGCTTACCCCCAATGGTGCCGCCCCCCATCAGCCTGATCACCCACAACTGCCCTCCCCTCTTGGCCTCTAATCACCTCTACCTTGGTCCCGCCACCATGGCTTTGTCCAGAAGAACATCTGAAAGGTTTCCTAAGGTCTTCCAGTCTAATTAGCATATTACCCTTTTATTAGTATAAAGGCCTGGTGCATGGGTAAGAGTCAGCTGGTTTTCCCTGAAGGTTGTCCTTGATCAGGGTAGGGGTCCCACTGGGGTGCCTGTCCAGCCTGGGTGAGGGGCTAAGGGCCGTTTTCAGGCTGACCACACCCCCTGGAGACCCAAGCTCCCAGCCTCTCCTTTTTTTCTTTTTTTTTTCAGCACCTCCTTTAGCGGAGGCCAGGGCTGGCTGGAAGCAGGTATCTGGGATTTATTTATCTTCTATAATTGAAACTTTGTAGCCTTGAGCGGAGCTCAGGGCCGGCCAGGGCAGGCGAAAAGCTTGGCCTCCTCCATCGCCGGGGGCAACCCAAGCCTCCTGCTGGCCCCAGCTCTGTGGTCGCCGCCTTCTTAGTTGGGTTAATTTGCATACTCACTCCTGATTGGCTGGTGGGTGTAGCAGAGTGGCAGAGTGATGGTTAATTTGCATGTTTCTCTTTTATTAGTGTAGATTGTTTCCAATTATAACTTTTATTCAATATTATATTGTATCAGTTCAAGATATAATGAACAGTGGCTAGAAAATCATATACCTATAAAGTATTCCCCACCAATATTTACAGTATCATACATACTAGTAGTTATTACAATATTACAATACTAGAGGCCCGATGCATGAAATTTGTGCAAGGGCCTCGGCCCCCGCCACTGTGGCTTTGTCCTGAAGGTCATCCGGTCTAATTAGCATATTACACTTTTATTATTATAGATTATTGATAATATTTCCTATGCTGTACTATGCATCCCCATGACTATTTTGTAACCACCAATCTGTATTCCTCAATCCCTTCACCTTTCTCAACCAGTCCCCCAAATTCCTTACCCTCTGGCAACCATCAGTCTCTGTACTAGCATCTCTGAGTCCATTTCTGTTTTGTTCATTTATATTGTTCTTTACATTCCACATATCAGTGAAATCATGTCATTTGTCTTTCTCTGACTGACTTATTTCACTGAGGATAATACTTTCTAGGTCCATCGATGTTGCAAATGGTAAAATTTTGTTCATTTTATGGTTAAGTAATATTTTATTGTATATATGTATTACAACTTCTTTATTCACTTGTCTATTGATAGGCACTTGGGTTGCTTCCATAGCTTGGCTATTGTAAAAAACACTGCTATGTATATAGGGGTGTGCATATTCCTTTCAATTTGTGTTTTGGATTTCTTGGTATATATACCCAGAAGGGAAATTGCTGGGTCATAAGGCAGTTCTGTTTTTAAATTTTTGATGAACCTCCATACTGTTTTTCACAGTGGCTGCACCAATCTGCATTCTCACTAACAGTGCACAAGGGTTCCATTTTCTCCACATACTCACTGACATTTGATGTTTGTTGACTTATTGATGATAGCCATTCTGACAGGTGTGAAGTGATATCTCATTATGGTTTTAATTTGCATTTCTCTGATGATTAGTGATGTTGAGCATCTTTTCATATGTTTATTGGCCATCTGTATGTTGTCTCTGGAGAAGTGTCTATTTAGGTCCTTTGCCCATTTTTCAATTAGTTGTTTGTGTGTGGAGGGGCGGGGGGTTGGCATTGAGTTGTATGAGTTCTTTAAAAATTTTGGATTGTGACCCCTTATCAAATGTATCATTGGCAAATATATTTTCCATTTCAGTGGGTTGTCTTTTCATTTTGTTGATGTTTTCTTTTGCTGTGCAAACACTTTTTAGTTTTATGTATTCCCATTTGTTTCTTTTTTCCCTTTCCTAAGTTGTTCAGAAAAATATTACCAAGATAAGAGTCCGAGATTTTACTGCCTGTGTTTTCTTCGGAGATTGTTATGGCATCAAATCTTATATTTAAGACTTTCATCCATATTGAGTTTATTCTTGTGTACAGTGTAAGAAGGTGGTCTAGTTTCATTTTTTTTGAATCTATCTGTCCAGTTTTCCAAACACCATTTATTGAATAGACTGTCTTTACCCCATCATATGTTCTTGTTTCCTTTGTAAAATATTAATACTCCATATAGGCATGAGTTTATCTCTGGGCTTTCTATTCTGTTCCATTGACCTATGTCTATTTACATGCCAGTACCATGCAGTTTTTATTACTATGGCCTTTTAATATAGTTGATATCGGGTAGCATGATTCCTTCAACTTTGTTCTTATTTTTCAAGATTGCTGTAGCTATTTGGGTTTTTTGCTTTATATGTGTGTGATTTTTGGTTCCATTAAAATTTTTGGATTACTTGCTCTAGTTATATGAAATACATCACTGGTGTTTTGACAGGAATTACATTCAATCTATATATTGCTTTAGGTAATATGGACATTTTAACAAGGTTAATTATTCATATCTAGGAACACAGTATATGCTTCCATTTATTTGTATCTTCTTCAGTTTTGTTCTTCAGTGTCTTATAATTTTCCTTGGTTAAATTTATTTCTAATTATTGTATATTTCTTGATGCGATTGTAAATGGGATTTTTTTTTTTTTAGTTTTCCTTGCTGATAGTTCATTCTCAGTGTATAAAAATGGAACTGGTTTCTGGGATTTTTTTTTTTTTGTATCCTGATACTTTACTTAATTTATTTATCAGTAGTTTTTGGTCCAATCTTTAGGGTTCTCAATCTACAGTATCATGTCATCTACAAATAATGACAGTTTTACTGCTTCCTTTTTCATTTGCATGTTTTTTATTTCCTCTTCTTTTCTCATTGCTGTGGCTAGAACTTCCAATACTCTGTTGAGTAAGAGTGGTAAAAGTGGATTTCCCTGTCTTGTTCCTGATTTTAAGGGAAATACTTTCAGACTTTCCCCATTAAGTATGATGTTAGCAATGGGTTTGACATATATAGCCTTTAGTATATTGAGGTATGTTTCCTCTATTCCCACTTTGCTGAGAGTAATATTTTCTTATAATACTTTGTATTTCTGTGATATCAGTTGTTACTTCGCCTCTATCATTTTTTTATTTTATTGATTTGGGTCTTCTCTCCTTGTTTCTTATTGAGTCTTGTTAAATGCTTATCAATCCTGTTTATCTTTCTAAAGAATTAGCTCTTGTTTTCACTGATTTTTTGTATTGTTTTCTTAGATTCTATTTTGTTTACTTCTTCACTGATATTTATTATTTCCTTTCTTCTAATCATTTTGGGCTTTGTGTGTTGTTATTCTTTTTAGTTCTTTTAAGTGTAAAGTTAGATTGTTTGAGATTTGTCTTGTGTCTTGAGGTAGGCCTGTGATGCTATGAATTTCCCTCTTGGGAATGCTTTTGCTGTGTCCCATAGATTTTGGATTGTTGTATTCTCATTTTCATTTGTTTTAAGGCATCCTACTTGATCTCATTTTAAATCGATTTATTGTTTAGTAATGTGTTATTTATCGCCTGTGTGATTTTCACCTTTTCTTTTGTGATTGATTTCTAATTTCATACCACTATGACCAGAGAAGATGCTTGATATGATGTCATTCCTCTTAAATTTATTGAGATTTGTTTTGTGTCATAACATGTGGTCTATTTTAGAAAAAGTTTCATGAGCATTGAAAAGAATATATATTATGTTGCTTTGAGGTAAAACACTCTGAAGATATTAATTACATCCATCTGATCCAGTGTGTCATTTAAGGTCTCTGTTTCCTTGTTGATTTTCTGTCTGGAAGATCTATCCATTAATGTCAATGGGTTGTTAAATCTCCTACTATAACTGTATTACTGTCAATCTCTCCTTTATGTCCTTCAAAACTTGCTTTACATATTTAGGTGCTCTTATGTTGGTTGCATAAATGTTCACCAGGGTCATAGCCACCTGTTGAATTGATCCCTTTATTTCTTTGCCTTCTTATTATAGCCTTTGCTTTAAAGCCTATTTTTTCATTTCCATTTGAATGAAATATCTTTTTCCATCACTTTACTTTTATTCTATGTGTGTCTTTTGTTCTGAGGTGGTTCTCTCATAAACAGTGGGTCTTGCCATCCATTCTGCTACCCTATATCTTTGATTGAAGTATTGAAGCCATTTACATTTAAAGTGATACTTGATAGATACCTATGTATTGCCATTTTATTCTTTATAACTATGTTTCTCTTTTTACTTTCTTTCTTCTTCTTAAAGAAGACCCTTTAATATTTCCTGAAATACTGGTTTGGTAGTAACAAACTCCTTAAGCTTTTTCTTATTTGGGAATGTTTTTATTTCTCCTTCAATTTTAAATGATAGCCTTGCTGTGTAAAGTAGTCTTGGTTGTACATCTTTTCATCACTTTGAATATTTTGTACAATCCCTTCTGGGATTGTTTTTGTTGAGAAACTAGTTGATGGTCTTATCAGAACTCCTTTGTAGGTAACTAACTCTCTCTTGCTGCTTTTAACATTTTCTCTGTCTTTGACTTTTGCCATTTTAATTATGATGTGTCTTTGGTGGGACTCTTTGGGATCATCTTTCTGAACTTGAGTGTCTTTTTCCCTCTCCAGGTTAAGGAAGTTTCATTTTGTTATGGATCTCTCTTTCTCTTCTCCTTCTGGTACTCCTATGATGCAGATGTTATGCTTCATGTCAAAGGTTCTTTAAACCAGCGATCGCCAACTGGTGGTCCGCAGACCACTGGTGGTATTATTTATTTATTTGTTTGTTTATTTATTTATTTATTTATTTATTTATTTATTTATTTATTATGTATTTTGCTGCTCTGATTGGGTGTTATCTGCTTCCTTGTCTTCCAAATTACTAGCTCAATTCCCTGCTTCATCTAACCTACTATTCAGTCCATCTAGCATATTCTTCATTTCTGATTGGTACTTTTTTTTGGTTTCTATGTCCTTTTTCCTGCTTACTACCCTTTGTTTAATTTCTCACTGATTTTATCCATTCTCCCCCTAAGTTCCTTGAGAATCATTATAACCATTGTTGTGAACTCTATATCTGGTAGATGCTTGCCTCCATTTCATACCTCTTTTTTTGGTGATTTCTCCTGTTTTTTCATTTGGGGCATGTTTCTCTATTTCTCTATTTTGTCTGCCTCTTTGTGCTTGTTTCTTTGTATTAGGTAGATTTGCTATGTCTCCCAGTTTTGGTAAGGTAGCCTTATGTAATAGATGTTTTGAGGGACCTAGTAGCACTGTCTTTTTGATAATCTGAGCTGGGTGCTTCAGGGACATCCCTGGTATGGGTTATGTGAGTGCTCCTGTTGTAATTGTCTTGTTTTTTTAATACTCATCTAAGGATATGTTTATTGATTTTTTTTTAGAGAGAGAGAGAGAGACCAATGTGAGAGAGAAACATTGATCAATTACCTCTCATAGATCAATTACCCCAAATGGGGATCAAACCTGCAACCTTTTGATGTACAGGATGATGCTCCAACCAACTGGGCAACCTGGCCTGGGCTCTAATTGAATCTTGATTGTTATTGGCTTGTTTGTGTGTGAGGTCAACCATTAAGCTGGCTGATTGTTATTATTGACCCTGACCACAATACACAATCTGCTGTGGGGGTTCTGACCACACAAAGCAGAATTAGCTTCAATAGGGTTTGAAGCCTGCCAAGATATCCCTTTGGATGTTTGCTAATGAAGCTAATTGGATCCTTCTCTGATATAGTCTGAAGCTAACCACTGGGTGTGTTGGTTCTGGGGCCTATTGGGACTCTGGTGCAGATCAATGTTAGACACTGCCTATGCTGGGAAACCTGTTTGGAGCTACAAAGCCATCCACATTTTGTGGCTGCCTCTGTTGAGCCTGTGTGTGCATGGGAAAGACCAATCTGTGCACCAAGGCTAGTTTCCACCAGCACTGAGACCGGGGCAGGTCAGCAAAAGGCTGAAGGTACCCTGAGATCTGTCTCCATGTGCCTCTGCCTGCTGGCTGCTTGTTAAGCTCAATCACTGAAAGAATCTCTGGCGGTACCGGAGATGCATGAGATAGGTGAGTCACCACGTAGGGGCCAGTTGTGTCCATCAGACTGATACTGGTTCAAACTTCAGGTTAATGCTGTGTCTGAAACCACTCAGCAAAATCCCCACAGTATATCATGGGTAGCTACCACCTGCCAGGTCCCCACATATCTTTGTAGTGGGGCAGGGGTCTCAGGGAGTAATGATGGTGAGGCCAGCAGAGTTTATCAGGCCTCAACAGACCAATATTTGGTCATGAAAAGGGAGGATTCTATACTGGTTATGTGTGTGAGGGAAAAATGGCTCCTGCTCCAGAACCAAACAACTCAGTCTGTCCTAGATTCTGCTCAGAAACCCTGGAGATCTTGAGCTGGGCAGGGAAGACACTAGGAGTTAGGAGGGTAGAGACAGTAGATCACCGAAGAGGGTGAGGTACTGGATGAGCTCATAGGAAAGTGAGGGGAATGGTTCCCACCCCAGAGCTACAAAGCTTAGTCACCTGAGTCTGCCCAGACCTCTATACCCTATGCCCAGGGAGCTGACTCTTCTGTAGAGCAAACATTTCTCAAGGTGTGGCAACAGGGATTCCAGAGTGTAGGCTATTGCATTCCCCAAGGGTTATGCCATATGGATGGGTGTGATGCACCCAAGAAATACAGCATCTGCTGTGTGGTAGAGGGACTCAGTACAATGACCCTGAGGCCATCCCTTCTGTTCTCTCCCTGGGTCTACACAACCCAGTCTTTTCTTACATAACTCTAGTCTGTTACATACTCCCTCTGCCAGAGCCTAGGCTGAATAGCTGTGAATGACATTTTGTGCTCTGGCCCTTTAAGAGGGCTCCTGGACTTTCTATCAGACTCCTGTCTCTCCCTGGCAGACAGAATTACTCCTAATTTTCACAGGCAGATGTTATATAGGCACCTCTTCCTTGCTCTGGTACTCTAAGTTGGCAAGCCTGGCTTGGGATTGAGTCCCCTTGCTTTGCAGCTAAGATATCCCTCTGGATTCTCAGCTGCTACCTGTGGGAGTGGGGCCAGCTCTTTTTATGTTTTTCCCTTCCTAGAGGTTTCAACGTGGCTTCTTCTATAAATCCTTTGTTATAAGATTTTTGTTCAGCTGGTCTTCAGTTGGTTATTCAGGTTGATTGCTCTATATTTCAGTTGTAATTCCAGTTATTTCCCAAGTGAGTATATCTGCTACCTAATCAGCTGCCATCTTGGAGGCAAGAGCATACAATGGAGTCAAAACAGTCTTTTTAATAAATGGTGCCAGGAAATTTGGTCAGATACATGCAAAAAATTGAAACTAGATCACCAACTTACACCATACACAAAAACAAACTCAAAATGGCTAAAGGACTTGAATGTAAGACGGGAAACCATAAAAATCCTTTAAGACTCCATAGGCAGCAAAATAGAAGACATATGTCATAGCAATATCTTTATAGACACAGATCCTAGGGCAAGAGAGACTAAGAAGAAAATAAACAAATGGGTCTACAACGAAATAAAAACCTTCTGCACAGCAAAAGAAACCATCAACAAAACAACAAGAAAGCCAACTGCATAGGAGAACATACTTGCCAATGTTATCTCTGATAAGGGTTTAATATCCAACATTTTCAGGGAACTCAAACAACTTAACAAAAGAAAGATAAACAATCCAATAAAAAAATGGGCAAAGAACCTAAATAGACACTTTTCAAAAGAGGACATTCAGAAAGCCAAGAGACATGAAAACATACTCAAAGTCACTAATCATCCAAGAGATACAAATCAAAACAACAATGAGGTACCACCTCACACCTGTCAGAATGGCTATCATCAACAAATCAACAAACAAGTGCTGGAGAGGGTGTGGAGAAAAAGAACCCTCCTTCACTGCTGGTGGGAATGCAGACTGGTGCAGCCACTGTGGAAAACAGTATGGTGTTTCCTCAAAAATTTAAAACTGGAACTGCCATTTGACCCAGTGATCCCACTTCTAGGAATATATCCCAAGAAAACAGAAACACCAATCAGAAAGTATATATGCACCCCTATGTTCAAACTGGCACAATTTACAATAGATCAGATTTAGAAACAGCCTAAATGCACATCAGCAGATGAGTGGATTAGAAAATTGTGGTACATCTACACAATGGAATACTATGCTGCTATAAAAAGAAGGAATTCTTACTATTTGCAGCAGCATGGATAGAACTGGAGAACATTATGCTGAGTGAAATAAGCCAGGCAATGAAAGAAAAATACCACATGATCTCACTCATTTATGGATAATAAAGAACATGATAACCTGATGAACAAAAAGATAGATACAGAGGCAGAGAAGCATCAAACAGACTGTCAAATTACAGCGGGAGGGCTGAGGAAGGTTGAGGAGGGAGGTAGAGATCAACCAAAGGACTTATATGCATGCATATAAGCATAACCAATGGACGCAAGACACTGGGTGTGTGTGGTTGAGGGCATGTGCCGGGGGGTAGGGGAGGTTGGGGGAAGGTCAATGGGAAAAAAAGGAGACATATGTACTACTATTTGCAATACTTTAAACAATAAAATTTAAACAAAAAATTCAAAACTATGTTTCTACTTTCAGTTATTTTATTTTTTCTATTTCATAGGAGCCAAGCTTTATTGAGAATGCTCTGTGCCACATTAGGTAGACAACAGCACTGCCCATTCCAACAGCATAATTCTGTAGACATTCCCAACCCATGGGGTTATTCTTTCTGTTTTTGTTTTTTAAAATTATTTCATACTAGAGGCCCAGTGCACGAAATTCATGCAAGGGTAGGGTCCTTAGGCCTGGCCAGCGATCAGGGCGGATCAGGTTTCCTGCCTCCTCGCTTCCTCTCTTCCTGCTTCCCTCGCTCCCTCTGCGCCCTGCCGTTGCTGCTGGTCGCCTTCCATGTTCCGCGCCATCCCCGGGTGGTCAGCACACATCATAACAAGTAATCGAACTCCCGGTCTCTCAGTCGAACTCCTGAGGGGACACTTTGCATATTAGCCATATATATATATATATATATATATATATATATATATATATATATAGATTAGATTCAGGCATGCAGAATAGAGGTTAGACCAGCCGTGGGCAAACTAAGACCCGCGGGCCGGATCCGGCCCATTTGAAATGAATAAAACTAAAAAAAAAAAAGACTGTACCCTTTTATGTAATGATGTTTACTTTGAATTTATATTAGTTCACACAAACACTCCATCCATGCTTTTGTTCCGGCCCTCCGGTCCAGTTTAAGAACCCATTGTGGCCCTCGAGTCAAAAAGTTTGCCCACCCCTGGGTTAGATATTCATAGACTTTACAAAGTGTTCCTCTCAATACTTCCAATACTCACCTGGCACCATACATAGTTATTGACTATACTTCCTATGCTATACTTTACATCCCTGTGACTATTTTGTAACTACCAATTTCCAATTTGTACTTCTCAATTCCTTCACTTTTTTTTCATGCAGCTCCCATTCCTTCCCCTATCTGGCAATCATCAATTTGTTTTCTGCATCTATGAGTTTGTTTTGTTGAAAATAAAATTAAACCAGCCTGGAAAAATATATATATATATATATTTTTAAGTGTTAAAAAAGTTCAATAAAGTAGTGCATGAATAAGATGTAAATGAGGCTTTTAATTCTGACCCCCTCATCCCCCCTTGCACAGGAAAAAAAAATCATGTGCCCTATCCATTCTCAGCTTTTAAAGCACATGTATCTATCTTATAAGGTTGTCATGAAGATTAAAAAATTAAATAGGAGACATGCTTAGAATAGTAAGTAGCAACTAGTGAGGTCTACTTATGTGGGTTAATTATTATAATTATAATAACAATAGTAATCATTACTAATATTTGTCTTCTCCCTGGTTATAATTATTATAATTCATCCTTGAATATTATCTTATTTTGAAAATCCAGTTATATTAGTGATAGAAACTCCATAAAATCTCTAAAAATATTTAATAAACTTCAAGTAGAAAGTTAGATTTAGATTATTACTCTCATTTTTGTGATGAAATAAAGATATACAGAGATTAAGACTTTTTAATAACTATAGATATTTTCTCCTTCATTGTTGAAATAACATTTTTCTGCAAGGAAATCTCTTGAAATATTAATAGAGGCCATACATATATACTTTTGTTCAGTTGTGTCTTTCACTGCTTAAAAAATGGAACACACCAACACAGTTAATGTGGCTCTGTGGTTGAGTGTCAAACTATAAACTAAGTGGTCATGGTTCAATTCCCAGTCAGGGCACGTGCCAAAGTTGTGGGCTCGATCCCCTGTGTGGGGTGTACAGGAGGCAGCCTTCAGTGACTCTCTCTGATCATTGATGTTTCTATCTCTCTCTCTCTCTTCATTTCTGAAATCAATAAAAATATATATTTTTTAAAATAAAACACACTCAAAGAAGTAGGAACTCAAAATTAGATGATTTGAGGATAAAGCAAGAAAATATGTTATGCATGCTATGTATTGGCAATACATGCTATAGAAGGGATTTTAATTTTAAATTAAAAAATATATATTTCAAATGACCAGAATATAACAGAATGCCATATAACTACCAATACTGCTGTGATGCTAACACCCAAAACTAAGACTTGTAAAAAGTTTTAGAAGAAACAAAAGGGGTTTTCAAGCAAGTTTTAAAGCAGTTAAAAAAAAGGATGAGGCTTAATGTATGAGAAAGATGATAAATGTTAAGAGATGAGAGAAAGACATTTGAGCTATTTTAAATCTATTTTACCTCAATATCCTACAGCAAGTAAAATAGCCTTCCAATTGAAAACTGTAGAACAAACATTCTAAAAAATACCATAGAGATTGTCTTTAAAGTCCAATAAAATTCTGTTAGCATTTAAATGTGTCTACAAGTTCCTCAAAAGGTCTATTAAAAAATGTTCAGATTTGAATTAGCACCAACGTAAGTAACAATTGAAAACTCATGTAAAACCAGAAAAAATGTAACTATTATAAACATGGACAGATAGTCTGATTTTTGAAAATGAGGGGGCAAGGTAATGTTCAGAAACTATGGGGAAAATCCTTCTTTTTAACAAAAAAAATCACAAACATATTAACAAGATATTTTGTAATATTTAGAAAAGAATGAGAGTAATACATAGGAGCTAATATATAAGACACCAGTAGCCCGGTGCACGAAATTAGTGCACATTAAAAGGGAATTAATTGCCCTAACTGGTTTGGCTCAGTGGATAGAGCACTGGCCTGCGGACTGAAGGGTCCCGGGTTCAATTCCAGTCAAGGGCATGTACCTTGGTTGCGGGCACATACCCAGTGGGTAGTGTGCAGGAGGCAGCTGATCAATCTTTCTCTCTCATCAATGTTTCTAACTCTCTATCCCTCTCCCTTCCTCTCTGTAAAAAATCAATAAAATATATTTGTTTTAAAAAGGAAATTAATTAGCGGAGATATTTTAATATTGCTATTTGTCCTTTCTCTATAATAGAAGTGTGAGAGATGAAAGGAAATTAGTAAAATGTATATGAAAATAATATATAAATTTATTAATAAATAAACAGTAACAAATGGATATAACAACAGAGGCATGATATCAAAACGACAAAAACATGATATGAAAACAACAAAAACATGATATAAAACAACAGTGATGCAAACAATGACTGATAAAGTGATTAAACTTATTCTAATATCTCCCTGTACACCACATTAAGAGTGAAAACACTTTCAGAGTGCTTGGCTAATTTCCCTTGAGATGAAGTACTTAGAACTTTAACTGTAACATCACATGCACTTCAAACTCGAGAGAAAGCAACATATAACTGACCATGTGCAAAAACAGGTTCAGGTAGGAATATGCCTACTCTGTCTAGAGTTTGTCCTTGTGATTTATCAATAGTCATCACAAATGCTGGCATCACCAGAAACCGTCATTGAATGAATTTAAATGGGAGGCCAGTGTCAGATGGGGACAAATTAATTCTTGTAATCAGAACAGCCTCTCCTCTGCAGATCCTGTTAATACTTCACCTTCGATAATATTAGGTCGTAATCTTTTGATAATAAATCTGGTACCATTACAAAGACCCCATTTACTATTGAGATTTCTCAATAGCATGATGATTGCGCCCACTTTCAATTTTAATTTATGACACGGCATTCCTGAAGGAGTAATACTATTAAGAAATTCAATGGGAAAATTTTCCTTTTCAGCATAATCTGTGGAATCAATGGAATCATCACTCACATATGTGTGAAAATCTCCATCGAGTATATCCAAATTTTCTTCATTTAATTTTTGAACATGCTCATTTTTTGGACAAAGAATTGCACGTTTAGATATATTTTTAATATCATCTATAGCAGTGGTTCTCAACCTTGGCTGCACATTAGAATCACCTAGGAATCTTTTTTAAAATCCTGATTCCTGGGCCTCATCCTCCAGAAATTGTTTCTTTGTTATGGGGTGGGGCTACAACATTAGTAACAAAGAAACAGAATTAAAACTTTATTGTGGGGAGCCACTACAGTGTTTTTGACAGGTTCAAGCCTTGGACTGATGAGAGGGCACAGTCCTCTCATCGCCACGTGCAAGTCCCAGCTTGGAGGGCAGGGCCCTCCTAGCACAATTATAGCCAACAGCTGTAGTTGTAAGCTTGAACCTCACATGCCTGAGTGATGTAGGCTTGATAGAGTTCAGGTGCATGTAGTTGACTAAGATTGAAACCCAGGAGAATGTTGTAAACATCTTGGTCACGCCCTTACTTAGCATCTGTTATAAAATAAAGGCATGGCTGTGGGCATGGTCGCTGTCTCTCAGAGAAGCAGTGTCCCACTGAGAACTGGCTTTCATTCTCTTGTCTGGTTTTTCTAAGCCTTTCAGCCTCCCCCACTCAGGTTCACCCTTGACTGTGCTGCCACGGCACACTTTATAAAGATAATGCCTCCATGCTCCGAGGGCGGGTTCCTGCCTCAAACCCCGCCCTTACAAGAAACAGCTTCGGGAAACAGCTCAGGGGAGGGTGCAGCCGTTGCCATGACAACCCCTGAAGGACTGACTTCCTTCTGCTTGGTCACGGTGGTTCTGGTCTGGACGGTTCTGGTCGGGATGAACACCACCCAGGGTTTTTATATAAGTAGATAATACATGATCAACTTGAATATAAGACATGATCAACTGAACTTGGTTCTTTTCATGATAGGACTACTAGTTTGCTAAACCAGAATAATGATTAAATGTTTTATATCTTGATTGAAACAAAGTACTTGGTAGAGTCTCAGATGATAAACTTACAGAATTTTTTTTTGAAATATGACTCAGATTAGTTCTACAGGTAGGTAAATTGTGAGCTGGATGAAGAGTCTTACCATAATGGCATCAATGGAGTTAATTGATCAACATTTACCTAAAGTGAAGTGTCTTGTAGAGTACCATAGGATCCTAAAGCCAAAGTTTATATCTTTGCTAGTTTGGAAGATGGATCAAAGCTGTGAGGATTAACTCAATAATATGTGCTGGAATAACAATTTTAAATGATATGAACAGTGTTATAGTGTGCTTGGACTTCTATACTGGTAGACTGGGGGACTTATAAACAACAGAAATTCATTTTTTTCTGTTCAGGAGGCTGGAAGTAAAAGATCAAGGAGCCAGCATGGTCAGATTCTGATGAAGGCTCTCTGTGTGTTGCAGACTGCTGACCTCTCACTGTATCCTCACAGGGTAAGAGGCAAACAAGCTCTCTGCAGCCTCTTTTATGAAGGCATGAATCACATTCATGAGAGCTCTAGTCTCATTATTTAAACATCTCCCCAAAACCCTACCTCCTAACACCATCATCTTGGGGATTAGGATTTCAGCATAGGAATTGTAAATGACACACACAAAAATAAAGGACTTTATAACATTAGGAAGATCTACCTTCATAGCCATCCTATCTAATAAAAGAGAAACATGGTAATTAACCATAACTTCGCTACCCTTCCCATTGGCTAATCAGGGCGATATGCAAATTAACTGCCAACCAAGATGGCGGCCGGCTGCCAGGCAGCTGAAGCGAACAGGAGGCTTGCTTGCTCCAGTGACGGAGGAAGCCAAGGTTCCCCGCCTGCCTTGCCGACCTCTGAGCTTGCTCTCTAAGAAACATTGTTGCAAATATAGAAGCTAAACAAAACTCCAGAAACCTGCTTTCAGCCGTCACAGCTGGAGCGAGCAGGACCGAAACAGTGTTACAATTATAGAACCCAAACAAACCCAGATCCCTGCTTTCAGCAGCCGAGGCCTCAAGCTGGAGCCGGCCTCAGAGCTAAAGCTGGCTCTCAGCTCCAGTGACAGCTATAGAAGGTAAATAAATCCCAGAATAAAAAAAGAAAAGAAAAAAGGAGAGATTGGGAGCTTCAGTCGCCTGCCAGCCTGAAAACGGCCCTCAGCCCCTCACCCAGACTGGCCAGGCACCCCAGTGGGGACCCCCACCCTGAAGGGGGTGTGACCAGCTGCAAACAGCCATCATCCCCTCATCCAGGCTGGCCAGGCACCCAAGCGGGACCCCATCCTGATCCGGGACACCCTTCAGGGCAAACCAGCCAGCCCCCACCCTTGCACCAGGCCTCTATCCTATATAGTAAAAGGGTAATATGCTTCCCAGCACCGGGATCAGTGGAACCACGAGGCCTCCCGAACCCAGGATCAGCGGAGCCGTGAGGCCTCCCAAACCCAGGATCAGTGGAGCTGCGAGGTCTCACTGCCCCGGTGTCAAGTGGAGCTGGGAGACCTCCTGGCCCCTGGAGCAGCATGACAGGGGGCAGCGCCCAAACCCCCTGATAGCCCTGTGGCTCTATGTGTGACAGGGGGAGGGGCCACAACCTCCCTATCCGCCCTGCTCTGTTCCTGACAGGGGAAGGCGCCCCAACCCCCTGATCGGCCCTGCTCTGTGCCTGATAGGGGGGAGCTCCCCAACCCCCTGATTGGCCCTGCTCTGTGTGTGACAGGGGAAGGCGCCCCAACCCCCCCATGGACCCTGCTCTGTGTGTGATGGGGTAGAGCCGCAACCTCCCCATCGGCCCTGCCCTGAGTGTGACAGCAGCGGATCCCCAACTCCCTGATCGGCCCTGCTCTGTGTGTGACAGGGTTCGGTGCCCCAACTCCCCTATCGGCCCTACTCTGTGTATGACGCGGGGAGCTCCCCAACCCCCTGATCGGCCCTGCTCTGTGCATGACAGGGTATGGAGACCCAACCCCCCTAATGGGCCCTGCTCTGTGCGTGACAGGGGGCAGTGCCCCAACCCCCTTCTACCGCCCTGCTCTGACAGGGGGCAGTGCCCCAACCCCCCAATTGGCCCTACCCTGAGTGTGACTGGGGGTGGCATCGCAACCTCCAGATCTGCCCTGCTCTGTGCATGACAGGGGTCGGCGCCCCAACTCCCCAATTGGCCCTGCTCTGAGCGCGACCAGGGGCTGCATCTAGGGATTGGGCCTGCCCTCTGCCACCCGGGAGAGGGCCTAAGCCAGCAGGTCATTATCTCCTGAGGGGTCCCAGACTGTGAGAGGGCACAAGTGGGGCTGAGGGACACCCCCCCCCCCGCCAGTGCACAAATTTTTGTGCACCGGGCCTCTAGTCTATACTAATAAAAGGGTAATATGCTAATTCGACTGGGAGACCTTCCGGGAGATCTTCTGGACATCCTTCCGAACAAAGTCATGGTGGCGGGACGAGGCAGACGCAGTTAGGGGCAATCAGGCCAGTGGGGTGGGGGACAGTTAGAGGTGAGCTGGCCAGCAGGGGAGGGCAGTTGGGGGATAGCAGGCTGGCAGGGAGGCAGTTGGGGGCAAGCAGGCCAACGGGGGGGTGG